>NC_039358.1:230529505-230839487 GCF_003573695.1 Papaver somniferum
CTCATTTTGATGATTACTTCTCATTTTTTCAACCAAAAACATATTACAAGTAATGGGTTTGTGAGAATATCTTTGTTAATGATATAAATTAAGCTATATATAAAGAGGTGGTGGTGGTAATCGGTGGTTGGTGGTGGTGGTAATCGGAGGTGGTGGAGGTAATCGGTGGTTGTTGGTGGTGATAATCGGAGATGGTGGTGGTGGTAATCGGCGGTGGTGAGCGGTGGTGGTGATAATCAGAGGTGGTGGTGGTGGTAATCGGCGATGGTGGGCGGTGGTGATGGGAAGAGGTGGTGGTTATATGGTTATTAGGTTGATTTTAAATTAAATTAGATTAAGGGTAGGTTAGTCATTTCAACACTTTAGGACACCCCTTATAACTATGGGGAAGGTGACATAATAAAACCATGGTCCCTCAAAAAAAAAACCATGGTCCCTAATTTTAGATGGGCTAAAATTCGGATTGTGTCAATTGAGCTAATTTTGTAGGCCTGTTTGTAGGGTTTCTTAGGTTTGATAAGGGGCCCCTTAGGGTTTTAGGATGTTACTATAAAACGAAAGTTACTCTCAGTCTATCACTGAACGAATCTATCGTCGGCGTTTTTGTCTCTCAGGTTTATAATCTCTAAAAATCTTCTTCTAAGCAGCACAATGATATCTCCTCTCAAAAAAAAAGTTGGATATTGTTTAAAAGCAAGCTAATGAACTGAGGGGTTGGCATAATCAATTGATGTTGTCCAGCTGCAATTCCTGAACTTGAAGACATGGATTTTCTTCATCTCTTCGTTATAGTGCTTGTTGGGTGTTTGGCTTGAGCCTGGTGGGTTACAAATAGATTTTGAAGATTCGAACACGGTGGAATTCTCTATCAGTGTATGTTCTTTTAGTATATGTTTTTTCTAACGATCTGCAGGAAAGTAACGATCGGATATGAAATTCTCTTGTTTTTTCTAAATAAACAATCTGAGCTTTTTAATTTGCTGGGTTCTGTGCACAAATTCGATCTTGAGTTTGTTATTTTAATTTGCTGGGTTCTGAATGTATAAATTTTAAGATTTCTGCATAGAAAAAGAATGAGTTTATTAGCCATGAATGATGAGCGCAAGCTTATTAGCCAGGAATTGACGCTGAAACATTAGTTGAGAAACATGCAGCAGATTTTAGGTAGTAGCATGGGACGGCTCTTGGATTTTAGTTTCAGATCTTCTTTATGTTTGTAATTTGGGGCATGAGGATTCTAGCCATGAATAGAATTGCAGTGATAACTAGATACTAGTTTGTCATGGACCTGCAAAGAAGTTAAGATTGTTCTGTTTATTTTTTATGAATCTGATAAGCCGGGAGTGACTAAAAAATGATCTGATTAAGTACGCCTTCTGATGATATTGCTCATCAACTTAAAGCTTTCCTCGCTTGAAATAGTACCATTGCTGCTTTGGATTTCATCATGTCAATTGATGCCCGTTCTCTTATGGCATCTTAGCTTGTCAATTGATGCCGAATTTTTAACGTTACAAAAACAGCATTTCTAAAAGGAAAGTTGCACATTTCAAGCAATCAAAGAACTTTTGCTTGCATTGCATGGGGAGCCAACCGTTCAACCCCCGCCCCTATAATGCTAATGCATTTTACCACTGGTAAAATTTGAGTGCCATGCCTAAGAGAGAGTATAAGAGTTTTCCTTGGCACTTCTAAGGGAAGTAGGATCTTAATTAAAAAAAAAAAGTTTCTAAGGGAAGTAGGATAGCAAATAAGGAGTAGTGCTACGTTGACCAGGGCTGTCTCCGGGGGAGAAAATCCCATGAAAGACAGCCCCGCTGGAGAATTGCAGCGGGTGGGGTTATTTCCCTGTACACCAAGCATTATTGGCAAATAAGTCCCACTTTGCTCCACCAAGGAGTAGACAAGGCAGACTTTGTCTCGAACTAATTCACATAAATAGTGTACGGAAAATTTTTAGTCGGCAAAAGAAGTGCCTCTTGAGGTTGGGCGGTAACGAATTGCCTCTAGGAACATAGAAGGTTAGTTCCAGATCATGCTCACCCACCCATATTAGCTCCAATTAGACCGGGAATAGTCACTATTGGAATGTTGTAGTTACCGTCGAAATCGGCTAAGATTTCTAACTAACCAAAATGGGAATCTCGTGGAAATTATTATTATGGGAGGTCGCCACCCAACTTAGGAAGCTGGGATCCAATTTAAGCACTAGTCCAATTGACAGAGACAGGTCCGGAAATCAAGGTACAGACTAGGAAGGTGTGAGGCACCCAGCCCGTCCAATCAGAAAATAAGCCTCTACTTTATAATCGGGATTTAGGGTTTAGATTGCAAAAAAACTATATAAAAACAATGGAACTTAACGAAATTATATACCTGCAAAAATACAAAACTTATTAGATATGCACGACTAAACAATAATTAAATTAAATTCTAAATGAAATTATTATTATTATATTATTACCAAGACAATTAAAGAATGTTAATCAAATTATTATTATTATTATAACTATCAATTATTATTATTATTGAATTTTTAGTCTTCTGAATTATGAACGAAAACTAAAGCCTAAACAGGATTATGAATGGAACAATCAATAAAACTAAATTATGGATGGAAACGTAATATCATGTGAATCAATCTGAATAAGTCCAAGCCAAGCACTACATATATCAAATGACTATACAGACCTTTATTGTAATCCAAATAGTTCCCTGTAATCTATTGTGACCCGACAAATGGGAAGAAGGTCACTGTACCAACTTTGGATCAAGTAAAACAAAAACAGAACCATTAGCCCAATAATAAAGCGTATACCCATCTTCACACCCTAGAAACAGTTTATCGGAGCCTCTTCGTCTTGCTCGGATCTAGTCTCTTGGACTAGATCCGAGCAAGGAAATCATCTTTTGTTTATCTGTTATCATGTAAATCCTCTGTTCATCTATTACCATGTGAATCGTTTGGTCATCTCTCACTTCAACTCCCATCCAGGATTGAAGATGTAGATCCCCTTTTTTCCTCTACTAATCTAACCTCATCTTCTTTTGTGGTGTATTTACATACCACATCTTTACCTTTCATATACAATCAGTGAAATCCTATGTAATTTTCATCAATTCAAAAAGCAAACACTTATTCTCAACCTAAGCAAAACCTCCACCAAGCACTTTCATACCCATCTCATTCAATTTCAGTTCTAATCAACAAAGGTGTTAGTTGCTGAATCACCTATCTCATACCATTTCAGTTCTAGTCAACATAGGTGTTGGTTCCTGATACACCCATCTCATTCAATTTCAGTTCTAATCAACATAGGTGTTTATACACCCATCTCATACAATTTCAGTTCTAAATCAACAAAGATGTTGATTTCTGAGACATCTATCCTATAAATCCTCAGTTCTTAACCAACAAAGGTGCTGGTTACTGATGATCAGGATTCCCATCATCAGTTCTTAATCGTCAAAGGTGTCGATTTCTGATGGTAGTTAATCACAAAATCAACAGGAGTTTTTGCATTGGTGGCGGCGGCGGCGACGCAACTGTGGTGAGCAGTAAGGTTCGAAAAGATTGGAGTGTAGTTAGGGTTTCATCTGGGATATCTAGGGTAACTCCCTATGTCATTTAATGGGCTTTTAGGCTTTTAAGAGGTTGTGTCTCATGGGCTTCCTATTCTTACAGTTTGTAAGAGTTTTTTTATTTGGGACATCTTATTTTATACGTTACTCTTCCAGTCGGAAGTCGTATCTTTGTAATTTTTAGTTTTTGGATGGACTGTAATAATTCTTATTTCTTCAATATACTCCCTCTTTCACGATCAAAAAAAAAAATAATCAAGAAATTAAACTTTAACAAACGATATAGAGAGTGAAATTGGAACAAACTTTGATTAACATTTGCCTCTCGGCACATACGAATACAATGGATTTGATGCTAATAACTCTAACCTGTTTTCGCCAGTAGAGGATCGTGATGTTCCTTAGATTAATTGAGAAAGACCAACAATGCTGCCCCGTACCGTATCCGAACACCAATAAATTATCGGCTTCTCCTCTATAATTTTTCTCCTAGATTTCTACCAAAATTTTCCCCCCTCTTAACTCCAAAACTAGCTCTCTATTTATATTATTTCTCCATTAACCATAGCCATAGGATTCGATGATATTTATCTTGCGGCTCACATTAAAACCCTAACATCAAACCTTGTATATCTTTCATCAACAGAATAGAGTGATTTTTGAGAAAAGATTCGGATTTTATCCGACCGCTAACATCAAACCTTCTCTCTTCACTTCGTCGGGTTCACTTTTTTTCCAGAAATTTTCATACACTTTGGATCAAGTAATATCCAACAGTCATTTTGGAACTGTATATAGTTAATTTGGCATGTTCTCTCAAACTTTGTAATGCTCACAAAGTGGTACTGGCGTCTAGCATCTAAGTTTTGAAATATTTTCCGGGCAAGTCTTTCTGATCATGCATTCCTTACTTGGATGTTGGCGTTCACAGAACTTTGGGTTGAGTTGCTCGACTGTTTTGGAATCCGAGATTCCTACATTTTTACCAGGAAAAGCTGCCGTGTATTGGATAAGGGGAATGTTTCTCGATTTCTAACAACTTATTGCCTTTGCTCTTTATTGAAAAAGACTGTGCCTCCACCTCCACTTGACTTTCATGGATTCAACTTCCAATTAACGTTCAATAGTGTTTACATTTCATTACTGTGCCACCACTACTCCGTGGATGAGTTAGCAAAACAAACTCTTTTTCTTGAATCAGAGAGGCCGCTGAGTCACTTACGGATTATATCCATTTGGGTAATTCTATGGGATGGGCCGCTTCTGAGGTAAAGGCCAAAAGGGCACACATTAGGGTTTTCAATATCTGTAAATCCAAAAAACTCTTTTCATTTTGATTTTCTCTACTTACGGAAGAGATGGACTATCGGGAAGATTACAAATGTATCAAAGATCGATAGCAGCATTATGATATTTCCTCTCAAAAATATGTTGTGCATCAAACGGGTATAAAGTATCTAGAAGAAAACGAAGATTTGTAAACTAAACACAAATCGACCAAAACCTGTAAAGTAAACCAAACCCTAGTTTCTGGAAACACGAATTAAACATCAAACAAACAAAATTACATAAAAAATCCAAGCGCATCAGCAAATCACATAAATATGAATAAAAAACCCTAGATCAGAAACCCAAATCTCATAATCGATTGGATAAGAAACCCTAAATCAATTAACATATTTTGAAACCCTAAGACAAATACCTAAATCTGGCTGAAAATAGGTAGCTGAACATGATTCTGAACTAAGATTAGAGACCAGGTTAAAGATTTAGAGTGAAAACACCAAAAGGAGAAAAAAAAAATCTGAATCTTAGTTTAATTTGTGGATAGTTCATGTGCTGGTAGTGACGATACCTTTCTTTCTCGATGACGGTTTTGATGTTTATGATAATGGTTGTGGTAGTAGAAATTTGAACGACTGATTGGAGGATCACAACAAGATGAATGACCAAATGGAGGACCTCATTCTCTGTATTGAGTCTCTAAAATCCAGAAGAATCTCTTTCTTTCATTTTGATTTTCTTATATGGAATATTGATCCTCCTCACATCTACTGAACAATCTACAATAGTCTTCTTCTTCTAATTTACTCAATGGAATGCAACACGATGGGTTTGCTACTAAACTGCAACCTCTGTTTAAAACAAAAGGAAGTAGTAGAAGGAAGTAGTAGTCAACAATAGTTTGCTTCTTCTTCTTCTTCTTCTTCTTCTTCTTCTTCTTCTTCTTCTTCTTCTTCTTCTTCTTCTTCTTCTTCTTCTTTGATTTTTCACCTGGAATGAATACCCCCCACCCCCTATTATGCTAATGCATTTTATTGCCTCTTATTTAGCAGCGCATTTTCAAACAAAAATACAAACGGTCGGCAACACCATTTCCCATTAGATTCGTTGGCAGCAATCCAATCAAATTAGGCATTGTTAAACTCTAAGATTCATAGAAACCAGCCAAGTCTTCGCAGGGACAAGTCACTCCTGAAAATCGTTCTACTAAAACATCTCATTTCAAGCTGACTTGCTAGCATAACGCAGTGGACTTGTCATTTGCAATTCTATGGGAAATGTTACCTAGGCATGATAGTTATTCAACGCTTGATGTTGAATGATCGATGGTCACTAATCATTGTAATTAAAAAAAAAAATTACCAACTTGGGATGACTCTAGGCATGCCGGAGCCGAGATTAGTTGAGTGACACGCATAAATCTTTTTTTCTTGAAGAACAATTTTTTGGGCACCATTGTTTTTTTGGACCATGATTTGGTTAGACCACCTTCCCTATAATTATAAGGGGTGTCCTAAAAGGTGGAGACGACTAGTATACCCTTTCATCTAATTAAAATTATAACTAATCTACAACTTCTTCTTCATCTATTCTACAATTTTTCTTCTTCTCTTCTTCATCAATTTATGATCATCTAAACCTGATAATATACAAAGCTAATCAAAATCATCAAACTCTCATCGTCGTCGATTCGTAGAATTTTTATCGTCGATTAACCAATCTTTTATAAACAAACTTGTCCATAAGTATTTTCACAGAAACCCATTACTTCTAATTCGTTTTTGATTGAAATTTTGAGCCGTAGTCATCAAAATATGTTGAATTTGGAGGTTATAGTAGTAAGTTCGATTAGGATAATTTTGAAAAAAATCCTAGTTTTACAATCGAACTTTTAAAAATGAAGAACACTTCAGCTAAGATTTTTTTTTTGCCTAACCGAACACCTGAGTTCGGTTAGGCAAAAAAATAATTTCAAAACTGAATTCTTCTCTATATAGCCAAATGTTGAGTTCGTTTTAATCGCAAAAAAAAAAAAAAAAAATCCTAACCGAACTTTACTCTGAAAACCTATATAATGAACTTGCAATTTTTTCTGCAAACCGAACGTAGAGTTCGACAATGTTTTATAAATGATGTGATCATGCCGAACCTATAGATTTTAAGTGCATGGAAAAACTAAAGGTTGGGCTGAATGACTGGTTCGTAGAGATTTTGAGAACATGTCGAACTCTGTTGTTTAAAGTTCAGTTACAACGTGGTCGAATCGACTGAACCGATCAAAACTTTGTAAACTCATGCATAGTAGTTCGGTTACATTTGATTTTTCATCAGCTAGCCGAACAAACAAAACTCCATTGAAGCTCTGGTTCGATTGCCTGTGATTTTGGATTTATTAACCGAGCTGCATTTGCATAAAGTTTGGTTACCTGTTTTCTTCATATAAGATAACCGAACTTTGTTGACCTGGATGAAATTTTTTGTTACAATTTTGATTTTGAAGATATTTTAGACCATTTATAGCAACACTCACCAAGTTACAAGCATACTTCGGTATCCAAAGGATGTTTTTTCTCCATATTCACCCATCTCAAACTAATTTTTTCTCCATCTTCTTCTTCTTCTATTACTTTACTCACTCAATAATTCTACTTCTTTTAAAAGAAATCATATATTAATTTAACCTTAATCGATGATTAATCAGACTAACTAATCATTATATAAAAATAATCAGGATGGTAATTTTGGTATTAATATAAATATTTAGATAAGGGATGATCTAAATTTAATTCTAATGTTTTACCCAAAATAAAACAATGGTCCCCGAAAAACCATTCTTCTTGAATCAGATATAGGCCGGGTCACTTTTAGATTATATATCCATTGGGCTAATTATATGGGCCTCTACCGCTGCATTGAGGTAAAGTCCGCAAAGAGCACACATGGAGAAGGTTCAGGTCCCCTTATCCTTGATAAGGGCACAAGTTAGGGTTTTGGACGGAGTTAGAGAAATGTTGTTTCTCTTTTACTAAACTCAGCCGCCTTGATCTCTCACCGAATGTTGTTTCTCTTTTTAAGTACCAAATTGGTTACCGATGATGATGATTCTCATGTACGCAATCAAAAAAACCACCACCAATATAAGTATAATGATTTCTCCTCTCAAAATTTTTTCCTTGTTTAAAAATGTTACTCACGGATGAGCAGGAAAAGGAACCAGGTTAGGAAGTGGAAGAAGAACCCCCTGCGAGCCATCTCGTTTGATCAGACTTCCTCGGCATCAGTGGATCCGGCTCGAAGATTCTTTTGACCAATACTTTGAGCGGCAGCTTTTATTTTTTCCTCTGGCGCTGGACTTTCATGGTCGTAGCTTTCTTGTAATTGTATTTATAATTTTGATGTTCATGAATCGGTTTGATGACCTTCACCTTGCTGTTATCAGAAACCTAATTCGTAGAATTCTCATTCTGTATGTTTATTTATTTTAACAAAATATGTATGTAAGACCACTGTCTCTATGTAATTTCTAAATAATATAAATATCGATTTTATCGGAACTTAATGTTTCTGTTTGAATGAGCATTAGATTTTGGGTTTGTTATTTAATAAGCATTAGATTTCCTACCAGGAAGAATAGATAAATTGAGTTTATTTGCTGTAATTTTACTTATCTTATACATAGTCTGTATTTTGGAACTTTAGCATATTATTGAATTCATGTTTTGCTTTTTTGAAGCATTTATCGAATCCATGATAATTGGGATTTTTTTTTTTTTTTTTTGACTTAAATTTTATTTGAAAAAGAAAAAAGTGAAACAAGATGAGCAGCCTAAGCGCAACAGGACAGGACAGAGAAAGCATAAGCAATCCAATATTCTAGACCAGATTAACTCGTCAAAATCACCAACGGCCTTATAACTTCTTTCTCATTATCGGTATCCTTCCGAGTTATTTGTGGTCTATCCTTTCCTGAACTGCTTGTGTGTATCGGTGAGTTTGCTTGGCAAGATGTAATAACTCAGTGAGGTAAGGTTTACAGTTACCACTGAAACACAACGTGCTTCAATGGATACATGCTGTGGAGTATAGGATTCCTTTTGCTCTCATTTTTAAGAGATGTTGTCATTTTCAATGCACTGATTAATTAAGAGGTCGTGTACAAAAGATATGATTGGACTCGTGGCATGATGATTTTTCCTCCTAAATTCGGTTTTGGTATCAATTTTTATGTTTTGTAAAAGTAATGGTATGTAAAATTATCGTTATAATTCAGTGTCACCGGACATCAAAGGACAAGTCATTTCCGAAAGTTGTTTCTACGAAATTTCTTCATTCTTTTATAATACTTGTTATTTTATTGCTTACTGTTTTCCCTTGGTTTCTCTTGTTTTAGTTGTGGTGCATTGTATAGCATAACATTAAGTATCACTACAAAACAGAAGGCCTCTTGGGACGGCCAAAAAACGTCCCAAGAGGACAAAAAACCGTCCCAAAAGGTATTAGGGACGGTTTATGTACCGTCTCCTGTTCCACCGTCACTAATACTATTTGGCCATGTTTTCTTTTTGGGACGGACATATTTTAGCCTTGATTTAAATATTTTATGACTATTAGGGACGGTCAGGTCATCACCGTCCCAAATATCCCTTTTTAGGGACGGTTTTTTCAAAACTGGCTGTCCCTAGAAGCCTTCTTTTTTGTAGTGTATGAGTTGGTGAAAGGGGGACTTGTCATTTCCCATTTGTAACAACTTGCAATAATTCTAAAACAAACCTGCGGAAAATTCCCCAAGGAGAGAAGGTTTCTCAAGGCTTGATATCATATTGAATGATCTAATCGTTGACATTAACAAATCCTTACCCTGATACCCCTTGGGATGACTATAGGCATGTCGGAACCAAGATTAATGGAGTGACATTCTTAAATGTACATGAAATATGGGCAACATCTTTTGCCACTAGATTTCATCACTGTGCCACTTACTCGGTGCAAGCATTTCTTGAATCAGATAGGCTGAGTAACTTTTGGATAAGATATCCAGTGGGCTAATTCTACGGGCGTCTTCTGCTTCATTGACGAGGTAAGGCCGCGAAGGGCACACATTAGGGTTTAGGTCTTCTTACCCTTGATAAGGGCACAAATTAGGGTTAAGGACGTAGCTATAAATAGACTAGCTAAGTAGATTGTTGAGAAATATTTGTTTCTCTTAAGCAGCCATCTTCCTCTCTCAACAAATGTTGTTTTAATCTCTGTGATCCAAAACCATTTTTATTCTAATTTCCTCTGCTCGGTTTAGATCTCTGTTTCACCAAATGGATTACTGGGATGATATTGATGATGATCCACACATACACAATCGAAGAAACACCCCCAGCAATCCATCATTATAATATTTCCTCTCAAACATTTCTCTTTAGGTTTAGCTTTTGATGTAAATAAGTAGATGAGTTAGCCGTAGACTTCATTGATTCTCCTCTCCTTCATTAGCACTTCATTGCACGGTTCAATTTCCGTCCAGCTATGAAGACCCACCAAAAAAAGAAACCATGATTAGGTTTAATTTATGAAAACTAGTGATAAAACATCAAGGTGACCAAATTAGTGATACAAAAACTCCAGCCATATGGTGAGAGTTATAAAAACTCCATTTCCTCAAAAAATGATACAAAAACCCAAAATCCAAAATAATAATTTAAATTAGATCTTTTTCTATTTCAGAAATACCAAGCTTACCCTTTTTTTATGCTTTTATTTGTAGGAGATATTAATTTCTCAATCTCTCTTGGACTCTCAAACCACCACTGAAACCAATACCGCGTCTATATCTTTCATTAACACCATCGCCGCCTCCTTCACCAGTGGCAACACCTCAACCTCCTACTCCTGCACCACCACTAAACCCACTGCAATATCCTGATCCTCCACCAAAATCACCTCCACAACTCCTCTTCCTACCATTACACCTCAATCAAACCCATTTCCATGTTCTTATCTACAACCAAATTCGAAATACAAATCTCGATACAACAAAGATTGGGTATTAATTTTTTGAGTTAAATCGATTTGTATCAATGATGATGACAGTGGTGGTACTCCAAATCATATAATTTAACCGAACCTCCTACTCCTCTTCTTCCGATCCAACCTTCAATTTTTGACCATCTCCGAGAATCACTGTACAAAAAGTTGAATCACAATGATGATATATCGTTATCATCATCATTTATTGTTTGATTTGAAAAAATTTCACCTCAACCTCAACTACTACAAGAGATGCGTATTTCATTTTAGGGTTTTTTTTGTATCTAATTTCCAATCAGAATATGACTTCTAAAGAATTTGGTTTTAATTTTATGAATATCAGCTTTCAAAAGATTAATATCATTACGAGTGCCTGATGGTGCTGGAATTCGGTCTCTTGTATGGAAGGTAATCAGTTTTCTTTTGATTTTTTAGGTTAAAAATTGAATGAATTATGAGTTGGGTTTTTACAACAATTAAGGTAAATAAAAATGAATTTTATCTATTTATATGAGAAGAAATGTTTTGTTGTAAATGTGGTTGGAGATGTGTTGAGTTCAGATGAAACAACAACTGCATCACTAGTGTGGTCTGATGAGGTTTACAAGCGAAGCAAAGTGAAGATTTAGTCATGTATGGATAGACCTTATAGTCATATGGAGATGTATTTTGCCTATTTGACTGTTCTGAATGGGATTTCTGTATCTAACTCTTCTGCTGGTTAGATTTATGATGTAGTTAAATTCTAATTGGTTTATATTTGCTTCAAACTTATACAACGGTGTATAGAATGTGGAACAGACTGCCACCTAATGTGGCTAGCAACTAGTAACCATAGGTAGGGAGAACATGGATCCACTAATCCACTGGATTCGTGAAATTGTTGAGGTGAATGGTATTGTAAAATGGTGAATAGGATGTGGGACGGGCTGGATCCTAGTAACTGTGAGAGTTTTCTAGCAGGTTCAAATGTGTAGAAACTCTTTATTCTCATCGTGGAAATCCAAAATTGGTTTTTGCGCGGTTTTTTTCTTCCTGATTAGTGTTTGTTTTTGGTGCAGCATATGCTTTGGGAGATGTCTATTTGCAGATGTCTAGTAACTTCAAAATTGGTCGCAATTGTTTTTTCAGTGCCGATGAACTCTTACATATGGGAGCAACGCGTTCGGAGGTATATATTTTTCTTTGTCTCTCTATTCCCCGTAAAAATGTGTACATATTTTTCTAAAGAAGGCTCAAAGCAAATTATTTGCTAATTGTATCCGTAACAAGAAACTGATAGAAACATTACTCTTCTCTGCATCACCCGTCCCTTGCAAAGTCCACTTCTACGGACATGCTAGTCTTTGATATAGTTCCGGGAATAAAAAAATTCAGGGTTCACAAGTTTTGTTTAATTTTTGGTTGATTAGAAATGTTTTGATTAGTTCCGGTAGCACATTTTTATTGTCTTTATTTCTTTTGATATTTTGTGATTTTATTGTCTTGATAGCAGTTGAGGAAAGAAAGAGACGTGCTTAAAGAATCACAGTCCAAAAATGATGAGGAGATCGCAGTAAGTTTTAGCATTCAGAAGTTTTTTTTGTTGTTGTTTATTTCTTATATGTATCTGCAATTCTATGAAACTCTTTGAACATTTTACCAGTTATAAGATAAGAAAATGTTGTCTAATATTTCAGAATATGTGCTATCGAAATATGTGCTAGGCAAAGGGAATTTAATATTTTTGGTTTTGAATCCTGCATTTTCACTAGAACTGACACTAGTTTCATTGGGAATTGCATTGATCCTTCAGTCAATGCTAAGAATCTGTTAGCTTGAGCAACAAAACTTTATGTTATGATATATAGTTCTCGATTATATTGAATTATTTAATTGTCATCTTGACTTGTATAATACCTCTTGTAATTTTTTTTTAGGTACAAAACAAGTCCACATATGTTCAGTGGAGATACTGAAAAAGCATTTGCACGAAACCAATTTTGGTTTCATCTGTTTTTTTCTTCGTTTTGCTGAAACCAAAATTGGTTTCATCTAATTTTTGTTGAAACCAATTTTGGTTTCATCTAATTTTTGCTATTTTTTTTAGTTTATGCCAATGAAACCAATCTTGTTGGTCATATGATAATTCTTTTTGTTGAAACAGGTGGTGGTTGGCGGCGACGGCGCTGGTGCTCGATGGCGGAGGTGGTAATCTTAATTTTACTCTCGAGTGAGAATGTTATCATCCTTGGATGGAAATATATACCCATCACAATAGGTTTTAAAAAACATTTTTGAGCCCAAAAAGTGTTTGAAAAGGAAAATTAAAACAACCATGAGGAAATTTATGATGAAACCAATTTCGGTTTCATCTAAATTTGGTGAAACCGATTTCGGTTTCATCTGATTTTTCCATAATTTTTAAAAATTTTCGGTGAAACCAACATTGTTGGTGATAAATAGTATTCTATTGAAACAGGTATTGGTTTCATCTATCAATATTTTTTGAGGTTTTTTTGACGAGATTAAACTTTTGTTAGTGATTTTTTTTTGTTGAAACAATTTTGGTTTCATCTAATTTATTTTTTATTTTCTATGAAATCAATTTTGGTTTCATCAATATTTTTTTAACGGTACAAAAATGGATTGTTTTCTGATCAAACCAAACAGTTTTTTGATGAAACTAGTTTTAGTTTCATGAAATTTTAGTTACGAAGGTGATGGTATTGGCGGTTGTAGTGCTTCTGAGGGTGGTAATGGCGGTGGTGGTGTTGTTGACATCGATGGTGGCTGGATTTGTTCGAGGCGGCGGTGGTGGTGGTTTTATGAATATTTGGTGGTGGTGGGTGGTGGATGACGCTACCATAAGTTGCTGGTTGTGGTAGTGGCTCTGGGTGCTGGATGGTGGTGGCGGTTGTATGTGAGCTGGGCGGTGGCGTTGGCGGTGTTCTGCGGCAGTGGGTGATGGTGGAGTAGTGGTGGTGATCGACGGCGGGGGTGGTGGTCGGCGGCGGTGGGGGCGTCGGTGGACGGTGGCGGTGGCGGTGGCGGTGGTGGTCAGTGGTGGCGATTGTTAAAAGTACTCTTCAAGAATCTTTTGTTTAATCTCGTTGTTGGTTGTTTATGATTTGGGTTTTTTCGATTCAATTTTGTGTAAGTTTGCTCCTTCCTCGATTAATGCTATTGGAAATTGGTTCTATACTATTTGTTATAAGAAGAGCTGGTGATTGCCGCTCGAATAAATGCTATTGTAATGCACATAATGGGTTCTATACTATAAGATAAGCAGAGCTGGTGGTGTAATGAGTTCTCAGTAGTTGCTGGATTTCTTCATTACAATTGCAGCTGCAATTTCAGGGTTCATTCTTGTGAGCACACAAGCACTTATGCGAAGGACAATCAAGCTATGCCTTGTCCTATCGTACTGGAATTTCAGTTTTGTCTGGCCTTCTTTGCTACAGTCATTTGCAAAATTGGATTTCTCGGTTCCGAATATTTATCTCTCCCAAGTTGCTGGTTATAACTTATATGCTACAGTCATCAATGTAGAAATCCAAGATGAATTCAAGGAAATTCTAGACCGCTTTTGGATGCTATACCACAATGTTGTTCAAGGAAGATATAATCTAAGTTACCATGAAACTCTTAGAACTCAAGTGAATGTTGAAATAGACATACAACAACAGATCATTTCTTTTGTTTTAGTAGGCCTTACTTCTATTCAGAGACTCCATAATTTAAGCTTTTTCACCTAGCTATGCATTGTAAAAACTCCATATTAGGAGGGTCGGTGCCCCTTTGAACACCAGCTCTACTATGTACTCTCCGTAGGTTTTTCTGCCCTTTTGAACACCAGCTCTACTTCAACCGTTCCCTTGATATATCGTAGAATACGATGAGCAACATCCATATGAGCCGATCTTAGATGTTGCAAGAACTGACTCAGATAATTAACTGAGTATGTAATATCTGGTCGAGTTACAGTGAGATATAACAAACGACCTATTAAACGACGAAGCAACTTGAGTTTTGTATCCATTGGAACAGCTGATATACGAGCCCCTGTGAGGCCAAAATCCTTAAGGATATCAAGAATATATTTTCGTTGACAGAGAAATATCCCCTTAGGAGAGCGAGAAACTTCAATGCCTAAAAAATACTTCAAACAACCAAGATCTTTGATTGAAAAATGAGAAGCGAGACGCATTTTGAGAGAACTTATGAAGCTATCATCTGTGCCAGTGATGATAATATCATCAACATAGGCAAGGACAAAAATAAAGGTTGTACCTCGATGATACGTGAAACGAGAATTATCACATAATGATTTTCTAAAACCTTCAAATAGTAAAACTGAAGAAAGTTTCATAAACCATTGATGAGAGGCTTGCTTTAGACCATGAAGAGACTTTTTGAGTTTGAAAATTTTAGACTCGCCTGGACGTGCTAGACTTGGAGGAATCTTCATGTAAATTTCTTCATCAAGATCTCTTTGAAGAAATACATTGTTGACATCAAGTTGATGAAGAGACCATCCCTTAATAGATGCAATAGATAATAAGACACAAACATTAACCAACTTAACTATTGGTGCAAAGGTATCATAGTAGTCAGTTCCTTCTTGTTGAGTGTAGGCTTTGGCTATTAGTCGAGCCTTGTAACGTTTAACGGTGCCATCAAAATTGAATTTTATTTTAAAAACCCATTTGCATCCAATGGATGTTTTAACAGGTGGTAAATCTACTAATATCCAAGTATTGTTGGCTTCCAAAGAAATGATTTCTTTGGCCATAGTTACGCGCCATTTGGGACATTTATTTTCTTTCGAGAATGATCTCGGTTCTTCAGTGAGAATTACTGAAGCTAAAAACACTTTATGTGAAGGAGTGAATTTGTCAAAGGACAAATAATTGGTCATTGGATACAGTGAATCAGATGCATCTGTAGTAGCAAAACAATGATAATCCTTTAAATAAGATGGTGGATTACGAGAACGAGTGGGATGAGAAATTATTACTGGTGCTTCCGTCTCTTGAGAGTAAGTTACCTGACTAGGTTATGACACTGATGATTGGCCTGGAGAGATGTCAGGTGATGGAACTACTGGAGCAGTTGTAGTATCGGCAGAAATTGGTCATGCAGGTTGTACATGAGACGTGTTACTCATGGAATTACGTGTAGTAATAGATGGTTGTGCAGCGAAATTGCGAGAGATCATGACAGGATCTGAATGCTCATAATGAGATTCAGAGCATGTGATAGAAGGATGAGAATGACTTGGGATGTCACAGTGTGATTGTGAAAAAGAAGGTGACTGAAATATAGAGTCATAATGATAATACTCGGGTTGTTGAACTGAAACAGGAACTGATGCTGATTGAGAAGAAGAAATATCTTGAAAAGGAAATGTATGTTCATGAAACACCACATCACGTGATACATATATAGATTCATATGATAGATCATATATTGTGTAACCCTTCTGGACATGAGGATACCCGACGAAAATCTGGTTGAGAATTCAGAAGTAACTCATGCGGATATTTATGAGATAATACTGGTGTTGGAAATTTGTTAATTAAATACGTTGCATCTAAAACGCTGTCTCCCCAAAATTGAATGGGTAAATTAGCTTGAAAACGTAAAGACCTTGCACCATTGAGCAAGTGGCAATGTTTGCGTTCAACAATATCATTATGTTGTGGCGTATATATACAGCTGGTTTGATGGATAATCCCATTTTGATGAAGCCAAAATTGAAGTTCATTGGATTAGAACACAAATCCATTATCAAACCTGAAAATCTGTAATTGGGGAATAACTAATGAATTAATACTAGAGGAGATGCTGGTTATCGTATGTCCAAACTGTTTGATAACAAAAAAGCAAAGAAATATTTGAGATACTTTAATGTTTTAGATTTAACTTTCATTAAAAAGACCCAAGTACACCTAGAATAATCATCTACAATTGTAAGAAAATACTTTGCACCGGTTAAAGATTCAGTGGAGAAAGGACCTCAGATGTCAGCATGAATTAATTGAAAAAGATGTTTTGATAAAGAAACACTGTTAATAAACTTAAGACAAATTTTTTTTCCCTTGGGCATACATCACACAAGTGTTTAAACGAAGAATGAACATAAGAAAAATTGTGAGATAAAAAATTGAAACAATCCATATTTGGATGGCCGAGACGGCAGTGCCATATATCCATTGGCTTATTCACACCTAAGGAAGAAACTGATGATTGAAAACTAAAATGATAGAGGCCAGCAATATGCCTACTCCATCCAATCTCCTTGTTCGTGAGACGGTCCTGGAAGATGCAAGACTCGTGTGAGAAATTTATACAGCAATTGGTTGTTCGTGTAAGTTGACTTACAGAGATCAAGTTAAATTTAAAACTTGGAATATGAAACACATCAATCAATTGAATACTAGGGGATATGGTAACATTTCCAATATGAGTTACAGATGTGATAGACCCATCTGGTAACTGAACCGTGCTTGGGTTCGAAGCAGGTTTATATGATGTAAAACAAGATTGAGAAGAGCAGATGTTGTGAGTCGCACCACTATCTACAATCCAGATATGAGAAGAGCAGGATAAAGTGATACCTGCAAAGTCAGCATATGGGGCTTGTCAGTGCCTGCCTGATCCGGTTCAAGCAAAGATAACAGGCGAGAATACTGAGCTGCAGTTATAACTGGAGCAGTAGGCGGAACTGGAGTAGCAGCAACAACAGCATATGCCATTGAATCATCATCATGATACCTTAGTGGATCTTTCAGATATCCATTGAGCTTCCAGCAGGTTAGCCCAGTGTGTCCATGCTTGTTGCAATGATCACAGAATGGTCTTGGTCTTTTGTTTTTGCCACTACCATTGCTATGGCTACTGCCAGGATTGGAGAAAGACCGTTGATTTGGTCTGGCTGAGTGATTATCACTGCGAGAAATATTGAGTGTGGCAGATTCAATCTGAGTAAAATAAGACGAGTTAATACCTTGTTGCTCCTCCTCTTGTCTCATAAGATTATGTAGTTTGGCAGCTGATGGCATTGGTTCCATCAACAAACATTGGTTGCACAGCCCCTATATAAGCTCCATGATCTATCTTGATTGTGATGATCCACAAAATCTTTTCCTGCACCACAGATGCACGGTTGAAGAGGCCTGAATGAATCTAGCTTATCCCACAGAGTCTTGAGATGGGTGAAGTACATCGCAACATTTAGGTTCTCTTGTTTCAACGAAGAAATTGGTTGTTTCAGGGAAAAAAGCATAGGAGCATTGGTATGGGAAAACCGGTTTTTGATTTCCAACCATTGATCTCTAGTAGATGGAAAAGACATGACACTGGATCCGATTACTGGGTCAACAGACTTTGCAACCTAGCTACCAACCAAGTCATCTGCCCGAGTCCAGTGAAGAAGATCAGTTGGATCTTTGGGTTTTGTAATGGATCCATCGATGTAGCCGAGTTTGGCTTTAGCACTTAGGGATTTTCGGACTTCTCTTTCCCAGATGCAATAGTTGTCACTAGTGAGTAGAGGTGTGAATATGACAGTTATAGGATTGTCAGCCGGATGAACGTAATAGGGGCTTGATGGTGAAGAACTGACTCCCTATTAGGTGGAGGATCACTGGGAGATGAAGTGACTGGAGTTCATCTTCAATTGTCATGATGATGCAGTTGAAGATAGAGAAAAAAAACTAACCTAGCTCTCGATTACCATGTTGAAATATTGTGTTTAGGGTTTTGGTATCTCTTACAACTGTGTAGAGATTTGTTCACTGAGTTGTATTTATAGTATTACATACGTACAGAGATAAGGAAGTACAACAGAACTGCAAATGAATAGGTGCAGCTGAAGAATAGTTAGACTAGACCTAATAAGTTGTAGAATAGGTAAACTACAGTTGATACAACAGAAGAATAAGATGACTAATATGTTACAACAGGATGTATATGTGACATGCTGTACGTGAGAACTTAATAGATGCCATGAATTAGTTTCCAGTAATTTCGTCTTGTTTCTTATTTGTCTGTCGGAGGATATCATGCTGATTGTATTAAAAACCATGTTCTCTTGCAGGAGCAGACTTACGATCAAAAAAATTAATGGTGAAATGCTGAAGATGGGCATGATGTTGTGATGCCAAAACATGTTAATAGTGTCTATTTGGGACACCCAGCTTGGAGCTTTTTTTCAACAGTTAGTTGGCATATCTTGCATGAACAAGTGAATTTTGAGAAAAGATGCAGAATTTGTGTAATCCCTGACATCAAATTTTCTCTCGTTACTTTGGGTACAACGTTTTCAAGAAACTTTCATGTCCTCAGGAAATGTTCGAAGTTCATTTTTGTAATTGTATAGATTTTTTCTAGTTTATGTAGTCCTTCATGTTACACATCTGTGATGATAGTTACTTCTGCGCAGTTTGTGCAATGTACTCTCCAACTTTGTAATGTTCATAGTTTCTACGGAGTACTATGTATTGATAACTATAACTATTAGAGCCTGGAATGTAGGTTCTGAAAGAAAGATTTTATGTCTAGTCCTCTTGACCATTCATACCTTACTTGGGAAAGTTGTTTGACTGCTTTCAAAACCAAGACTTCCACATTGTTATGAAACCCTGAGGACAATCTCGGTATTGTTGTTCCCATGCGTTATCAAGCCATAGGCCTCGTTCATGAGTGCAGATTAGGGGAATGTTTTCGAATGTCTAACAACTCCCATTTGTAACCCTACCCTTGTTTTTTTTTTTTTTTTTTTTTTTTTAAGAATAACTGTTTCTCCATGCAAACCTTTAAGGCATACATAAATGTAAGTGGAACGTTGGCAACATCAAGTGCTACTTCTCCGTGCAATGTGAAACTTTGTGTAATTAATCTAACTCTTTTTCTTCCTTGAATCAGATAGGCTGATTCACTTTAGGATCATTTCCAGTGGGCTAATTCTATGGGTCTCTTCTGCTGCATTGAGGTAAAGCCCTGAAGGGCACACGTTAGGGTTTATGTCCTCTTACCCTTAATAAGGGCGCACATGTTAGGGTTTAACAATGTACTTATAAATAAACTGAGCTACATAGAAAAAATGTTCATTGCTCAACTCCGCCGTCCTGGTCTTCTTTGGTTCTAGATCTCTCTAATCCTCTAGAAACTCCTTCATTTTTTTCACCAAATAGATTACCGGATGATCCTAAATTACTCAATCAAATAAACCACCACCAGCATTATGATTTCTCCTCTCAATTATTTCTCTTCGATTCAAGTCATGAAGTTATGTGTGGAAGTGGATCATTCATCAATAGCTTTCATTGTCTTCTTCTCCGGCTACACTTGTTTGTAGATTTCTGTATAATCTGGATCCTAGTGTCCTGTGGCTTTTGAATATCTGATGACCTTCTCTGCATATTTGATGACCTTCACAGGAAACACCAAGAACTAAGTAGGATTAGTTTATGCTTTAATTTATATCATGTTCTGATTTATTCTAACAAAATGTGTAAGATCTCTCAGTTTCTAATTAATAATGTCAATTTGGTTGGTCTTAATTGTTGTACTTCTTATAGTATTATTCTTAGATTTGGAAGTGTTCAAATGTTTCTGATCGATAATAATTCAGATTCATGGTTCATAAGTATTCAGATCTAATGCACAAAATTGATCTTGGGTTTGTTGTTTTATGCCTTCTGAATAAAACTTGTAACTATATTACAATCCCTACTAGATAATAAGAGTTTGCTTGCAGTAATTGATCTTACACAATTATGGTCCCTTATATTATTAGATTCCGTTGATAGAATGGTATGGCTATCGGGTTTTACTTTCAGGCACATTTTAAGTTTTTTATGTTTGTATTTTGTAACTTTAGCATGGTATTCATGATACATGATCAAGGAAGAACTTTTGGGAATTGGTGCTTGGTAAATAGGAATTGAAGCTGTAATATTGGTACTTGGTATTGCCCAACTCACCTATGGTTATAATTGTTGAGACAATTCAGCAAGAAATCTGGTGCCAATTGCCCACAAGGTGCTACGGTATGTACATATAAATTCTGGATTATGTCCAGTTCAATCAAGTGATCATGAGTTTGAATATGATAGGCATTAAAATTGATATATGACACTTTTCAAATGTTAAATATACATGCAGCAGGCAATGGTTGCAGTAGTATGATGAAAGCCCTAACACCGATGGTATAGACATACAATCATTAACTGGTATGAAAAACCTGTTTAACTTACTTGAATGTACGCCACATAATGGATAAGGAGCACTCATTAGGGTTCAGGATTGTAGTCATAAAAGCTACTACTACATTCTCCTTTTAATCTCACTGAAGTAAAACTAAACCTTGGCCGCCTTTTTCTTCCATCTCTGGTTTTTAATCTCTAAAAACTTCAATCTTTGTTTAGGAAATTGATTATTGGGATGATGATCCATACGTATCTACTATATATACACAAGCAGCACTATGATTTCTCCTCTCAAGAACAACCGAAGCAGATCTCACAGTTTTCAATTGACGGAGAGAGGTTTCATGTCGAGAGTTAGCGTGTGAATCTGGGAAGATTTGAAACTTCATGGTAAAGGCTTTACGGAACTTTGATTAACAAAACATTGGTTAAGAAACATAAAAAGTGTAAGCTTGAAGATACTTTGATGAAGAAACTTTAGACTTTGTTGATATGGTGATTCTGTCATTTAATTTTCACAAAATTGGTTAAAAAGATCAAAATCTATAATTTCTGGGTGAAATGGACAGTTAGATTTTGATACTGTTTAAATGGCCAAAAATTATTTTGATATTGTTTAAATGACCAAAATTTTAAAAATAGTCAGGATGTAACCGGTTTCATCCTGCTAATTTTCAAATACTTTTTCTTACCTTTTCTTATTTTTAATTTACACAGGATGTATCCAGTTTCATCCTTGGTATTTTTTAAATTTAAGCTAGGATGAATCCAGTTTCATCCTTGCTAAATTTTTTTTGTTCATTTCATTCAAACTATTTTTTATTCGTCCATTTGAACCGTGATTTAAAAATATTTGGACAAATGACCCATTTTCCGTTTAATTTTTGAAGAAATCTGTAAGGCTTCTGTTTCTAAATAAAAGTATATCATCTGAACCTCCAATTTGTGGTGTATCTGTGACTGTTGGATTTTATTAGAAAGTAGTGGTAGTTTTTTATTTGATTTTAAAAGAGTTGTAATGTTTCAGTTTGTTAAGAAATGAGATTCTATGCACAAAAATTGTTCTAATGTTGGGTGTCCATGAAGGACGAATTCAAGTTTTCAACCTGATTTTCGTAAAATTGATGATGGTTATATAAAGTTATTTGCCAGTAATTACAAACGATCTGATTAAGTAAGCCTACTACCTAGTGATGATCGAACAATGCTTGTCAAATGTTAGAATCTTCAGCATCTTAAAGCTTCATATGCCTGTATTAGTATATCTCCCTGCCTTTTTGTTGTGCTACTTCAACAACCACGATCAAACTGTGCAACTCTCTTATAGAGAATCCATCGACAACCTCTCTCTCTATTGCAACTTCACTCATGCTGTCAAGTTTGCCTCTCTTCTTGGATTCCTCTGAGCCATGCCACTATCAAGATCAGCTCAGATGGTGCTGTGCACTCCCGTTACTCAGCTGCTGCTTCTGTTGCAAGAAATTATTTTTGGCACTTTTGTGGCAGTAATTCCAAATACCTGCCAAGAGTACACCTTTGATGCTGAAGCTTATGGGGTTTTGTTAGCTACCCAACTTGCAATCTACTTGGAGAAGCCAAAATACTCATCGAATTTGACAATTTCACAATAGCTTATGGTGGTTCTTGTAAAGGTTCAAGAGTTGTAATTCAAATTGATGGAGAAATTCAGGCGCCGCCTCAGAATTATTTGGAAATCTGGAATAATGGCGATTGTATTTTGTTCCAAGGCATCGGTGGTTTAATTATCAACGGAGTGATTCTAGATGCCCGTGGCCCAATTTGGCAGTTCTTTTGGTCTCTTGGCCTTGGTTTTATATATACTAGATGTTGCACGGGCGCAGATTCATCTTCCCAGTAAGTAAACTTTTGCTCAGTTATGCTTTTACCAAATCTGTTTCAGTGAAAAGTTCATAAACTATAATTAAAATCTCTATAAATAACTAAGATACGTCGATATGCTAAGCTTGATCATTGGCAACTTTATGCCCACCCAGAATACAGGGGGAAGAATCAAAACGGAGAGATAAGAGGAGGCAACTTTTATGCCCACCCAGAATACGTGTGTAGTAGCCGCGTGAACGGGAAAAATTCCATGTTTGATCCGATTGTAAATCCATCGTCGTGAATCGATGGCAGACAATCATCTCCATAAAATGATTTCTCGCCTGAACCCAACGGCAACAAGATCACATCTCTTCCCTATTCTCTCGGCCAAACAATAACAAAGAATTCTTACAACTCGTGTTATCTAACCTATGAAATCTTCACCTAATTCTTCTCAAATACCGAGCAGAACTGGTTGGGGATCCAAGAGGAAGGAAATTTTTAGTTATAAAGGAAACTCAATGTTAAGATCTATGAAGATTTGACTACTCAATGAAGAACTGTAACAGAAGGTACAAGCTTTGGTAACCACTACACTCAAGAGTGCAGCCTCTTTCAATCCAATTCTCGTGTCTCTCCAAATACAAGATAGCTAGCTTAAGTACTCTTTCAATTCAATTCTCGTGTCTCTCCAAGTACAAGATAGCTAGCTTAAGTACTGCAAAGGAAAAACCCTAACTAATAATGTCCATACACGTGCAGTCATCCTACACGATGAGTTTGTAGTAAATTAAATACACTAATAACAGTTTAACGGTCTGGTAATGATTGACGGTTAAATACACTCGTATAATTGTTGAGGGCAGCCAGAAAGGGTCATAACAAATACCCCGTTCTTCAGACAATCTTTGTCCTTAAAGATTGAATTTTGGGAAGTGTGCTTCAACGTTTGCGACATCCTCCCAAGTGGCATCAGCTGGGGTTGTATGAGACTATTAGATGAGTACCTGAGAGACAGTTGAGCCTTGACGAAAGTCCTGGCGAAAATCTAGGGCTGCTACAGGCGTGAGAACAATTTCACCATCTGCATCAGTGGGGGGAAGTGAGGGTGAGCAAGTTGCAGAAGCACCAAAATTTTTCTTCAGTTGAGACACATGAAAGACTGGGTGGATCTTTGACTCAGCTGGGAGAGATAGCTTGTAAGCAACAGCGCCAACTCGCTGCAGTACCTGAAAAGGTCCAAAATATATAGCAGAAAGCTTCAAGTTGCTCCTAATGGCTAAAGAGGATTGCCTGTAAGGTTGCAACTGGAGATGCACTTCATCTCCCACTTCAAACGATCTGTCAGTTCTCAACTTATCAGCATGTAGTTTCATTCTTTCCTGGGATTTGATGAGAGATTCTTTGAGAATGTCTAACAGTGCGTCTCTCTCTTTAAGATAGTCTTCAACTGCAGCCACTGAAGTGGTGACTTCCACAGGAAATGCCAGGTGAGGAGGATGATAACCATACAATGCAGTGAAAGGTGGCATCTTCAAGCTTGAGTGATAGTTGGTGTTGTACCACCATTCAGCTAAGGAAAGACATTTGCTCCAGTTCTTTGGTTTATGACCTGTAATGCATCTTAAGTAACCCTCCAAGCAAGCATTTAGTCTTTCAGTTTGGCCATCTGTCTGTGGATGGTAGGAGGTACTCATTTTCAGTCTTGTACCCAATGATCTAAAGAGTTCTTTCCAGAATGTACTTGTGAACACTTTGTCTCTGTCAGAGACAATAGATTCTGGAAGTCCATGTAGCTTAAGTATGTTGTGGAAGAACTCTTGAGCTACATCTATGGATGTGTATGGATGAGTGAGAGGGATGAAGTGAGCATATTTGGTCAATCTTTCCACAATGACCATAATAACATCTTTCTTGTTGGATTTGGGTAGTCCTTCAATAAGATCCATGGATATATATTTCCATGCTTGAGATGGTATTGGAAGAGGTTGAAGTAGGCCAGCAGGGTGCACATGTTCTCCTTTATTTCTTTGTATGTTCCTCCACCAATTAGGCGTTTATCTAGAGACCAGCAAGACAAACGCAGAGCTCAAGGACTCTGTTACAATTGTGATGAAATATACACACCAGGCCATAGGTGCAAACCACAACACTTATTCATGGTTATGACTGAAGAGGAACCAGTAGAAACTACATCTTCCACAACCACTACTGAAGCTTCTGATTCCTTGTTAGAGTCAGATATGGAGATTTCCTTACACGCTCTCACAGGGAAAACTATTGCAGATACAATTAGAATTCCAGGATTTGTCAAGAATCATGCATTTATCATCTTAATTGACACTGGAAGCACACATAGCTTCATTGATTCTGCTCTTGTCACTCAATTAGGCTGTGAAATACTCCCTACAGCTCACATGCTTGTCACAGTGGCTGACAAAAAGGGTGGTGTCCTTCTTTAAACCCTTCCAGTAGAAATATCTTTTGTCTCTATGGTAACTTCCTTGGACACCAGAGTGACCACCAACAGCTGAGGAATGGACAGACTCCAAGTGTTTCTTTTCTGAGGCCATCATTGTTTCCAATATAAAGTCTACCTTTGTATCTGAGAATCCCCTCAGTGTAGGTGAAGTGTGGAACAACCATAGAATCAAGCAAAAATTATGGAATGATTGTGGTGGCTACTTGATCATCATTGTAGCTATGAATAACTTCTTGAGACCAAGTAGGAGTGGAGCATGCCAATGCATTGCAGCTGGATGATGTGGTGGTGCAGGGAATTCTTGAAAGTGCATCTACAGCTTTATTTTCTGCTCCTTTTTTGTACTGGATTGTGTAATCAAATCCAAGCAACTTCACTAGCCATTTCTGCTGAAAAATTGTAGTTAACTTTTGGTCCATAAAGTATTTTATACTTTGCTGGTCTGTATGGATGAAAAAATGATTTCCTAAGAGGTAACGTCTCCATCTAGTAACTGCAAGGACAACAGCTAAAAGTTGTTTCTCATATGTAGAGAGACCCATAGCTTTAGGACCAAGTGGCTTACTAAAAAATGCTATAGCTCTACCTTCTTGCATAAGTACTGCACCAACTCCATGAATACAAGCATCAGATTCCACAATGAATGGTTTGGAGAAGTTAGGTAAAGCTAACCCATGTGTAGAACACATAGCAGTTTTGAGATTGTGAAAGGAATCCAATGCTGCAGGGGACCAATTGAATGAATTCTTTTTAAGCATATCAGTGAGAGGTTTGCAAATAGATCCATACCCTCTAATGAATTTCCTATAGTAGCCAGTAAGGCCCAAAAAACCTCTTAATTGTTTAAGGTTGGTAGGCACAGGCCATTCTTGTATACATTGAATCTTCTCTGGGTCAGCAGCTACACCTTGAGAAGTAATGATGTGGCCTAAATATTGCAATGAATGCTGTGCAAATGTGTATTTTGATTGTTTGGAAAAAAAGGCTGTGTTGTCTGAGTAAAGTAAGGACCAAAGAATGGTGTTGAATGTGGTCTTTGAGGTTTTTGCTGTAAACCAAAATGTCATCAAAGAAAACCAGAACAAATTTTCAAGATAAGGACTGAAAATTGAATTCATCAGGGCTTGGAAGGTGGCAGGTGCATTAGTCAAACCAAATGGAATGACTTTGAATTCATAGTGGCCATGGTGTATTCTAAATGTTGTTTTGTAAATGTCAGGAATATGCATTCTAATTTGAAAGTAGCCAGACCTCAAATCCAATTTAGTAAAAATAACAGCACCATAGAGCTCATCAAGTAATTCATCAATAATGGGAATGGGAAACTTATCTTTTACTGTGATGTCATTAAGATGTCTGTAATCAACACATAACCTCCAAGTATTCTCCTTCTTGTTGACCAGAAGTATAGGAGAAGCAAATGGGCTTTGGCTAGCTTGAATGATGCCATCCGTAAGCATGGTCTGGACTAATGATTCCACTACTGACTTGTGCACATATGGGCATTTGTATGTCCTGAGAGAGACTTGAGCAATATTTGGTTTTAACTGAATCTTGTGATCCAAACTTCTTTGAGGAGGAAGTTGAGTTGGTGTAGCAAACACATCTTTAAACTCTTCAAGAATGGGAAGTATTTCAGTTGGTATGTCAGTAGGTGTAGGAGTAGCTGTGATGTGAAAGAATTGACCTACTAGAGCAGGTGTATTCTTCTTTAAAAACCTCTTCATAGCAGTGCCACTCATCATCAGTATGGAAGGTTTAGAAGTAGATCCTTGAAGTGTAATTGGGTGATTATTATGAAGGAAATAGATCGACAATTTTGCTAAATTAAATGTCACATCTGCTAAGGTGCTCAACCAATCTGCACCTAAAAATATATCACAACCACCCAATGGTAGTAATCTTAAATCTCCAAAAAAGTCTTGATCCTGCATTTTCCAATGTAGATTATGGCATACTCCAATGCTTGTTGTTTTTGCTCAATTTGCTACTGTGACAAGCATGTGAGCTGTAGGGAGTATTTCACAGCCTAATTGAGTGACAAGAGCAGAATCAATGAAGATATGTGTGCTTCCAGTGTCAATTAAGATGATAACTGCATGATTCTTGAAAAATCCTGGAATTCTAATTGTATCTGCACTAGTTGTCCCTGTGAGAGCGTGTAAGGAAATCTCCATATCTGACTCCAACAAGGAATCAGAAGCTTCAGTAGTGGTTGTGGAAGATGTAGTTTCTACTGGTTCCTCTTCAGTCATAACCATGAATAAGTGTTGTGGTTTGCACCTATGGCCTGGTGTGTATCTTTCATCACAATTGTAACAGAGTCCTTGAGCTCTGCGTTTGTCTTATTGGTCTCTAGATAAACGCCTAATTGGTGGAGGAACATACAAGGACTTGGTTGGTTGTGTTGATGAAGGAGGTGTAGTAGGAGTAGGAGTCATAGGACTTGTAGGAGATAGTGGGGTAGGTTTTTGTGTGGTTGGATTCAATTTGTTAAAATAAGTAGTTGTAGTAGGTGGCTTATAAAAAGAGGGTTTAGATGGTGGAAGGCTAAGTGAGTTTTCTTGTAAACGTGCTAGATAGAAGGCCTGTGACAATGTTGTTGGCTTGTGCATCTCCACAGAATATTTGACAACATCTTTTAAACCCCCCAAAAAACTCATCACAAAGTAATCTTCTTTAAGATTTGGATTATTTAGAAGCATGAGAGTTTTTAAGGGTTCAAATTTCTCATAATAGTCCTCAACAGTTGTGGTATGAGATAATTTATTAAAACAACTAACAAAATTTTCATTGGCTAGATCCTCAAAACGTTCACAGATAGAGGCAGAAAAGATAGACCAAGAGATAAAGGTTTTACCTGTTTGAAAATCCTAGAACCAAGAATCGGCTTTACCCTCTAGATGTAAAACAACCACTTCAGTTTTCTGATGTTCAGATACTGACTTTAAATGAAAGAATCTTTCACACTTACGGATCCAGCAACGAGGATTATCACCATTAAACTTAGGGAAATCGAGTTTAGGGGTTTTGAAATTAGTATCTAGAGGTATGTGGTTGTGGTTATGAGATCCGTGACTCGATTCGAGTGTGGTGGGGATAACAGGAAGAACTTTATTAAGGTTAGTTGATAGAGAGTTGAGAGAAGCAATAAGTGCTTTGATGTCCTCTGATTGAGACTTTGCAGTAGCAGCACGTTCTTCCGAATCTTTAGTATGAAGATCTGTGAGTTTCTGCATCATCGTTTGCAACTCAGCAACTTTATTATCCATATCTTTAATCGTTGGTCCTGTCATTGAAGGTGATGCAGAGAGATCGACTGGGTGATACCAATTGTTAAGATATATGAAGATTTGACTACTCAATGAAGAACTATAACAGAAGGTACAAGCTTGGGTAACCACTACACTCAAGAGTGCATCCTCTTTCAATTCAATTCCCGTGTCTCTCCAAGTACAAGATAGCTAGCTTAAATACTGTAAAGGAAAAATCCTAACTAATAATGGCCATACACGTGCAGTCATCCTACACGATGAGTTTGTAGTAAATTAAATACAGTAATAACTGTCTAACGGTCTGGTAATGATTGACGGTTAAATACACTCGTATAATTGTTGAGGGCATCCAGAAAGGGTCATAACAAATACCCCATTCTTCAGACAATCTTTGTCCTCAAAGATTGAATTTTTGGAAGTGTGCTTCAACGTTTGCGACATCCTCCCAAGTGGCATCAATTGGGGTTGTATGAGACCATTGGATGAGTACCTGAGAGACAGGTGAGCCTTGACGAAAGTCCTGACGAAAATCTAGGGATGCTACAGGCGTGAGAACAATTTCACCATCTGCATCAGTGGGGGGAAGTGAGGGTGAGCAAGTTGCAGAAGCACCAATATTTTTTTTCAGTTGAGACACATGAAACACTGGGTGGATCTTTGACTCAACTGGGAGAGATAGCTTGTAAGCAACAGCGCCAACTCGCTGCAATACCTGAAAAGGTCTAAAATATCTAGCAGAAAGCTTCAAGTTGCTCCTAATGGCTAAAGAGGATTGCGTGTAAGGTTGCAACTTGAGATACACTTCATCTCCCACTTCAAACGATCTGTCAGTTCTCAACTTATCATCATGCAGTTTCATTCTTTCCTGGGATTTGATGAGAGATTCTTTGAGAATGTCTAACAGTGCATCTCTCTCTTTAAGATAGTCTTCAACTGCAGCCACTGAAGTGGTGACTTCCACAGGAAATGCCAGGTGAGGAGGATGATAACCATACAATGCAGTGAAAGGTGGCATCTTCAAGCTTGAGTGATAGTTGGTTTTGTACCACCATTCATCTAAGGAAATCCATTTGCTTCAGTTCTTTGGTTTATGACCTGTAATGCATCTTAAGTAACCCAGGTATCAAAGGAAGGAATACAGGTTGATCCATAAAAAGTGCAAGCAGTTCGTGACATGCCAACACCAGCAACAATAAAAGATGTACAGAAGTTGAATGGGCTTCTAGCTTCGCTGGGGAGATTCATTTCGCGATCATCAGACAAATGCAAATATTTTTTCGATATACTCAAGAAGGGTGCAAAATTTAAATGGAGTGATGAATGTGAAAAGGCTTTTCAAGGAATCAAAGAACATCTTATGAACACAACTATTTTACAAAAGGCAGAACTAGGAGAAGAATTATTGATTTACCTTGCGACAACGTCGCAGGCATTAAGTGTTGTGTTATTGCGAGTAGACGCAGGAGTGGAGAAACCCATTTATTACATTAGCAAAACTTTTAATGCTGCTGAGAAGAATTACTCAAAGATTGAAAAGTTAATCTTAACATTAGTTTATGCATCATTTAAGCTCCGCATATACTTTCAAGCACACAAGATAAATGTATTAACAAAAGTACCAATTGAATCAGTGATGAAGAATTCTAAAAGATCAGGAAGAGTGGAGAGATGGAATGCACAAGTAGGCCACTTTGATATTAAATATGAAATTTTATCTTCACCAAAATCACAAGTTGTTGCTGATTTCTTGGCAGAATTTCCTTTAGAAGAAGATGAAGCAGTAGAAGAAATGATGGATATATAAGAAGAACATGGAGATCCAAAAGATTTATTAACAGAACCAAATAGATGGGAGATATTGGTAGATGGATCATCAAATGGAGAAGGAAATGGATTTGGAATTGTTTTAATTTCGCCAGAAGGAATAAAGATGGCTTTTTCATTCAGATTGGAATTTTCATCCACTAATAATGAAACAAAATATGAAGATGTGATACATGCTTTAAAATTCGCAATAGAAATGAAACTAGAAAATGCCAGGATCACTAGTGATTCGTAGCTAGTTATTCGCCAAATAAAAGGAGAGTATACTACAAATGAACCATCCTTGAAGAAATACAAGAAGCTGGTTGAAGAATTATCAACGGAAATCCCAAAGATAAAATGGAGGCACATTTCAAGAAAGGATAATAGACTCGCAGACGCTTTTGCTTTCATCTCAAGCATGATGACAGATCCAACTGCGAGATGCATAAAAATAAAAACACTTCCGTCAGCATCAATAAATAAAGAAGAGGAAGATGTTGATGTGATGATGATAGATAATGAAAAAGAAGAACAAATGAACAATGTCGCAGACTGGAGAATGGAACTTCACGCATATTTGGCGAAAGGAGAAACACCAAGAAATAGATTGGAAACACACAAGTTAAAAAGACGAGCAATGAATTATGAATTAAGAAATGGGTTGCTATACCAAAAATCCTTTAGTGGACCATCACTCAGATGTTTGACACGAGAGGAAGGAGAAAATGTGCTGAAAATGTTACATAGTGGAGATGATGGCAATCATAGTGGAGGAAGATCTTTGGCACATAGAGCAAAAATGCAAGGTTATTATTGGCCATACATGCATGAAGATGCAAAACAAATATCAAGACACTGCGAAGATTGTCAGCGACATGGAAAGAAAATACATGCACCAGGAGCACCATTGTCATCTTCAACCAGTGTATGGCCCTTTGGAAAATGGGTCTTAGACATTGTGGGGCCATTTTTACCAGGAACTGGACAAAGAAGATACTTAATAGTCGCAACAGATTATTTCACAAAATGGACAGAAGTGAAGGAAGTACAAAATATTCGCGACAAAGATATCTTTACATTCATATTCGAAAATATCATTTGCAGATTTGGAATTCCTGCACAGTTGGTATCTGATAATGGGAAACAGTTTGAGGGGCAGAATATAGAAATGTTACTTAATGCATTCAAGATAAAATGTGGAAAGTCCACTCCTTTGTATCCACAAGCTAATGGGCAAGTAGAAGCAAAAAATAAAATAATTGCAGATATATTAAAGAAGAAATTGGAAGGACATCACAGATCATGGTGCGAACAAGTACATAATGCAGTATGGGCTTATAATACAGCTAGAAGAGAAGCTACTGGAATGTCACCTTTTTGTTTAACATACGGAGTTGAAGCGGTGCTACCAACAGAAGTTGTTATTCCGACAACAAAAAGAGAAGCTTGCGAGAAAAATCTTAGTGCGGGTGTAATTTTAAAAAAACTTGATGAATTAGAAGAAAAAAGAGAAAAAGCTTTACAACATATGGAGAATTACCAGCGAAGATTAGCTCGAGAATATAATAAACGTGTCAAAATACGTGAATTTCAACCAGGAGATTTAGTTCTGCGAGAAACACCAATATATCAGCGAGAAAATGGTGGAAAATTAGCGAAAAAATGGGATGGACCTTACATCATTAAGGAGATAGTTGGAACATGAGTGATGAGTGCTAAAAAGTGCATATTTCTATATATTTTTCTTGGCATTTAACTCATCTTTTGTGCATTAATTCTACATTTTATCCCATATTCTGTATTTTCATTGTTTTCAAGAATAAATATTTTTCTTACTTAATTTTGCATTTTTAGGTAATAAATAAAGTTTGGATGAATAGCAGAGCGGAAAAGAGCAGAAAAGTAGTGAAAAGCCGGGAGAAATTACGCAAGGAAGCCGCGAAGAATGTTGTGCACAAGACCAAAAGGCTAGCAATGGGCTTAACAAGGAAGAGATTGTTCTCACAAGAAGAAATGGGCTCAGAATTATCCCAAGCCCAACTTATCTCCCAAGCCAAATAACAAGACCCAAAGCCCATTCTCCTGTAGCCGTCAGATTGGATCCATCTACATCCAATGGTCGCAGCATCGTCAGTGCATCGAGGTCTGAAGATCCTGCTTCACACTACAGCACCTAACTCCATCTGGTGCCGTTAAATTCGTTGTATCTCGCAATCCAACGGTCGCTTAATCCAGTATCATTGAAGCCGTTTGATTCCTTCCAAATTCTACCATCCACCGCTCAGCTTCGCCGAACATCGAACTCGATGATCTCGCTACACACCATAGTGACCGAACCCTATGACCTAGCCAAACAGCCCCTTCTTCCCATTCTATCGACCTCCTCCTTCTTCTCCACCCTATTTGCAGACCTACCACCACCACCATACCTCACCTGCTACCACCTCGCCACTCCCATCGCCACCACCTACTCCATAACCACCTAACCACCTCCAATTCAGTAAACCCATCATCCCATACTGCAAAACCTATTCACCTAGCCAAAATTATTTCATCAAACCCACACTCACGCCACTGAACCCTAGGGTGTGGAGTTGATGAAGCAATTCAAGCTAGACACGGCAATTGACAGCGGAACAGGGAGCAAAAGAAGAAGATAAAGCATGGGTCGAAGAAAAATTCAGAGATTTAGGTGAGATTTCTCAACTTTCAAAAAACCCTAATTTCTCAATTTTTGGGGATATTTATAGAAAACCCTAATTTTCTGTTAGGAAGGCATGGAGGAGCTAGAATAGGGATGTGGGTTCGAATTAGACCCATTACATTAGGTAAAATCATATACCTAATTTTACTGTTCAATTGGGTAAATTTGGGAATTGGGTGTAAGAACCCTAAAATGTAAATTGGGTATAAAAAGGGGACTGTGGTGTGTGTAATTTTCATGCCTGGATTAGCCAGAGCACCACCTCAGAGGCCTGGACTAGCCAGTGCCCTCAATTATCCATGTTCTGTGAATTTCTATTATAGTTCTTAATTCAGTTAATTTCCATTTCAAATGTTAATTATGTTTATCATGTTTTTGTAATTGCTCACCATGTGTGTGTTGTTTGAATTACCTTGTATGATGTTTATTGTTGCACAAGATTAGCATGAGCTAAGTTGCACTGGCTAAGGCTCAGATGAAGCCTAGTGCACTGTTAAATGATGAATTGCTAGGATAGTCGTCTTAATGCTTGTCTTGCTTGAGTAATGGGAAGAAGTCAGTGCTCTGATATGCCTGTGATTGGCTGTGCTGTCAAAAGACAGTCAATACTAGGGGCATATCAGTGAGCAAGCTGATTCTCCTCCCATTCTAATGTATGCTTAAGATCCTAATTTCAACCTAGAATTGCATTGCTTGATTAGGACACAAGGTGGATTCTAAGCCCTTAGCTTAACCACAAATCCCTTTTACAGTCACTTATAAATTCAATTCTGTTTTGCTCCCTGCTCAGCTAAATTTCTTAGCTATCTTGCTATTTATTTCTTGTATTTTGAAGCTTGCTGTGCACTGAAATCAGTGCACTGCCTTCCCTGCCCTTGGCTCATAGCCTTGGTTCCTTGCTGTTTTACCATCTCTGTTTCACTGTCACTGCAACCTTGTGACCTTGCATTTAGTTTTGCATCAATTATCAGCATAGTGAAACTTCATAACACCCCAAGTCCCTGTGGAATGACCCTGTTCTTGCACACAAGCTACAACTGACCCTGTGCACTTGCAGGTATCACTGTAGGCTGTCTTTTGCTCTTATTTTATACATATCCCAAAGCCCACCAAGTTTTTGGCGCCGCTGCCGGGGACTGGTGCTGTGTTTTTCTTGTAGTTTTATTAGCTATTTTTGCATTTCACTGCATAGCATTTGCATCTGCATCTGCTTCACTTCATTTGCTGTTGGACCTGCTGTTCTGAACCTGTTTTTCCTCTGCTGGGACGCCACCAAGGAAAAGAACCAAAGCCCAACTGGGTTTTTGCAACAATATCAGAGCAGCTGGGCTGTGCTTAAAAGGTAACCCATTTAAGAGAACCCGAATTGTGGGCTTCCAATTTTTAATTGTGGGCTTGTAATATTAAAGCCAATTTTTGGGCTTTTTTATTGTTGGGTTTGTAATTAATTTTTGTGGGCTTGTTTGTTTAATTTGTGGGCTTGTATTTAATTTTTGTGAGCTTGTTTAATTTGGACTGGTATTGTGTATTCTGGGTTTTTAAACCCAGCTGAGCTTGTAACCGATCACGCTAGGTTAACTCGTTAGTGGGCCGAGTACCCAAATTCTAGGCCGAGATTTTGGACTCAGTTTCACAAAGCGTTTTCAAACCAGCTGAGCCAAAGCAAACACAAAACCAACAGTGGGCTTGCTCCCATTCAAAACCAAATTTTATTTTCTTTTTAAAAAAAAAAAAAAAAAAAAAAAAATTTACTTTACTTTACTCCCAAATTCAAAAAAAAAAAAAACCAAATTTTATTTTCTTTTAAAATAAATAAATAAATATTTTCTCTCCCATTCAAAAACCAAAAAATTTTCCCATAAAAACCAAAGTTTTCCAAATGTTTCCCTAAAAACCAAAATTTTTCTTTTTCCCATCAAAACCAAATGTCTCCCGACAAAACCAAATTTTTCCCAAAAAGTCCAATCCCATTAAAAACCAAATTTTCTTGTAGATAATGTGTTAGTTAAATTTCCTTTTGTATATATTTTGTGCTCATCCATTGTGACTCCGAATATGTTGGAGTTTTGCCTTGGATAACGGAGTTTTAATTCTGCTTTCGCCGAAATCGGGTATTCTCTCTCCTTTTACTCTACTCAGCATGTCCCTTTCCATATGTTACATTTTAATTCTTTCCATATTTTTAAACATTGAGGACAATGTTTAGTTTAGGTTTGGGGGTATAGAGTAGATACCACGATAATATGCCATAATTGAAAACAAAACTCCATCTTTTTGAAAAAATTGAAAAATTCCAAAAAAATTGAAAAATCAAAATAAAAAATTAAAAAAATGAAAAATCATAAAAATGGAGCTCATTTACCTTGAAATGTTGACTCTTGTGCAAATATGTAATTATTAGGAGTCTTAGTCTAGATATTTAGGCACCCTGATTCTAGCACAATTCACATAGTGATAAGAAATTTGCACGCGCACGATCTACCAATACATGTATGGCCTCGATCTTCAAGGTGTTTGATAGGAAGTCACGATTTCCAATCACTTTAGAATACTGAACGAAACTTGACTAGCTTGTTCTTTGGTTGGTTGGGATAGAAGGTGGAGGTTACATTAAGAAAAACAACCATCGAATTTAACTGGGTGCATCAAAAAGGGCTACCTCTTGCAAAGTGTCATGTAATCTTTTGTTTCCTTTTGTATATGTATCAAAAGTGTTTCTATGTAAAAAAAAAAAAAAAAATCAAGTATTTTTCAATTCCATCCTCTCTTGTTCCAAAAATAAAAGAGAGTGGTCAATGTAAATAAGAGTCATGTAAAGAGTCATCTTTTGTGTTTTATTGTAATAAGCAAGGAAGGGTGTATGCCATTGATGTACAACGCGAGTAATTGTGAAATACCTCCAACTCATTCACAATTCTCGTAAAGTCCGGACAGCTAGCTAGATTTCGACCTTGGTTCTTAGCCTGAGAAACTATCTCTTGGTGATTAGTAGTCATAACTTCAGATCTTTCTTTACACATGTGTAGATACACTTTACACTCTTATCACATGTCTTTTTTTGTTATCAGTGCTAGGATTGTGCCTTCGATAGCTAGATTGACATCTCCATTTTGCTGTGAGCTTAACTGACTTGCACATGTCACATTTGATGGAATCTGAGCTTATATTTTGACCTAGAACTTTGTAGGTACGTTCTAAGCAAACCTTCACGAGACTTCACTCGTCCACTAGGGACACTTAGTGGTTTAAAAGGCTTAGTGCATACGCTAAATGCATTCGAGATACCAGCGACAGTGGTATAGTTAGGATTTCCTTAGTTTTGTTTTACTTGAGGACAAGTAAAATTCAGGTTTGGGGGTATTTGATGAGTGCTAAAAAGTGCATATTTCTATATATTTTTCTTGGCATTTAACTCATCTTTTGTGCATTAATTCTACATTTTATCCCATATTCTGTATTTTCTTTGTTTTCAAGAATAAATATTTTTCTTACTTAATTTTGCATTTTTAGGTAATAAATAAAGTTTGGATGAATAGCAGAGCGGAAAAGAGCAGAAAAGTAGTGAAAAGCCGGGAGAAATTACGCAAGGAAGCCGCGAAGAATGTTGTGCACAAGACCAAAAGGCTAGCAATGGGCTTAACAAGGAAGAGATTGTTCTCACAAGAAGAAATGGGCTCAGAATTATCCCAAGCCCAACTTATCTCCCAAGCCAAATAACAAGACCCAAAGCCCATTCTCCTGTAGCCGTCAGATTGGATCCATCTACATCCAATGGTCGCAGCATCGTCAGTGCATCGAGGTCTGAAGATCCTGCTTCACACTACAGCACCTAACTCCATCTGGTGCCGTTAAATTCGTTGTATCTCGCAATCCAACGGTCGCTTAATCCAGTATCATTGACGCCGTTCGATTCCTTCCAAATTCCACCATCCACCGCTCAGCTTCGCCGAACATCGAACTCGATGATCTCGCTACACACCATAGTGACCGAACCCTATGAACTAGCCAAACAGCCCCTTCTTCCCATTCTATCGACCTCCTCCTTCTTATCCACCCTATTTGCAGACCTACCACCACCACCATACCTCACCTGCTACCACCTCGCCACTGCCATCTCCACCACCTACTCCATAACCACCTAACCACCTCCAATTCAGTAAACCCATCATCCCATACTGCAAACCCTATTCACCTAGCCAAAATTATTTCATCAAACCCACACTCACGCCACTGAACCCTAGGGTGTGGAGTTGATGAAGCAATTCAAGCTAGACACGGCAATTGACAGCGGAACAGGGAGAAAAATAAGAAGATAAAGCATGGGTCGAAGAAAAATTCAGAGATTTAGGTGAGATTTCTCAACTTTCAAAAAACCCAATTTCTCAATTTTTGAGGATATTTATAGAAAACCCTAATTTTCTGTTAGGAAGGCATGGAGGAGCTAGAATAGGGATGTGGGTTCGAATTAGACCCATTACATTAGGTAAAATCATATACCTAATTTTACTGTTCAATTGGGTAAATTTGGGAATTGGGTGTAAGAACCCTAAAATGTAAATTGGGTATAAAAAGGGGACTGTGGTGTGTGTAATTTTCATGCCTGGATTAGCCAGAGCACCACCTCAGAGGCCTGGACTAGCCAGTGCCCTCAATTATCCATGTTCTGTGAATTTCTATTATAGTTCTTAATTCAGTTAATTTCCATTTCAATTGTTAATTATGTTTATCATGTTTTTGTAATTGCTCACCATGTGTGTGTTGTTTGAATTACCTTGTATGATGTTTATTGTTGTTCACAAGATTAGCATGAGCTAAGTTGCACTGGCTAAGGCTCAGATGAAGCCTAGTGCACTGTTAAATGATGAATTGCTAGGATAGTCGTCTTAATGCTTGTCTTGCTTGAGTAATGGGAAGAAGTCAGTGCTCTGATATGCCTGTGATTGGCTGTGCTGTCAAAAGACAGTCAATACTAGGGGCATATCAGTGAGCAAGCTGATTCTCCTCCCATTCTAATGTATGCTTAAGATCCTAATTTCAACCTAGAATTGCATTGCTTGATTAGGACACAAGGTGGATTCTAAGCCCTTAGCTTAACCACAAATCCCTTTTACAGTCACTTATAAATTCAATTCTGTTTTGCTCCCTGCTCAGCTAAATTTCTTAGCTATCTTGCTGTTTATTTCTTGTATTTTGAAGCTTGCTGTGCACTGAAATCAGTGCACTGCCTTCCCTGCCCTTGGCTCATAGCCTTGGTTCCTTGCTGTTTTACCATCTCTGTTTCACTGTCACTGCAACCTTGTGACCTTGCATTTAGTTTTGCATCAATTATCAGCATAGTGAAACTTCATAACACCCCAAGTCCCTGTGGAATGACCCTGTTCTTGCACACAAGCTACAACTGACCCTGTGCACTTGCAGGTATCACTGTAGGCTGTCTTTTGCTCTTATTTTATACATATCCCAAAGCCTACCAATGAGCTTATAGATTAATGGATCCATAAGGGAGAGATGTTGGTCATAGATTAGACAGACCATGGAACAGGTTTTATTTGAAAAGGTATTATCAGTAAGAAGCTTAGAGAAGTGATGAATTCTGAAAAAATAATTGCAGAATTACTCATATCAAAAGAAGATCATGATGTGTGAAATTGTCGCAGGGATAACCACAGAACAATGACATAAAAGAAAGGGGAGAACCTTTATGGCGTACACCCTAATTCGCGAATAAAATTTCGCAAGAGGAAAATGTAAGACCTAAAGTACGTCATATTAGGGGGTACCTGTTACATGGCTCAGGGAAAGGCTACACTGCCACCGGAACCTGAGTCATGTTGATTTGGGGTCAATAAAGCCCATCCGGGAGAGGCACCTTGGACTCTCAACTTAAGCATATGACTTAGGTTGGGTGCCTAAGGTAATAAGGACTCTCTCAAGGAGTGCATAATATGATCAAGGCGCCGAGGTACACGGTTGAGTCAAGGGTGTCGGGGGCATTTGAAGCGTCCTTGACATTCTTGACAAGTCTTGGCTTATACTACACTCGTCCTGAAGAAAACCCCACTTAGGGTGCAGTCTCGTAACCATAAGCCCTATAGGAAAAAGGGATAAGAGGCTGCGAAAACAACTGGTTGTTGTTAATACTGGATGGGAGGAGCTAACCTTGTATGGTAGAAGTACGCCTCCTTAAGGGGCAACCATGGAGAAGATAAGGGCGGCACCCTCCATTAGGGAGCTGATAAGTGTCTTAAGACGCAAATGTCATGAGGCTTTTTATTCGCAAGGATATTAATGCTTGTCATATTTGTGCAACAATCCTGAAGAGGAAATAATACAAAAGAAAAAGATAAGACGAGATCAATGGGTTTTCGCATGAAAGTGCGAAGACGTCCTGCGATTTCGTCGCAAGACGACAATGTCATGGGGCTTTATTTTCGCAAGAATATTTAGGCCTGTCATATTGTCGCAACATTCCTGAAGAGGACATAATACAAAAGAAAAGGTTAAGACAAGATCAATGGGTTTTTGTATGAAAATGCAAGGACGTCCTGCGATTTTGTCGCAATGACAAGAGATGGCATAATAAGACCTTTAATTAGGAAGGCAAAATAAGACCATATGATAAAACAAATTAATGATAAGCATTCACAACAGATTATTTTGTGCAAGAAAGATAATGAGAGGAAAGTATGAGAATCGATATACAAGAAGCATTATCTTTCTTATCAACAAAATATTAAAAGGAAAAGTTGACTTCAAAGTTATTGAAAAATGTAGCTCTCAAAAGTGATAAAAATAAGACAGTTCAAGAAAACAAAGATAGAAAAGAAGCTCAAGCTTCAATATTAATATCAGTAGCAGGAGATGACAGAAATTATTCGCCAATATTCTCGCAAGATCCTCCTTCATTTCGTCTTTGATCTTCGCCATGACTAGCATTTTGATTATCTCCAGCAATTACTTCTTCAGGAGAAATTTCTTTCTTATTCTGATTAACACCAGCAGATACTTCTTTAGAAGGAACCTCTTCTTCATCTTCCAGGAAATTATCCTCCGCACCGCTTTCGTAATCATAATCACTGTCAGCAGGACGAGGAACTTCATCATCATCTACTTCTAGAGGATTAATTGATGTAGGAGGAAGAGAGTTGGACAGTAAGATGTCATTTACAAGGACTTCAGCCCGGAGATGAACTTGGCGAAGAAGTGCTCTTTGATGATTCCTATCTTGAATATCTTTAAATAAACAAGATAATCAAGTCTTCTTTCTGCTCGATCGCGAGAACCAGTAAGGGTAGAGACGAGCAAGGCATTCTCTTTGCGAATTTTAGCATATTTAGCCTCCAAGTTAGAAATAGAGGAATGAAGATTCTTCTCAGACTCTGCGAAAAATAGAATACAAAATTTTGTTAAAATAAGGAATTCAGAGAGATATGACAAAGAAAAGATAATTAAGGCAGTCAAACTATTATGACTACCTTCCTTTTGCGAAATAAGGTGTTGAATCAAGGATAGACAACTATTCTCCCAATGGTCCATTGCGTCATCAAATTTATCTCCAACTAAACCTTTAAGTCGAGACTGAAGATTTTTCTCTTTAGAAACAAGGAAGGTATTTTTCTTCGCAAGAGAAGAATAAGATTCTTCTAATTTGGCATATTGTTCTTTAAGCTAATTTTCCTTCACACTTAAAGCTATTCTTCCTTGAATGAGTGTATCTCTTTCAGTGATAGATGATTTTGTTACTTCTTTAAGTTCATTTCTTAAAGAGCGAAGAGATTTCTCTTGGTCAGCACATAGTTTTTGGAGAATATTAAGTTGTTGCGAAGATATCGCCATCTTGTTTAAATAAACTCGCTTCTCTTGAGATAAGGTTTTATTCTCATCTGATAAAGTTTTCATCCCTAAATTAGCTTTGGTTAAAGAATAAGAAAGACGAAATACTTCATTACTTAATAGATCTTGTCTTTGAACTAATTGGGTATTTTTATTGGTAAGATTATTTATTTGATCAAGAGGATATGAATAGAGGTTATCAAATTGGTTATATTGATCCATTAAGACTTCTTTATCAACACGGGCTTCTTCAACAGCAGATTCAAATTGATATCTTTCCATTACTCGTTTCTGATTTAATGCTTAACATGCGAAAGAGGGATTTAAAGGATAATTAAACATGGGAAGGATAAAACCATCAAAAAGGCAAATTAAAGACATAGATGAGGAAATCATACCTCTTAATTCATCATTCTTCTTGCGAAGATTGTCACGATCCAGCAAAACATTCTGAAGTTTCTGATTTTCAAGACGAAGAGCATTACATTCTTTTTCTAAAGTTGTCTGCGAAGCAGCTTTGTCAGAACCCAAATGCTTGCTCAGAATTTCGCAAAAATTAGACTTGATGGGATCAGTAGAAGACTTCTTGCCATCATCCAGAATCTCAGATAAAACCTTGAAAGCAATATCTATCCCTTCCACGGTTTCTTTCGACAGAGGAAGAGACTTGGGTAAAGAACTAGTAGAGATAGAAGGTTGAGAAACATTCTCAATGGGAAGAGAAGAGGTTTCATTCGCAGAAGGGTCCACAAGGGGAATTTCAATCATAGAAATATCAACTAGAGAAATGAAATCAGAGGCAGCATATTCACGAGTTGGAGATAAAGGTTTATCTTGCGAAGATGTCGCAGGAGATTTGGAAGAAATGAAATCAGAGGCAGCATATTCACGAATTGGAGATAAAGGTTTATCTTGCGAAGATGTCGCAGGAGATTTGGAAGAAATGAGTAGGTGGAAGGGAACAGAAGTTGGACTTGTGAGGTTTATGAAGATATTTAGCACCCTGCGAATTACAATCTAGATAAGAAACAGAGGCAACAATATTGTTATTAGAAAAGGATAGTATTTCTTACTACCTTCTCATTCGCAGACTTTCTTTTATGTGTGACAACTTTATGCTGTGATTTATGATTGTTAGGGTTCTGAACTGTAAATTTAGTGTTGGAGCGTCTTTTGCTGAAATAACAAGAGTATGGGAATCACATAAACAACATCACATAAGGAAATAAACAAGATTAATTTCAAATATATCAATTTCAGCAAAACTCATAAGGAAGAAAAGAGAAGACTAACCTGGATGAATCCATGAAAAACGATAGCAGGGAGATTGTCTCGAAGAAGATCACGAACTATGAAGATCTAGTTTGAAGATGAAGAATAACTTAAAAAGATTGAATAGGAAAGAAAAAAGGTTGCAATAATGGAATTTGCATAAGAACGATGAAGTTGCAGAGAGAATAAAAGGAAAGAAGAAGAGAATGAATAGAAATATATATAGAGGGAATTTTTCCTCGAGAAAATAAACACGGTTAATACGGAAAAATTTAAGCGGTTAAAAAGTAACGGTTACAAAAGACGTGTCGAGAAATAAATTGAAGAAATAATACGTGTGATAAATGCAGAATATGAGAAGATAAGCAGTTGCGGCATTTCTCACATCATTCTCTACATTGCAGAGAAGATATGAGAAGAGGCATGATGTAGGATCAGAATCTCGCAACAATCATGTCTCAGCGAAATTATCAATAGTACAGCACAATAGCGTCGCAGAATAATTTCAGAAACGACGTCAACAAGGAACATGAGAAAGATGTGATAGTCTTGCGAAAATTAGAGAGGTTGCGAAGTTAACATTTGTAAGGTTGTGAGAATGTCGCAAACTATATCCGAAAATAAAGGACAGATTAGTTGTCATCCATTATGTATTTCCTTATAAATAGTCATTCGAGTTGTAAAGAGAGGGGGATCTTTTTTGAGTAAGAAACAAGTAAATAAGAGAGAGAAAGTTCAGAGCAGAGATTATTCTTGACTTCTTTATATTTCTTGTAAGAACATTCAAAAATTAATCAATAAAATTAAGAGTGTAAACCTAAAAATGAGCTGATCAACAATGAAATCATATGAGGGGTGTAGTGTAGGATTTCCTGCAACTACATCTTTGTTGAAGGAAGATTTCAAGACTTTATATTCCGCATAAGCTAGTGATGATAATGTTTTTCAATTGCTAAAATCGTCAACATCTTTAAGCTCTTTACGCCTGATTTGTATAAAAACAAGTGATGTCCACCATGTGCAGTATAATAAGAAATTGAGGGGCCAAGTGGCATGACATTTGGATTATGCTGGGTGACTAAGCATGAAAACAGAATATGTGTTAGTGAGGTGGCACTGAAGGGTAATAATGACTTGGAAGGTTACTATGAATAAGTCACCTAGCATGCTGACTCGAGCTACAACATTGAAAGCAAGATAAACAAGCATGCAACCACTGGCGGAAGAACAACAGATAAGGGACAAAAGGAACGTGGAGAAAATTTAGATATTGATATTGTTACTACCGAAAATCAGTAGTACACCCAAATAGTAAGTAAACGAGATCTAAGACATGAGATATCAATTTGATTAAAGAACTTTTATCGATTTATATAATGAGAACTCTCAATTTCAAGATTACACACAAAGGAAAACCCTAATCTTACTCTCTAAGCTAAGGTTCCTACCCTACCCAAAATTCCATCCTTCATTCGTTGCCCAAGGACCTCTATTTATAGGCATATCACCCTTAGTGCTGGACAACTCATTTTTCTTCATGGGAACTTCGTGGTCTTTCTTTATCCTTCGCCCGACCCATTTTTCATAAAGTTTTTCCCCTTCTTTCGCTGATACCCATGTGATCCTGTCAGGACAGTTGTCCTATTTCTTTCTCAATAAGTATTATCTTCGCCGAATGATTTTTGGGCCCAGCAATCGTCCTTCGCTTGTATACTTGTTTCGTGTGATACCTTGTCGAATACTCCCACAGCTTTCTCGCGGTTTGCACTATTATCTCGTGCGCGTATCTTCGTCGGTTCATTAATTAAGACTTTCTCTGATTTGATTTGACAAGTCACTGACTGGGATCTTTGACCGAGAGGAATTCTCGTGTTGACATGTGGTGAGTCTATTTTGTGTACCTACATTTTGCCTTTTCTTATTTCATTCGAATTTCGCAAGAACGGAATAAGAACCGTCTAGAAATTCTTCAACCGCCACGTTCTCCACTCTCCGGTTTTTACTCTCCTATGTATTTTTAGTAACCGGCTATTACCGGTTATACTACTTCGATCGTGCCGCCCAACCGGTTCTTCGGATCATTCCCTTTTACTTTAAATATCTCTTCTCATCTTCTATTCAAGTTTTTTTTTCTCTTCCCTTCTGCACAAACCCTTACAGCTCTCCTCTTTGCCTCAACTTTCTTCGACCTCCTTACTCTTCCTTCATCTTTCTTTATTATCATGGCTTCTCAGAAAGTATTACCCTCTTCTTTGATTATTTCCTACGAAGAGTTTCAGGCAGACTTCCAAAAGAAGGGTTTGTCTCTTCTCCCTGCTGTTGATTCCTCAGTGACACCTTATGTTCACGCTACTCCGGACATGGAGTTGAACTCCCGGTGGGTTCTTTCCGATGCTTGGTCCTCGGACAAGATGATAGTTTCATTAGGTCAACTGAGGGCGGGGGTTACTTTCCCTATTTACAACCCTTCCAACCCCATCTTTCTCGAGATTCAGAGTAAGCTTCAATGGGGCGATTTCCAACTTACTGGTAACGTTCTTCGCATCTATGGCGAGTTTGGTACTCGCTCCGGCGAGGGTGCTTCGCAAATACCTTTCCCGGCGGGCGAATCCAATCCTCGCGACTACACTGCTAACTCCTTCGCAGCTAGCTATTCTGCGAGATTCACTAGCACTATGAGATACCAAGAGTGGGGTATCGAGCTTGTTCACAAATCTTCTTCGTCGAAGGATCTCCCTCCAGGTGTAGGCCCTCTCAAGCTTGAGCAGGATGATGACTGTACAGTGTTTCCTCTCATGGTCAGAGGTCCTTTTATTTGGGGAATTGACGAGAATGAGGTTGCTAGAGAAGGCCCTCTTGCTCAGCACCGTCATCTTCTAAACTGTAATATTTGGAAGTTGTACTGATCTGTTCCTGACGAGGTATCCTCTCTTCCTTATCCCCTTGTCTTTCCTTTGGACGTACTGGTTCTCACATCTCAATCATTTCTTGTGCAGTATGAGCTACCAGCTGTCGGTCTACTCAGAGATCATAAGGAGGCGGGGCTTACTAATAGGTTGCTCAACCCTAAACAGGTATCTTATCTACTTAACTCGTGACTCGCATTTGTTTGTCTTCCTTTTCTTACCTTTTTCTTTCGCAGAGTACTATCGACTCCACACAGCGTTCACCCTCCGATTCATCCAAGGGATCGAAGAAACGAGATCACCCTCTTCCTAAGGTATTTCGTCGATTTTCTTGCTGCTCCTTCTTCTGGCGAGCCCAAAAGGCGCCGCAGGGTTTTAGATCTGGAAAGCTTAGTTGTTAAGGTTACTGCGGTTACTTCCGTTCCTCCTTCTTCTTCTCATACCCCATCCTCTCATATTCCTGCAACCACTCCTGTGAAAACCAATGATCATCATGTTCCTTCTCCTCGTGTCGAGAAACCCCCATCCAAGACTCCTGCTGCTGATAAAGGAAAGCGGACAGCTTCCTCGACGATGGCCAACCCTCACTTCAACCCTGACATGAAGTTTCTTCACGATATTTATCATAAAGCCAACGAGTACTCATCTTTATAGTCTGTCGCACTTAAGTCTTTGAATACTTTTAGTGATGATGATTTTCTTTATCTGGATACCTCCGTCCTTTTGGATGCATCCATGGGCCTGTCTCTTCAACAGCATTCTGCCTTAATGATGTTGGTGAGCTTCTCACGCCATCCCTTCATGTATTATTTCGTATTTTCTTCGTGGTTGGCTTCTTACTTCGTCTTCGTCGATTCTCAGAAGATCAACCGCCATATGGAAAGTTAAATTGAAACTAAGTTGTTGCGAGAGAAGGTCGCGTCGTTGGCGAAGGAGCTCAAAGAAGAGAAGGAACACTCTAATAAACAAGAGAAGAAGGTGGAGAAACTTTCGAGTAAGTTGTTTTTCTGATAAATTCCTTTTCTGCCTTTCTTCTGCAGTCCTTTATTTTCTTTTTATGTGCTTCATCAGGTGCGGTGTATGAAACGTCACATGGATGCCTCCGAAGCGTCTGCATCTCTTGAGGATATCCGTGCCGAGAACTTGAACCTCTTGACTCAGAATGATAGCTATATTCCTGAAAATCTGATCCTAAACGAGAAGATCGAAACTCTTCATCTCCAACTGGAAAATTCATCTGCTAATTATGCTCGTAATGAGGAGCTAAACCTTCATATTCACGAAGAGAATGAACTCCTAAAGCTTGACTTGAAGAGTCTTAGTAACTCCCTTACCACATCAAGGGGCCTTCATGCTTCGGCGATGTCAGCTTATAGCCGGCTGGAGGAGGATTATAAACGGGTGGTAAAGAAGAAAGACCAACTTATGGTCGATCTTCGCAAGTCTTGCAACAAAGCGTCTGGTCTGAACGAAGAAGTGGATTGTCTGAAGAGGAAAGTGGAATTCCTATAAGCTCAACCAAATAAGCCTCCCCGTTCCACCAGATCTTCCTCACGAGTTAAGTCCGCTACTCTTCACGAAGACAAAGGCGTTCTCGTTGTCCAATCCAACCAATTTAGCTCAAAATCTCCTCATGGTGAAGGTTGGGACAATCCCTATCACGAGCTATGCGTTCGATTGGAGGATTCATATCTTAAGATTTCCAAGCTGGATCATTTGTACAATGACGTCCAAAAAACTTTGGATATTACCCTTCATCAGGCGGAAGGTAGCTTTAGGCGTAGCGAGAAACATCATTAACTAAGTCATATTTCATGTTCTTGATAATGCTCTATTTTGTTTTGTAGAGTCCGAGGGCCGTTACAAGAATCAGGTCATCCAGCTCTCCCGCGAGAGAGATGAGTCTCGCAAAGAGGTTTCCAACCTTCAAGGAAAAGTCAAGGGGCTCAATGATGATATTGAGGATATGATCAAAGCTTCCAAAAAGGTGGCGAAGCTAGCTCGTAAGAATACCCAGGATTATTTAGTCCCTCTCTTTAACGGCTACTATGATGAGCGCGGTATTCCTTACCCTTCTCTTCCTTTAGAGGTGTTTTCTGATGACGAAGCGCAGCCTTCAGAGGAACAAGATTACCTGGATAAGGAGGGTCAACCTCATGGCGGTGCCTCTGGCGATGATGGTACTGGTACTGATGGTGCTCCCCTTCAATAATGGCTTTCATCTTGAATCCTAGTCGTTAAATTCTGGTTGTGCTTCAATTTCTAACTTTGGCTGTTTTGTACATTTTCTTTTCATCTGGGTGCTCCCAAGTTTGGAGGGCAAAATATTTGCTCAATATTTTTGGTGATCCTTTTATTTACTTTTTATGTTATTCTTTGTTAAGGAAATATTTTTATACGCTTTTGATATCCATTCTTGGTATAAATCCGTGCGAAAAAGATTGATTCTACCTTCTAAGGGCAAAGATTTATTGCAGTATTAATCTTTATGATTTTGTGATATTGCAATTGTTTATGGGATATGTATTGTTTGCGTCCGTGAACTTGAAGGTCCCATATTGCAGTCAAAAGTAAAGTCGTTCATGAATTAGTATTCGTATTGATGAAAGGACGAATGGACTTTTGACAATTACAAAAGTTATGCCTATGCAGTCATGTGTTTGATGGAAAATAGGATGATATCTTTTGTTTGACAAGGATAAAGTCTATTATATCGTTATTATGGAAAATAGAATAGATCCTTGTATGTTATCCACGGTATTGATCTTCATTGATCCATCTTGTTATTTTTACCGTGAAGGCTCCATTGAGTGTCTTATGTTGAGCACGATATAACTAAGTCGATTATTCTTATTGGCTTGTTGGTTGTTCCATAAGATGCCATATGTCGAGCATTATGAACTAAATTAATTAACCAGTTTGGTTATTTAGTTTGTACTCCATAAGTTTCCCTTCTTATGTCGAGTACATGTACGGTTAAGGTTGTCATTTTCTATGATGAACTTAGTCGGGGTTCCATAACTTCTCTTATGTTGAGCCCAAAATAATTAAATTGATTACTTCGGTGATTAGTTTGGTTTTTTGTATTCCAATTAGATTAATTATAGGTTCTCTTGTAATTAATCTAGTTGATTTTCATATATTCCACAAGTTCTTGTGTTGAGTATATGAATGGCTACACTATCATGTTCTTTGGTTAATGTAGTCATATATTACATAAGGTTTTCCTTATGTTGAGTATTTGAACGGTTAAGTTAGTCATCTTCGTGTGATTGACTTAGTCGTAGCTCCGTGAGTTTACTTATTTTGAGCATCACATACTTCTTTTCCCTTCTGAATAAGCTCACTTGGTTCTTGACTTTCATCTATTTCTTGATTGAATACCTTCTTCTGTTTAGAAGTGCTCGTTTTGGCTCCTCCGCGTGGAGTTCGTTTCTACTTGACTATGGGAGCTTCCTTTTAGCTCCTTTGTTTTCTTTATCTTTTCGCTTTGCTTTACCTCCATTTGGATTTCGGATTCTGGAGTCATTTCGCAGCGGACCTCATTGTCGCCTCTTGCCTCTTCTGCACTTGTTTGTATTTTGGCCTGCTCTTCGCTCATTCCAATTGAAAACACCATCATCCGTTCATCTCTTTTGGATTCACATGCCTCCTTCTTTCGCTCTATCCTTTTTCTCAGCTTTTCGTCATATTTGTTGACATCTTTTTCAATACAATATCGCGCATCCTTTATATCCCCTTTAATTTCGCCGATTCCGCTGGGCATTGGGAACCGTATTTCTTGATGATACATCGACGCAATTCCTTTTATTCCGTGTATCCAGGGTCTGCCAATAAGAGCATTATAGGGAGAATCCATGTCTATTACACAAACGGTAACTTTTGTTTCCAACTCTCCTGCGAAGATCTTCACGGTCAACTCTCCTTTTGGTCTTGATGCAACGCCGTTGAACCCATATATATTATATGTGTTAGAACATAGCTCGTTCAACCTCGCATGCGTTGCTATCTCAAGCATATTTGTCAATGTTACTGATCAAAACTATAAGTCTTGATTTCTAGCCTACATAGCTAAGTCTCGGACTTGGATAGAAAAGTGTAGTTGAGCTCAAGGACTTCATGGCGATTCATCATACAACGACGAAGATCTATACAAGGAACCGTGGAACTTCATCAACAAATAGGTATGTGGAGACTTGAACTTATCTATCACTCAAAAGTCTATCTCTTCTATCTCCTACTTCTTTTGAGATAAAAGTCGTATGCTATATAGACTAGATCATACACATTTGACATTTCGAGCTGAGCATTCATTGGTTATCTTTTATCTCGAAATCATGTGTTGGTAAAGCGTTTCGCTTTGATCAAGTTTATCTTCACCTAGTGACGAAAGTCATGAAAAGTTTCAATCACTTTGAGGATTGCTCTGACGTGAATCGATCTGTGAATAACGGCTACATAACATCCTCTGAGAATGTCTCAATGATTGGAATGAGAGTTTAGATTACTTAACCATGTATTCCTTGAACCGAAGTTTTCGAACTTTGTTGATCAAGAGAAATCGGGAGGATTGTGGAATTGGCTTTCCAAGTCCGCGAACTGTCGGAAGTTCTCGACCGAGAATTTCTGCTGGGATTTTCCAAATACTCGTTTCTGTGCTTAGTCCGCGAACTCAGTCCGCGAACCCAATCCGCGAACTGGCGGAAGTTCTCATCCTGATAATTTCTGCTGAGTTTGGAAAACTCAACCGATTAACTTAAGTCCGCGAACTTGTTTATGAACTTACGAGGTTATGATCTAAAGATGTGCTCTGAACATGAAACATTAAATTACTAAGGAATGCTTTATACAAACCGTGGCTATAATGTTTATGAGCCGATTCAATCTAATCGAATCATCTTTGCTTCAATTGTGTCTTGTGTAGTTACATAAGATGTCATAGCAATTGAACAACTCTTTAACTAGTTCATTTGAGTCAATTGAACTAGTTATGGTGAATAAAAACAAGGTTAATATGAAATGCTCATATGGATAACCTTTTGGGTTACTATGTTGAACCAACATACACGTACACGTTTGGGCATGGTTTTCACGAACCCAGTAAATGTCTACCCAAGTGTGTGTGACAAGCTAAGTTTTCGATCTAACGGTTGGGAAATATTAGCTTGAATCTAAATCAGGTTTTCATCTAACAGTGAATATGGATTGCTTTGTAACTAAGGAAAATCCTGATTTGAAAGCTATATAAAGGAGACATCTAGCATTGTGCAAAACTAATCCCTACACGTCTGTGTGCTACTACTGCGCCCGCTAGAGTCGATCTCCATTAACCTTTGATTTTCTTCTCTAAAATCAAGTTAATGACTTAAAGACTTCATTGGGATTGTGAAGCCAGACCGACACTACTTTATCGTAGTTGTGTGATATGATCTTGCATCTTCTATCGTACGAGTACAATCGATTGATTGGATTGAGATCGTGAGAGTTCTCTGATAAGCAAGATAAAAAAGTCACAAACATCTTCGTCTCACTATTTGTGATTCCTCGACAATCCGCTTGTGTAGTCAGGAAGGATTGTAGAGAGGTGATTGATAAATCTAGGTTGTTCTTCGGGAATATAAAATCGGATTATCAATTGGTTCATGTTACCTTGATTTTATATCTAAAGACGGAACAAAACCTAGGGTTTATCTGTGGGAGACAGATTTATCCTTTTTATAGACTTTTCTGTGTGAGACGATCTGTTTATTATCAAGTCTGTGATTTTGGGTTACAGCAACTCTTGGTTGTGGGTGAGATCATCTAAGGGAATCAAGTGCGTAGTATCCTGCTGGGATCAGAGGCGTATGAGTACAACTGTACCTTGGATCGTGGGAGACTGATTGGGGTTCAACTATAGTCCAGTCCGAAGTTAGTTTGCAGTAGGCTAGTGTCTGTAGCGGGTTAATACAGTGTGTATTCAATCTGGACTAGGTCCCGGGGTTTTTCTGCATTTGCGGTTTCCTCGTTAATAAAATTTCTGGTGTCTGTGTTATTTCTTTCCGCATTGTATTTTATATAATTGAAATAATACAGGTTGTGCGTTCGTGATCATCAATTGGAAATCCAACCTTTAGTTGTTGATTGATATTGATTGATCATTGGACATTGGTCTTTGGTACCGTCCAAGTATTCCTTGTATTTGATAAACACTCACTATTATTTTTAGCTTGAGTAAAAATAAAATCAAGAGAGAGATATTAACTCCTTGAGATACTTTTATCTGGATTGAGTCTTACTGTCTAGTTGATTCTCTAGCAAAGTATTTTGGTGTTAGTCAATACAGATTGCTAATTGAAATATTGGGTGGTGTTGTTAGACCCCCTGTTTTTCAATTGGTATCAGAGCAGGCAAAGACGTGAAAGACCTTATAAGTCTGTGTTTGTAGCGATCTCATTATGGACGAGTCTATCTCTAATAACGTACCAGTTCAGAAATTACCAGATGATTCTAAAAGCTTGGATTCACCTGAGAGAGATATCACTTCTAAGTCAATATCTAAACATTTTCTTGATGTAAAAACGGTTGATTGGGAAACTCTCCTAGAAGAACAGTTGGATGAACTTTCTGATGAAGGTGATTCAGATATTGATAGAGATGTTTATGAGGAAGTCTCAGAGTATGTTAAGTTTTTGGATTCGTGGAAGATGAAGAAGATTATAACTTCTCATGTCTCACCTCTTCTGATTCCTCTCTGTCGAGAAAACAAGAAATTGAGAAGATGTTACGCAGGTGTTTATTTTTCGAATCGTTCTACCGAATCGATCCTCAAGGATTCTGAGGAAAACCTATGTATGAAGTCACTTGAATGTGATAATCTTTATCAAAAGTACTTTTTGTTGGAAGAGAAATTTGCAAAGTCTAAAGCAAGGTTTAACTCCCAGCAAACAAGTTTTGACGACAGAGAAAGTGCTCGAGAAAAACGCCTTGAGGCTGATTTAGCTGCTACTCTTGATAAAATCAAGATGTTGGAAGATGACTTGAAAATTTTCAATACTAGTTCAAGCAAATTAACCACTATGCTAGGATCAAGTAAAAATCATCGTGATACATGAGGATTGAGCTATAAGGGAATAGATGCTCCATGTACTAGCAAAGAGGTAAAATTTGTCAAGGCTAGTGATTCTTCTCGACAAAAGGTTTCCACTGATGGCAAAAGTGAAATACCTTCTCCGGCAGTTAAGGTTCAAAAGAGAAAAGTATATCAACCTCCAAAACCAGCCCACATGAATTCGGGTAAGAACGTTCCTTATATTTGTCATTATTGTGGAAACAAAGGTCACCTGGAAAGGAGATGTCGTTTTCGTATAAGGAATGAAAAAATTCATGATATTCTTGTTTGGGTGTCAAAAGAAGTTATTAAACCGGGATCATATGTTAAGGCTAACACTCTTGACATTACGGGTTGTAAATGTCCAACCTTTAGGCAAAGGAATCACTGCTGTGATAATCGTAGATTTGCCTATAAACGTCATACGAAGCCTTTTCACAATCGTAATGGTTATCAAAAGGATAACTTCGTAAAGACGAAGACAAGATCCGATGCTCCCAATTGGAGAAAGACTAACTTGCAAAAGAATAGTCAATCCAATTCTCTTCCGGAAAATCTTGAAGAGAGTAATGGGAAGAAGGCTTCGGTCGTTTCTAAACGCACTCAAAAGTGGATACCAAATAAAGTCAATGATGGTTTAAGTGTGAAAAGGAATGATCTCCCAGAAAGTTCCATGACAATGGAGAAAGCAGTATCCATGATGCTGGAACTAAAAAAGTTCTTAGGGAAGATGGATTTGGATGTGAAAGGTTCTAAAAGCGATCTCTTTCATGATAATCCAAAGGTCACTTGTGTTGAGCAAGACTTTGTTCACCCCAACGCAACTTGATTGTGTTGGAAGTGCATCCTCACCAAGGAATGCCCTGCTTTGTGTATGTTGAGGGAAGCACAAGAACTGGGGCACACAGATTATGTTCGGTAAGGCGGTAGAATTCGATTGGATTCATATAAAAAGGTATGTCTATAAACTTGAGCAAGATTTGTACTTTTATTTGCTTAGAATACTTATAATAATCTTGCTTATCGTTCATTTCTACCTAACTTGATCTGTATTTAAGGTTCTTAAATGTTTAGGTTTGAAAATAATAGTTCGGGATGTTTGGACTACATGGTACACATACCAAGTATGCATAACAACATTCAAAATCAAAATCCAGGGGTTCAGTTCGCATACCCTTATGCATACTTGACGTCGATATTCGGTAAACTTGTTTTGGCCGTAACTTCTTCGTACGAACTCGGATTTACCTCATTCTTTTTGCATTATATTCTTTATTGAATTACCTTCAAAATGGAGATAAGAATTTTTTAATTTGGATGATTTAGTATTGGTCTTTGTCCTGTCTCTTGTTTTTTAGTGTTTGCTCCGTTTCGTTGCACTTGTTCTATTCTCTTGGACTTGGGCTCTGGGATTCTTGGAGAAATCCTATTCTAAGATACTTTGTGGCTCTTACAAGAGTGATGTTGGTGAATCACAAAGAAGGAAGTTCGAGAATGGGTAGTAGTTCACATTGCTATATTTTCTTGAGTGTTCACAATCATCTCATGTGAACTATGGTGCATAGTCGTCAATGACTCAATTAAATTGATCACTTTTTTGGTTTGATTTAGTTGCGTATTCCAATTGAAATCATGGGTTTACTTGTGATTAATTTGGTTGAGCTTTGGATATAGATGAGTTTTGGTGTCCAATAAAAAATCCTTCTTTTCTTTCGGAATTAATGTCGCTCTTGTTGTTCTCTCGGGAATGACATCTAATGGGGGAGAGTTATTTTGAACTTGTGCTTAATGGTAATATCTTGCGGGGAATGCGGCTATGAAATTTTATAGGGGTTATCTTGTATCTTAAAACTCCTTGATGAATGTTGTTAGCTTCGGCTATTAGATTGCATCTAAATTAAGTTGGTATGTATTTTTCTTTTGGTCATGAAATGTTTCTTGTGAATTTCATTATGATCCCATTCTTGTACCTTTGCCAATTTTATTGACAAAAAGGGGGGAAACTATTGTAGTTCACACTACAAATACATATAGTTTTCGGATCATTGTGTAAGGGGGAGTGGTTTCCATGATCGAGATGGAGTATTGACTAAGGGGGAGTGATACATATCACTGTAGTATTATTGTTAAAGTCGTGATACAATTGGACTTTGATGTTATATAATAATACTATGACACTTTATAATAATGATCGAGAATCTCGATTTCTCTCATTGTTATAGCTACGGATCTTCAACAACGATGGTGTTAAACTTACAACCTTTGGGATCATTGGAGTATTTGGAAGGACGAAGATTTCAGGGAACGTTGAAGTTTAGACTATGGAACAGGAGCCACTAAAGTTTATCTTTTCTGTATTCCATATGTATTAATAGTTTTGTCACTAAAATTGACAAAGGGGGAGATTGTTAGAGCATAGCTCGGTCAACCTCGCATTCGTTGCTATCTCAAGAATGTTTGTCAATATTAGTAATCAAAACTATAAGTCTTGATTTCTAGCCTACATAGATAAGTCTCAGACTAGGATAGAAAAGTGTAGTTGAGCTCAAGGACTTCATGGAGATTCATCATACAACGACGAAGATCTATACAAGGAACCGTGGAACTTCATCAACAAAAAGGTATGTGGAGACTTGAACTTATCTATCACTCAAAAGTCTATCTCTTCTATCTCCTACTTCTTATGAGACAAAATTCGTATGCTATATAGACTAGATCATACGTATTTGACATTTCGAGTTGAGCATTAATTGCTTATCTTTTATCTCGAAATCATGTGTTGGTAAAGTGTTTCGCTTTGATCAAGTTTATCTTCACCTAGTGACGAAAGTCATGAAAAGTTTCAATCACTTTGAGGATTGCTCTGACGTGACTCGGTCTGTGAATAAAGGCTACATAACATCCTATGAGAATGTACCAATGATTGGAATGAGAGTTTAGATTACATAACCATGTATTCCTTGAACCGAAGTTTTCGAACTTTATTGATCAAGAGAAATCGGGAGGATTGTGGAATTGGCTTTCCAAGTCCATGAACTGTCGGAAGTTCTCGACCGAGAATTTCTGCTGGGATTTTCCAAATACTCGTTTGTCTGCTTAGTCCGCGAACCCAATCCGCGAACTGGCGGAAGTTCTCATCCCGAGAATTTCTGCTGAGTTTGGAAAACTCAACCGATTAACTTAAGTCCGCGAACTTGTTTATGAACTTAAGAGGTTATGATCTAAAGATGTGCTCTGAATATGAAACATTAAATTACTAAGGAATGCTTTATGCAAACCGTGGTTATAATGTTCATGAGCCGATTCAATCGAAGCGAATCATCTTTACTCAATTGTGTCTTGTGTAGTTACATAAGATCTCATAGCAATTGAACAAATCTTTAACTAGTTCATTTGAGTCAATTGAACTAGTTGTGGTGAAGAAAAACAAGGTTAATATGAAATGCTCATATGGATAACCTTTTGGGTTACTATGTTGAACCAACATACACGTACACGTTTGGGGCATGGTATTCACGAACCCAGTAAACGTCTACCCAAGTGTGTGTGACAAGCTAAGTTTTAGATCTAACGGTTGAGAAATATTAGCTTAAATATAAATCAGGTTTTCATCTAACGGTGAATATGGATTGCTTTGTAACTAAGAAAAACCCATGATTTGAAGGCTATATAAAGAAGACATCTAGCATTGTGCAAAACTAATATCCACACGTCTGTGTGCTACTAGTGAGCCCGCTAGAGTCGATCTCCATTAACCTTTGATTTTCTTCTCTAAAATCAGGTTAACGACTTAAAGACTTCATTGGGATTGTGAAGCCAGACCGATACTACTTTATCGTAGTTGTGTGATCTGATCTTGCATCTTCTATCATACGAGTACAATCGATTGATTGGCTTGAGATCGTGAGAGTTCTCCGATAGGCAAGATAAAGAAGTCACAAACATCTTCGTCTCACTGTTTGTGATTCCTCGACAATCCGCTTGTGTAGTCAGGAAGGATTGTAGAGAGGTGATTGATTAATCTAGGCTGTTCTTCTGGAATATAAGACCGGATTATCAATTGGTTCCCGTTACCTTGATTTTATATCTAAAGACGGAACAAAACCTAGGGTTTATCTGTGGGAGACAGATTTATCCTTTTTATAGACTTTTCTGTGTGAGACAGATCTGTTTGTTATCAAGTCTGTGATTTTGGGTTACCACAACTCTTGGTTGTGGGTGAGATCAGCTAAGGGAATCAAGTGCGTAGTATCCTGCTGGGATCAGAGGCGTATGAGTACAACTGTACCTTGGATCGTGGGAGACTGATTGGGGTTCAACTATAGTCCAGTCCGAAGTTAGTTCGCAGTAGGCTAGTGTCTGTAGCGGCTTAATACAGTGTGTATTCAATCTGGACTAGGTCCGGGGTTTTTCTGCATTTGCGGTTTCCTCGTTAACAAAATTTCTGGTGTCTGTGTTATTTCTTTTCCGCATTATATTTTATATAATTGAAATAATACAGGTTGTGCGTTTGTGATCATCAATTGGAAATCCAACCTTTAGTTGTTGATTGATATTGATTGATCATTGGACATTGGTCTTTGGTACCGTCCAAGTATTCCTTGTATTTGATAAACACTCACTATTATTTTTAGCTTGAGTAAAAATCAAATCAAGAGAGAGATATTAACTCCTTGAGATACTTTTATCTGGATTGAGTCTGACTGTCTAATTGATTCTCTAGCAAAGTATTTTGGTGTTAGTCAATACAGATTGCTAATTGAAATATTGGGTGGTGTTGTTAGACCCCCGCTTTTTCAATATGTAGAGGGCACAAGGTCGGAATCTTTGTAACCCATAGTTCTGAATGCATGATAAAACAATATGTCGATCGACTTCCAGTATCAACCAAGATTCTATCTATTGCCCATATTTTTTCCTTCTGCCCTTCATCACTTTCCCATCTTGAATATTTCCCGAAGTTCAAAGTTACGACCAGTGGTTCGGCGTGTGAAGCTCCTCCTTCGGGTGCATCCTTCGCCGAGAATGTTATTTCTCTTTTTTGCCATTCTTCTAACGGCTCCTTTTTCGTTACGCTGAATATTTCATTTCTTCCGAAGTCCCTCTTGTATACTCTTTTGAGAACATTGTCATGGAAGTTTTGAATGCTTTTCGCTGAGTGTATTATCGAATTGCAATTTAGTTTGCTGACTCCTCGATCTATTTCAATTCGGTACACAGGCTGGTTTTCTCGTGGTGGTGGCGGTAATGGTTGAACATATCCTTCCAGAAAATGAGCGAGCTTTCCTTGATCCAGCAAACGAAGTATGATCTTTCTAATGTTTCTGCAGTAGTTTGTATGGTGCCCATGGAACCCGTGGTATCTGCAAAATTCGTTTCTCTTCGCTCCCGGAGGAGGCTCTTTTCCCACGTTTGGTTGAGGTGGTATTTCTCCCGTCAGCACTATTGCTTCCCATATCTTCTCAACAGTGGTATTGAGCCGTGAGAGATTTACATCCTCAAAGGGTGGTGCATTCGCTCTCCGTTATCCGAATCTAGACGCCTGGTTATTCCTCTGCTGATATCCTGGATTATAACTTCGTTGTTCATAGCTCCTTCGCCTCGATTCCTCGTGTATTCGTTGATCAATCCACTCCTGATCTCCACTTGACACAGTTACGAGCTTCGCCGGGATGGGGTCTGATGGCTCCCTCTTCTCGCATCTTTTATCGTTTTCTACCGCATGTACCGTCCTTGGCAACAACCTCGAATTTCCCTCCATCATAGTAACGGGTGTTACTTCGCCATCTTGCATTTTCTTTTCTTCCAACGCTATATATTCCTCCTGATACTTCCTTAATTCATTCATCGTCATAGAGTTCCGGATTACGAATATTTGAGTGTAGATTAAATCGGTCGGGAACAAGGCTTTGACGAAGGCTAAGATAAAATTCCTCTCGTCCACCTTTCCTGCTAGCTCGCTGCACACCGTTATCCATCTCGTCACTAATGCTCGCAAGCTCTCTCCTGGTCTTCGCCTTAAGTTGAACAAGGTTTGAATTCCTGGCCTCAACATGTTGTTGCTGATATACGTTGTTAAGAATATCCTTTGCAGATCCCTGAAAGATGAAATCGACCTTTTTGGTAAACCGTCAAACCATGCCAATGCTTCACCGGTCAGGATTTCCGGGAAGTACTTGCATAGTACAGTCTCGTTTCTTCCCCATTGCTTAATTACAAAGCATATTGTCTCAAGTGCTGTACAACACTTTCTGTTCCGCTGAATATGCTTGTAAACATGGGTAACACACAATTTTCTGGAATATCCGCATACATTATATCATAGGTGAACGGAGACTTGACCGCCTCTTCTATTGCTTCTGCCAATTGAGTTATTCCTCCTTTCTTCGAGTTGCTGATCAAGGATCTCATCTCTCGAAGCTCGTTCATGATCTCCTGATTTGGGCTCCCCCCATTTCCTTCGTTATGACCACTCCTCAGCAAGCTAAGTCTTCCCTGACCTCGCCTGATTGATCCTTGATGTCTCTCCATTTCGTCAAGTCGGGCCTCTTCCTCTCGCCTCAATTCATCCGCCCTCCTCCTTTCTTCCTAATATCTCTGTCTTTCGTCTTCCCATCTTGTTGCCTCTAGCGTTCTTCTCATATCTCGTTCTTCACTATCTTCCCGTTGTCGTCTTCTTCATCGTTCTCCTCCATCATCTTCGCGAGTAAATCTTCCCCGCTGTGGCTCTTCATATTCTGATATTATTTCGTTTTCTCCAGAGTCCACATCGTTTTCCGCTAACTCTTCGTTGAGCCTGTCGTTTTGCATCATTAGCCTAGCGTTTTGTCTCGTCAGCCTAGCATGTTGGTCCTTCAAGTTCCTATCTCGTTCTTTCTCAAGAAGAAGCGTCTCTCTTAACTTCTCCAACGTCACATGTTCTTCTTCAACGTTATCTTATAACCCTTCATGAGTCATCTCCTCCTCTGCAGCAGTCTCCGTATCGGAGGTGTGTACCGAACCTTCTCTGTAATTGTCCTCTCCGTCCGGATCATTCTGTCGTCGGTTTGCACCTTGTCTTTCCCCTGCAGCTGAGGTTCCTTCCTTTTCCATTCTTCCTCTCCTCGCCTCTATCCGTTTGCTTCTTCTTGTTGCTATCACATGCCTTGCTCGATCTAGTGCCCTGGCCATCTAACAATCTTCAACTTCCACGATCTTTCTATGCTCTCCCCGCGAAATTCCAAGATCTCTTCCTATTCTATGTTCCTAACCTTGTCTACGAATGTAAAAACTCAAGATCTACAACCCTAACTTCAAACAATTCGCTAGATCTATAATCTCTACAATCTCTAAGACAACTTATTTCCTTTTCTAACTCTTAGATGAGGATAAATCCCCAATCTAAGTTCCCTGTTTCTAGACGCCAAAATGTAACTACCGAAATTCAGTAGTACACCCAAATAGTAAGTAAACGAGATCTAAGACATGAGATGCCAATTTGATTAAAGAACTTTTATTGATTTATAGAATGAGAACTCTCGATTTCAAGATTACACACAAAGGAAAACCCTAATCTTACTCTCTAAGCTAAGGTTCCTACCCTACCCAAAATTTCATCCTACATTCGTTGCCCAAGGACCTCTATTTATAGGCATATCTCCCTTAGTGTTGGACAACTCATTTTTCTTCGTGGGAACTTCGTGGTCTTGCTTTATCCTTCGCCCAGCCCATTTTTCATAAAGTTTTTCCCCTTCTTTCGCTGATACCCATGTGATCCTGTCGGGACAGCTGTCCTATTTCTTGCTCAATAAGTATTATCTTCGCCGAATGACTTTTGGGCCAAGCAATCTTCCTTCGCCTGTATACTTGTTTCGTGTGATACCTTGCCGAATACTCCCACAGCTTTCTCGCGGTTTGCACTATTATCTCGTGCACGTATCTTCGCCGGTTCATTAATTAAGACTTTCTCTGACTTGATTTGACAAGTCACTGACTGGGATCTTTAACCGAGAGGCCTTCTCGTGTTGACACGTGGTGAGTCTATTTTGTGTACCTACAAATATACTATTCAAGTATCTAGAATTTTTTCTGGATAACGATGCTGAGCTGGAAAGACGCTCAGCAGGGAGATTAAAGGATGTCTTACTAAAGTTTTGACGCAGCTGGTTGATTGCATTGTAAAGCCCGAGCTGTACAGATGCGATGGTTGATGAATTCATGGCTGTGAGACCCCTTCCAAATATGTTTGATTAAGCCATGATGATTTACTAGTACTGGAATGTAATTGGCTTTGTCAATCAGTCTAGTAAAAAACGATCAAGTAGACGCGTGTATTCTGTTTTTCCATTTAGCTAACTTGGTTCTCATATGTCATGTACATACGTTTCTATGTTCCATGCCGTACGTGTTAGATAGAATTCCTAAAAAAACAGTGGTAACTGCTAATATGTCATTATGTTGTGCAAAGTTAAAATCACATTGTGCAGTTCATGTTTGAACCTGAGGCAATATCTTAGCGTCTCCATAGAACCTAGTGCATCATTCACTCACTGTAGATGGGAAAACCTTAGAGACACATCCGAACCAAATCCGGAATCTTATGTTGTAAAACTACCAAACTGTGGTTTTACCACATGGTCATGCGCACATTTAACAATTTCAATTGGATGTAATATTTTCTCAATTGGATGTAATAATTTCATATTCAGATGAGATGAGTCAGATTCAGGCGAGTCAGAAAAGCTAACACCCTAAATGTTGACCGTCAATGAACGGTTTGACTCGAACAAGTTGGGACGACTAATTGAGCCGTTGGGGTTAAGGGCCCATATTAGGGTTCTTGATGTAGTTAAAATCTTCATTCGGGTTAAGGGCACACATTAGGGTTCCGCATGTATATAGAGAAAGTTTCTCTTTTATCTCACACACACTGCACTAAAACTAACACATCGCCGCCTTTGATTCTCCCTGATTCTGGTTTTCGGTCTCTAAAAAACAATCTGATTTTGATTTCAATCTCTGTTTAGGAAATGAAATTGATTTATGGGACATCTACTTAACTACACAGTCAATTATCGCTCAGCAGCACAATGATTTCTCCTCGTACATGAAACTAAGAATATCCGTAGGAGAAATGGTTTGGTGGGTTTCTTTCTAAGAGATTTAGCATCGACCAGGTCTTCATCCAGCCTTCATCCATCGATTGCATAAGCTGGCACGTGTCCTGTTTGCAAGGTAGCAACCCGCTAGTCTCCCCGATCTTCAAGTGGACAATTTGATTTTTTCAATAGGCGGATTAAGAATCTAAGTAAACTTGGATCTTCTTTCTTCCTTTAATTTTCAAAATAAAGATCAACCAGAAATTAGTCGGGAAACGAAATTTAGATTTGTTCTAGATTCAATTCTGTTGTCTTTGTATAATTAAAATTCTTTCAATCGCATATGTATCTGTTTCTTAATAAAAATAATATGATATTTTTTATCTAAACCCCAGTTTTTTTTGTTTGTTTTGGGTATCTGTTGTTCCTGTTAGATTTGAATCTTAAAAATGTTGGTAGTACTTGTTAGAATTTGGAAATTATCTTAGTTTTATGTATAACATGGATGTAGATTATGAGAATAAGAGTACCGGTCATAACATGGATGTTTTGCAGATATGCCACCTGAAAGTTTTGTGTATTTCTAATTTTCAATCTGGCAAGAAAGACCTTATTCTCTGGTTGTTTAGTTCGGCCACAGTAAGAGTGAAGATTGCTTTGCAGGCTGAAAGTGAGAACTGAACCTCAAGTTGGACAATGCTACTGGACAATCTTTTGCTATATTATGGATGAAATCGCTAGCCAAGTAAAACTCAGTCATCTGATTATTATCAGACACGGAAGATTCCAACTGTAAGCTCCTCCTAAACTTTGCTCCATTATACAACTTTTGTGTTTACAAAATCTTGTTCTGCAACTTCTGTTTCTCAATTTTTACTCATTTCCATGAAGCATATAGATTAATAAACATAATGTAAGTTTACTTTGTCCCTCAAGACGACCAATAGGTGTTCTTCAAGTAAGTTTACGTTGTCCCTTCACTCATTTTGGTTTTCTTATTTGTTGTTCCTTCTTCTTTAAGGTTTGACTGGTGAGATAACGGAGTTTGATGAAATTGCTCGTTTCTCTCATCTTGCAATGGGACCAGTCGCTAGGAATAGAAACAAGTATGAGATCCATCCAAGAGAAGGCGAATTGTGGGCAGTATATAGGTAATGCAGTCCAGAATTGTCCTCTTCTGACCTCCAAAAGTGCCCGTATGACGTACGGGAAGTTGTAAAGGTGAACGGCCGGCACAATCAAGGTGCTTGTTTTGGAGAAGGTTTCTGGTTATACGACGGTTTTTAAGGGTCAGATTAAAGTAGGGCGTGAAAACTACTGGAGATACCACGCTGTGAATTCTTTAAATTCTCCCACCAAATGCCTAAGTTCCTGTTGACTGATGAAAAACAAGGAACATTGCATGGATTTTGGAAGTTGGATCTGGATGCGACGCCTGTTTCTTTATTCTAGCAACAACAAATGATAAAGAGTAACCCATGAACGAGAAACATTTGTTTGTCAGTATAATTACATCTAAAGAAAACACACAGCCTAAAGAGAAACAGTTGTATAATTACATTCATAACATGGTACTCACGTACCTCTATAGCTAGACTACTCTTGTCACCCCATTAACATTTATGTGGGATGTCGTGTAATACGGTGTACATGAATCTGAAATTGGAGATCAGTAAGAGAGTACCATTATGTTCCCATGATTAACTAATATCTCCACCGTCGGTGAATTATTAAGATTGAGCCCTCAGCACCATAATCAGGAGATGTTACCAACTCTCCGATAGCTCCTAGCTCTCCACATTCATCCCAATTTGCATTTCCTGAAATTATTTTTGAATCAGCTATTTGTTGTCTTCCTACAAGCATAAGATCAAAATCTTGGTGAAGTGATCGGACTGCCCATATTGTGTCTGCACCATCTTTTACCTCTACTTCTTTGTATATCAATGTTTCATCATGCATGGTGTTAACCCTGAAATGGTCTACTAATTCATCATCAAGAAACATGTGCCTCTCAATATCAATCCTAACCGATTCATTGTAATAGTCAATAACTCCGTCCGATGATAGACTTGCAGGACCATAAAACCTAACAAGAGTAACAAAGACGTACGGATGATGAATCATATTCATTGCAAAAGCCAATGCTTCTCGATCATCCGGGCCACCAAAAAAAAGTACAACCACGCGATAAGGAGTGTCCGGCAAGAAGAAAGTAGATTTTGTTTGGAGATTACTACCATCCATTAAGATCCCGACTGAGCATGGGGTGTTCTGCAACAGATTTTGAAGAAGGGTTTTCATTGCACGGTTGGAAATATTTGATCTGTCCAGATCACCTCCCAGACTTGCATCTGGCCTGCAGAAAGGGAAGATAACGAGAGCAGCCCTCTTGTCGACTGACATGGTGCATATATCGTTGTGCATTGAAGCATACGGAGAGATAGTTGTGAAAGGATGAACCGTAATAAGGTTCTGGAATCGGTTTTGGAATTGTTTGAAAACATTGATTATCCTTTCCGATTTGGTAGGGTTTGATGTGGAAGCACGCTCCTTCAAAGTGTGGGATATAAGGAGAGGAGAAGCACGACCCACAAGCTCAACGAGATGGAGGAGGTAAATGGTGAGTGGGTGGAGTTCGGTAGGATTGGAGGCTTTAATGATTCTTATAATGCCTGGAACATCATCTTGGGTGTGAACACATACAAGTACTCGAAAATCTGAGTTGTTTTTATTCGACTGCAAAATTGACCTTCCTTTGTAGGTTAAGTATTTCGATGAAGGGTCATACAAGTATTTCACCGCGGGTGTAATAACAGCTACTAGCACTACAAGTGAGAGAACCATGATTGTATTTGATGCAGTAAAAAATTCCTGCAGAGTAAATAAGAAAACATGTCAACGGAGTATTCAAATTACTTGGTAAGATGCTAACATATTCTGCAATGACGAAAAAAAGTTTTAGTGTTTGAAGACGCACTTTGGTATTTAGTGAATCTAACCAAGTGTTAAGTCTGGAAACCTCGACAATGCCTTTAATGTTCATAATAAGTCCAAGCAAGAAACTATCTAGCGGAGAGACTCCAAGAAGCACAGCTGGGATGAAAAGTCCGATAATCTTTCCAAGGATACAACTGAGAATGATCAGTAAAACACGCCATACATATACGAAAGTAACTTTGTGAATGTCCGTCTTATATCCAACGATACCCATATGAAGAGGCATGAAAAATACAGAAACAATGCGTAGCTTCTTAACTAGAGCCGATCCTAAAGGTGGCCCATCAGGTATAGCCAAACCAAGTAAGAAAACCCCAACTGTACCATTCAATCCACAATATTCACTAGCTAATCCACACAGCAGAACTGAAATCATTATCCAGGTAATGTAAATATCATCTACAGGTCTCCCTTCAGGTGTATTCTTTACAATCCATAACGCTGTCGGCCGCACAATAAAAAATATATAAATCACCATCCCTATCCCCAATAAAATTAATACTGCAGGTAGTGAGTATGCTTGTTTTCCATTTCTGATTATTTGGCGGAAAATGCTCCAGAATTTTAAACCCATCTGAAGAAAATCAGCAACCATTGCTATATGAATCGCTGAATTACCTAGGTCGGAGTTAAGAATTTTAAGATCATCGAGTACATAAGCGATGACAGGGAAGGAAACCATGCCGAACACATCTACTACTCTACCAGAGCTCTTAAGGAGTAACTTTAGTGCCGGCATATCCTCGTTTCGGAGTCTATCGGCAATTTGAAGTCCAGATACATAAGAGCAAGCCATACAAAAGAATCCGATGATGAATGGTCGCCGCCCAGCTCTCTTTAATATTTTGGGATCCATTTGAACTCCAACTTTAAATATAAAAAACATGGAACTGAAATGAGCAAGCATGTCTACTACTTGAAGTCCATCTCGAGGGAATATGAAATAATTAATTCCAACGGTGCTTTGAGATGACAATTTTATCGACCGAGAACTAAGAACCCATGGGCTAACAAGTATCCCTCCCTAAACATGTATATAACATATAATAATTATTTTTACCCAGCAAAAAGAAAAAAAAAAAAAAAAAAAAAAAAAAAAAAAAAAAAAAAAAAAAAAAAAAAAAAAAAAAAAAAAAAAAAAAAAAAAAAAAAAAAAAAAAAAAAACCAAACAATCAATAATCATAAAAACAAAAACATATATAGGTAATCGAGAAAATAATTAAAGCATAATAAACTATGCCTTACCAGTATTTGAGAAACAAGCAAGGGTTGGTGGAACCGTGACAATGCCATATGCATGAGATGGGGTACAAAAGAAAGTATACTAATTTGCAAGCAAATACTTGGTAGAGGACCAAAACTCGTGAAGTCTTCTAAATGTTCATAAAATAATCCTCCTTTATCTGAACCGACTATGCCTGGAACTATACATATACGATAACCTGCCCCCATATCTTTCTACCCGTATACCCCAACTCAGCAGCAGCAGGAACCGCAAATGTTTGACAGGGGAGACAGGAAGCAACAAGAAAATGAAACAATTTTTTTTCTTTTTCTTCTTTTCTTCCGAGAATACATAAATGAGAAAGAAATCCTGATTGATGTGAAATAATTGATTCTCAATTTTTGTGTTCATTTGTTATTGACCGACGAATCATTATCTAAATAAGGTAAAATCTACCCATTAACTATTTTTTTACTAATATCAAAAAATAGTCTATGATATTGTCGACCCAAATTTAGTGGGCATTTATGGTGGCACCTTAATAGTTGCATGTGATTTATCCGAAAATGATAAATGTCACCCAAAATTCGTGCACCTAATGCACCCAACATGAGATCGCATCAACTGAATATAGAAAGTCAACATCTTATTCTTAAGTATTGTCCTATTAAATTGCTGTTTTTTCAGTTTTTTATGTTTTTGTCTCGTTTTTCCTGTGCATGTGTTTTGTTCATAACCTCCATTTAAAAATCACACTTTTTTCTTCATGCTAAAGACGAAATTTTGTTTTTCTCCATCACAAAACAACGTTTAAATTGATGAATCATCCTTATAATTAAAGTTTATTTTTAAGGAAAACAAATAAAATAATTTAATTCTTAATTTTATAAGTTCAAATGAGAAACTCAAGTTTAAGAAAAGAGTTACGATTTTTCTTTTTTGGTCATATTGAGTCAGAGATAGTAATATCATTCGATTGTATGTACATAATACATAGCCTAACAATCCAATTATCTAAGAACAATTGTTCATCTTCTTCAATTATAAAGAAGCAAAATCTACAAAAAGATAATGCAATTTTCGTTGAACTTTTTTTTTTTTTTTTTGGGTACCCTGATATAGAAAAACAAAAAAGTAATAAAATTAGGAGTTGATTCTCCGGTATACCACCTCATGTTGGGTGCACAAATATCCTCCATGATTCTGACCCTAATGGTGGAAATGTTAGTGAGGATGAGGTTAACAAGGAGGCTCAATTTTTGCCATCAGGAGAGACTAGCAATAAAATGAATTCACTTAGGTCAACAGAGGACAATGATGATGATGCATCTCATAATAGTGGTGGTGCAAGGAGCAATTATAATGCATCCGTTGATAGTCCGAATGTGGAGTTTCTTCTCAACAAACTTAAAGACGCCGGAAATCCCTCCGGAATCGTTTTCATGAAAAGAGAAATCTCATTTGTTACGAGTTCAATTTTGGCTCATGCACCGGCTTTTAAAGATGAGTTTGGGAGGGGAGAAAATGAAGGAAATTGATTGCTCTTGGTGTTTGGTGTGCTTGTGTTGGATTGTTGTTTATTAATAATGTTTAAATTAGTATCATGGAATGTTAATGGTCTCGGTGATCCGGAAAACGATCGAAGTTAAAAAATCTTGTGAAATGGTGGAAGCCTACTATTCTTATGATTCAAGAAACTAATCTTAGTGCTTGTAATGACAAGATTGTGCATTAATGTTGGGGTGCGACTCTGTGTCGGTGGATTGTTTTAAATTCTTACGGAAGATCGGGCGGAATTTTGTTGATTTGGAATTCATATATGATTGTAGTTGATGATTTTCTAGAAGGTATTTTTACTATAAGCATTTCTTTCCGTAATTTGGAGGATAACTTCCGTTGGGTCTTGATTGGTGTTTATGGTCCTTACAATGTGAACGAAAAAAAAATCGTATGGAGTTAGCCACTTGCATGGTTATTGGAATGGAATGTCTTTGTGTTTCTGTGAAGACTTCAATGAAATAAGATACATGGCGGAGAGAAGGGGTTGTCGTAGAGCTTCGAATTCAATGAAATACTTCGATGACCTATGTAATGAGGTGGGCCTTATCGAATTGCATCTTTCCGTTGCGAAGTATACTTGGAATAGACCACCTGACAAGAAGAGCAAAATCGACAGTTTTCTTTTCTCGTCGGAATGGGAAGATCATTTTCCAAATATCAACTTCAAGCGTCTTGCAAGACCTTTTTCGGATCATTTTCCCATTGAGTTATGCTCAAAGGACTCGGATTGGGGTGCTTTCCCTTTTCGATTTCAATTAGCTTGGCTTGAAGGAACTAACATAATTTCTTTAATGAAAGAATGGTGGGAATCTTTTTCTTTTGTAGGAACATCGGGTGAATGTTTTTCAAAGAAGTTACATGCTTTGAAGGAGAAATTGAAGGTGTGGAATCGAGACGTCTTTGGGAACATTGATAGGGCAATTGACTTGGGACTTACCAAGATGAAGGAGTTAGATGAACTAAATGATGAAAGGGGTCTTACCGAAGGTGAAGAAGACATGCTTGTGACGGCTAAAGTGGAGTTTGATGTGGCTCATCATCGTCAAAGCATAATGTTGCGGCAAAAGTCAAGAGTTAGATACTTTCGAGATGGAGATAGAAACACCAAACATTTTCATCGTGTAGTGAGGGGTCATAGAGCTTTTAACAACATCAATAACCTTCGTATCAATGGTCGATGGACCAGAAATAAAGAAGAAATCAAGTTGGATATTGCAAATCATTTTGAGTTAGCGTTTAAAGAAAATTCAAACAATCGTCCAAGAATCAAAAATATGTGTCTAAAGTGTATTGATGAGAATGCAAGTATATGGTTGGAGAGATCGTTTGATGAAGAAGAAGTTAAAAATGCAATTAAAGATTTGGGAATTGATCGTGTCCCGGGTCCGGATGGATTTCCTATGAAGTTCTTTCTTGTTTGTTGGGATTTTCTAAAAGAAGATTTGATGAAGGTTTTTAAAGAATTTCATGACTATAATATTCTTCACTCGTCTTTGAAAAATTTATTGCGCTCATCCCTAAGAAGGCGGGTGTAGAAGAAGTAAAAGACTTTCGGCCAATTAGTTTTATTGGGAGTGCGTACAAAATCATTTCAAAAGTTTTGGCTGAGCGTTTAAAGGTATACCTTCCTACTCTAATCTCAACAACCCAATCTAGTTTCATTGAAGGAAGACAAATTCTTGATGGAGTATTGATAGCAAACGAATGTGTGGATTCTAGACTTCGTCAAAAATTACCGGGATTGGTTTGTAAGCTTGATTTCGAAAAGGCGTTTGATAATGTGAATTGGAATTTTTTAAATGAAGTTTTGTTCAAAATGGGGTTTGGTGGTGTTTGGAGGGCTTGGATTAGAAATTGTTTAACATTCACAAAGTTCTCGGTTCTTGTCAATGGATCGTCTTTCGGTTACTTCAGTAGTGAAAAGGGACTTCGTCAAGGAGACCCCTTTCTCCTTTTTTCTTTATAATTGTTGGTGAAGTTTTAAGTTGTATGTTGAACAAAGCTCAAGAACAAGATCAAATCTCGGGTTTTTTCGTCAAGGAGGGGGGAACAAAAATAAATCACTTACAATTTGCCGATGATACAATCATTTTTCTTGATGCTAAGATAGAACAAGTTGATGCTCTTCGGTACCTTCTTCTTTATTTTGAGTTAACTTCGGGTTTGAAGATAAATTTCTCCAAAAGTAGCTTATTTGGAGTCGCGGTCGATGAGGAAGTTGAAAATTATGCTAACATGCTAGGACGCAAGTATGCGAGTTTTCCTAGCATATATCTTGGCCTACCTTTGGGAGATAAGGTAGGAGGGACTCAAAAATGGGGAAAAACACTTGAAATTTGTGGAAAAAGAGTTACTTCTTGGAATGGAAAAACAATAGCAAGAGGAGGTAAGTTAACTCTCATCAAAAGCGTTTTAGCTAACCTACCCATTTATTATCTCTCTATTTTTCTTGCTCCTTTCTCCATAACTAAGAAAAATGATAGAATTGTGAGAAATTTCTTATGGGATGATGAAAATAGGAAAAGAATCCACAATATAGGTTGGAAATTGTCTTGAAAACCAAAAGAAAAAGGTGGTCTTGGTATAAGAAGAGCTAAGCAAGTGAACTCGGCTTTGCTAAAAAAATGGTGGCGGCGCTTTGGCGTAGAGAAAGAAGCGTTTTGGAGGAAGATCATAGTTGAAAAATTTGATAAAACATTTACCGTTTTGGAAACTCTCAAACCCAAAGGATCAAAAGTCGGTAGCTTGTGGTTCAATATCTATAAAGAGCTTGAAGATTTCAATAAAAATATTATATTCAAGATTGGAGCGGGTAAGGAAACTAAATTTTGGGAAGATTCTTGGCTTGTGAAGGAAAATTGTGCGATATGTTTCCTTTGGCTTATGAAGCTTCTAGGACCAAGGAGTTTGTGGTGGCTAGTATGTATGAAGTTAGGGAAGATGTTGTAAGGTGGGCATTTATGTCTAGGCAAAAATACTCTCAAACCATTACAAGTGAAGTGTTATCTATATCAAATCTTCTCTCTTTCATCTCTATTCAAGAAGGGGTTATGGATACCCGAATTTGGGTTGGTAGTGATCATGGTCAATATACGGTTAAGGATGGAAGTAAAGACAACGACAATCAAGGTGAGCCGGATTATCCAATCAATGTTGTATGGAGTAATGAGTATCCTCACAAAATCAATTTTTTTATTTGGCTTCTCTCTCATGATTGGGTAATGACGGCGGATAAACTTCTAAGAAGAGGTATGGATGTCTCTAGTGTTTGTCGTTTTTGTGAGGAAGACGATGAATCGAGTTCGCACTTGTTCTATGGTTGTTGGAGAACCCGGAGAATAAGAGATTACTTCGTTGAAGGGTGCCACTTTGGATGGTCATATGACCCTAATATCATTGTTTCTATCAAGACTTGGAAGTTTAATTTGGGAGACGAAAGACTTAGCCGCATATGGAATAACATCCCGGTTGCAATTTGGTGGTGTATATGGAAAGAGCGAAATGCGAGAACCTTCGACACCAAAAAGAAAAATTTGGCAAGCCTCATTAGAGATATCAAATTGCAAGCGTTCTTTTGGGACGAATCAAATACAAGAATGTTAGGGCTTACGACAAATATTGTGATTTCTTTATGGGATTCATTATACCGGCCTCCGTAATTTTTGTGTTTTTTTATTTGGGTAGCCGAATTCCCTTTCGGTTCCCCTTTTTGTTCGATTGTAATCATTGGGTTAAGGCACCCCTCTTAAGTGCCTTTTTTCAATGAAATTTCTATTGGACCGATCAAAAAAAAAAAAATCCTCCCACAAATATTTATATGGGTTATTTTGCTTTTGGTACTCAGGCTTTGTCCAACTTTTGAGTTTGGTCTAACATTTGGACAAAACCTGAGTACCAAAAACAAAATAACCCTATTTATATTGGCTATCAAAACCTCATTCTAGTGGTGGTTTTTTTGATTTTGTATGTGCGGATCATCATCAACATCATCCGAGTAATCCATTCGGTGAAACACATATCTAATCCAACCAGATTAGAATTTTTTTTTGGATAAGATAAAATTCATTCATAAAGAAGTGCTGAGTTAGCACATGAAAGGAAAGGGGAGTACAACATTGGAATCATTTTCCCTAAAACATGTTGAAACTAGTTAAGATTTAAAAACCCTCCAATCGTGTATGAAATCCACGAACTTAAATTGTTTAAAAGATTCATGAACTGACGCCCAACTAAATAAGCAAGCCTTCACTTCAGTAATAACCCTCTCTATTGTTTTTTCTTTGTTGCGAAAAACTCTTTCGTTTAGTTCCTTCCAGTTTTGATGCTAAATAGCGAAAGACAAACAAAACTTGAGAAATTCAATTGGTTGAGTCCTAAGCAGGGGCGGAACTATGCACAGGCTAGCCCTGGCTTAAGCCACCCCTGGGGAAAAAAATTTGTTTACATAGTTACTAAAAGACAGCCCTTTTTGGTTCAAGCCCACGTACTCTTAATGCCAAGCCAGGGTAAAAATCAAGAGCCGAGCTAGGGTAATATCAAGATCCAAGCCAGCCCTCAGCAGCCAAGGTAAAAATCAACGCGAGAAAGAAGAAACATGTTTTTTTTTTTGCTTCTGTTCGCGGGAGAAAGGGAGAGAAAGAAAAGAAGAAACCCTAGGTACCATTTTAACAGGTAAGGTTACTGATTACTCAACTGGTCTGATATGATCTAATGGGATACAGATGAAACATTTATCAACTTACTTGATTATTTTCATGAAAAGGACAAGTGATTTGATGTGATCTTGGGTTTGTTAATTGAAACTTAGGTGATTTTGCTGATTTGACGTGATCTAATGGGTTAAGGATGAAATTTTATCAAACTTAATTGCTTCCTAAAATGAAAAAATAAAAAAGTACCATCGAAATTCTGTGGGTTTTTGGTGCAGTGGCCCTAAATCATTTGGCGAAGGTTGGTGCCGTCTTCCCCAATTACTACAGCGAGTCAGGTGGTGTACAATTGATAATTGAAAGCGAGTCTTGTCCTTGTTTCACTGTTAATTGCATCAACAACATAAACAAGATGCAGAAGATTACCATGAGACGCGCGTCACTACAAAAAAACTGAAAGGCTACTAGAAATTTCCAATTGCAGAAAACTTTATTTGCCTTAACAGTTTAAGCCACTAGGAAAGGCAACTTAGGTTGTGCATTGATTTAAGCCACTAAATGGCAAGCAACTACAGATTACAAAATCCATTAGCAATTAACGTGGGCCAACTAAACAAATGCACTAGTAGTTTGAGGCATTCAACCATTTGGAAAAAACAACGACAAGATATTAGTTGCCTAATCTTCTATTCAGCCATTAAAGTAACGCAATTACCAGTAAACCTAGTTGATTAAACCTTCGGGAGCTAACCATGCCAACTACAGTGGGCATACACATTGAACTACTTTTGGCAACAAACTCGAGCATCTTAGTAGTTTAACTTAAGAGGAGTAATTAATTATATGAGGGAGTGACTACCCTGTTGGTGTATCAAAGCATTGTCGCTAAGCCCTTATAATCAATAGTCTAGACATGTTATATCATACACTAGAAAAAACTGACCAAAGGCTACTAAAATATTTCAACCACAGAGAAATTTTAGTAGCTTCACAGTTTAAGCCACTTGGAAAGGCATCTGGAGGTGGGTATTAATTTAAGCCACTTAACGGTAAGCCACTACAGTTTGTAAAACCCATCAGAAACAAGTATGCGCCAACTAAACAAATGCACTAGTAGCTTGAGACATTCAACCACTTGGAAAAAATGATCGGCGGGATATTAGTTGTCTAACCTTCTATTCAGCCACTAAAATAACACAACTATCAGTTCTACCCGTCCTAGTGTGCCAAGATGATCCTACATTTCTTAAAATAGTACGAGAGAGAGTTGTCTTTTCATTGTACATTGTCTTTTCTTATATAGTCTTTCCAAACGCCCTTTTCTTTTTATGACATCTTGACATGTGTCCTAAACCTCCTTAATTACTGTTAATGTCATCCTTTTCCTAATGTAACCTTTTTCTTCTCCACTAATTCCCCTCTTATCCCTTCTGCATTATGGGGATTCCCTTGGTGGACTTGGACTCAACCCCCAAGACCCCATGTTTCTTGTTAGGACATCCTCCTCCTTTGAGGCATACCAACCCATGTTAGAGGAGATTATTTTTCATGTATCAACACTATCCACCAAACAATCAACATTAATGAACCTGCATCAAAGAGGCAAAGAAAGCCTAATTCTAAATATGATGTGCAAGGTTATATTGGTTGTTGTACTGTTGTTTTCATGTTTGTTGGGATATATTTGTAGTTGTGCTGTTTTTTTTTTACCTTTTCAAAGACAATACTTAGTGGATGTGGTCACTTTTTTTCTTTTTTTTGGAGACATTTAGTAGTGATGATGTACTGAACCATGTTATGTTACTAGGTTTTTAAGACTTTTGCAATTAGTTTAATTAATTAGAATCTTTTAAAGTTCACTGTTTATATTATTGTACTTACCATCGTTGATATTGGGCTAGCTGCCATTTTTTTAAATCATGTGGATATGGGGAACAAGATGAATACAACGGTCAAGAAAAAGTTCATCGTCTACCATCCATCCAAATAATAAGAAACGTGGAGATGATATAAGTCAGGTGGATATACACGTAATTATTTAAAAAGAAAGGGTAAAATTGTAATTGAGATGGACACGTGTAAAATGTGAGCCATTAGATGATCTATGACGTGTCGTCACTGGATGAGATCTAGTTATATTGTGAGCGTGTGATTCTCACAAGTGGTGGAGGTACATCCATCTTTCATATCGCATGTGTAATCCCACAAGTATGCATATATTGACCAATTAACGTCCAATGTTGACAGTCGAGCATACTCCCAAGATTACAGTCGATTACACTCGATTTTGGGGCATATTTCAAGATTACAGTCGATTTTGGGGCATATCCAATTTTTTCCATTACAAAAGGACCCATGGACACTTTGATTTTTGAGGAACTTAAAAAGAAATAGGCTAATTGTACAGATGCCACCTGTTGTAAAGATCATCGGTGTTGCATGCAATATTTCAATGAAAAACAAATGTAATCTTTTAATTTTGCTGTGTATTCTTTTTCTAGTACCCCTCTGTCAAAATCCTAGCTCCGTCCCTTGATACTGATAAAGATAAAAATAGGGGTATTAGTGTCTGTATACCTCTGGGTACTGTGGTAGTGAATAGTGATCGAGGGATTTCCATAGCCATTAAGAAAAATGATGAGATAAACACCGCAGAAGAAGGGGAAGAGTTTGTTTCGGGATAAGATGAGAATCAAAGAGAAGAAAAGATATAAAAAAGGGGGGCGTTGAGTTATGGTTTTGGGTCAAATCTGATTTAGAAAAACAAGAGAGTGTTCCGAAGTAATAGACAGTTGGATCGGATTGAGAGAGAAATATGAATATGAAGAGAAGAGAAGAGAAGAGAAGAGAAGAGAAGGGAAGGGAAATGAGTGGACCGGAGAGTAGATCTATTTACATTTCAAATGACCAGCCTACCTTGCTACTCAAGGAATCAAATTGAAACGGGTGCCAAACATGCATCGAGCATTCCAACACGTATTTAGCCTCAACGTTTTCACTTTTCATACAACACACCAAGTACACACGGCAAAGTAACGTGGTATCGCTGTGTTTGCAAAATGAGCAGTGGGCTTCCAAAATTATTTCCACATATTTAGTGAGATAAAATTCTTTTCCTTACCATCTTATTAGAAATTGCAAAAACATAATTGGCGAGGCGGATAGCAATTCTGAAGACTTAAAGGTATAGGTAAATAAATCTTCCACATCCAACAGTGAGGAAACCGTGATTTTTTATTGTGTGAAATAAATTTTTTGTGATTTTTATGAAAGGAAAGTTTTTGTGAGAACACTTACCAATGCATGATTGGTTTAAAAAGAATAGGAAAAAAATCAGAAAAAAGAATCTAAAATAAATTTGGAATTTCATGAAGTGACAATATTTAGGTGAGGACACTTGACAACTGTATGATTGGTTTAAAAATTACAAACCCAAAAGGATAACATAATTTACCGTGTTTGGAATTTTATGGAAGTCCAAATGCAACTTGAAAATCGAATGATTTTTATATTACGATTATTTTTATAAAATTAATATATAAATAGGAAAAAAATCCATATATTTTATGCGAAAGTAAAAGAAATTTTCTTTTACACATATCCTCCACCTATTAAATGTATTTTTCCCGCCACACCAAATCAAAAATACATCTCCATAGGAGGGCAAAGCCCCGCGCACACCAGATCGAAAATCACAAAATTGATTAAAAAGACCAAAATCAACAATTCCTGGGTGAAATGGACAGTTAGATTTTGATACTGTTTAAATGGACAAAAATGTAAAAATAGGCAAGATGTAACAAGTTTCATCGTGCCCATTTTCAAATATTTTTTTCTTATTTTTAATTTACACAGGATGTATCCAGTTTCATCCTTACTATTTTTTTTGGTCATTTCACCCAAACTATTTTTTACTCGTCCATTTGAACCGTAATTTAAAAATATTTGGACAAATGACCCATTTTCTGATCGAAAATACATTGCCACGGGACGGGGCGAAGCCCCGCGCATACCAAGTTGAAAGGAAAAAATAAAATAAAATCTACATATATTTTCCACCTATTCAATGTATTTTCCCGACACACAAATCAAAAATACGTCTCCACCAAATCAAAAAGGCATCGTTACAGGGCGGGCGAAGCCCCGTGGACACCAAATCATACATCGCCATGGGTGGGGCTTCGCACACCAAATCATACATCACCACGCACACCAAAAAATACATCGCCACGGACAGGGCGAAGCCCCGCCCACACCAAGCTAAGAAAATAAGATGCCCGGTGCGTAGCACGGGGACAAATCTAGCTAGTTCTGATTTGGTTTTCTTAATTGTTACTGTGAAACATTCTTGTTTTAAGATTTTTGGAGAATAAAAATCAAAATTGAAAATATATTAAACAACTAATTAATATTAGAGGCATTTATTTGTTTTTGTGTTGTCTCCGAGTCGAGTGTTGATGTCTTGAACATCCCTGTAAACACCATAGAAAGAAGAAACTGGTAACGGTAGATTGAGGCACATGTTTAACATACTGTCCTTAAGACAAGAATGCCCGGCTACGCTCTAAAAAAGATGATGCTATATCCCTACGAGTACATTCCTCCAAGATACAACAATCTTAACAAGTTTGAATAGCACAATCAAACCTTGTCCTTCTAGAACTTGGCAGCGGAAAACTCACGTCGTTAGCACTTAAACCCTCGTATCAATCATACAAAGACGAAGAAGAAGTTCTTAAAAAGACAGATGCAAGAGGGGTTCTACTTCATATAAACCCTTGCGCAAATCCAAAATATATAAGGTAAATTTATCCCATAAAAATCTAAGTGATAAATTTTGAAGGTATTTTAAGTTTTTTAAAAAACCATTTTATAATAAATTTTTATTCACATAAAACCGGTGGTTTTCCAACATTCTTTATCCAAAATATATTGCTTCATTTTGTGTCAAAGTACGTCAATAGAATCATTCATGTTCTGATCCGCAGTTATAGCCTTTTGGTACTTCTAGGAATTTTTATTTGTATTTCTCCTAAATTGATTTTCCCTTTTTTGTTTACTAGATTTTTTAGTGTTCAAAGATTCTGCTCATAGTTTATGTCTATGGGTACCTAACGAATGATGACCAAAATTACAGTCATACTCAAATCAATTTTCTCACCGAGGGAGAGAATGACCGGTTGCTAAATATCCGATTCCAATCACTTTTCAAGTCTATTGATTCTCCCCTGATTCAATTATATCTACGACACTAGCGGAAAAGAGGCTATTTAAGACGTAATGAAACGACCCAAATACCTAATGTCTCAAAACCACCACAAGTCGAATGTGTTGTTGCCTAAAGTCAAGTTGTCGTTGTAGTTGGACTTTTGTTGACTTTTAGAACGACACAAGTGATTTTGTTGCTGACCAAAGTCAAGTTGTCGTAGTGGCTGGACTTTCATTGACTTCCATAGGGACAATGTTGATGGTTTTTTTTCTGTAATAGATTTTTTAATGCCTTTTGGGATTGAGAATTCTAACTGATCTAACGGCTCTCATTCCCCTCTTCTCTCACCTAGAAAAGCCTAGCTTATCTTATTTTATTTTTTTTTCTCCTTCTGCCTTTTTTTTCTCTTCTCTTTCGAACTCTCCACGGCCAAAACTTTACTCCAAAAAAATTCCTTATCCCTCCAATCCATCTGCTATTTCACGAAGTGATCTTTATGAACCAAAATCCTTTTACTCTTCATCTCACCAATCCATCTGCTATTTCACATAGACCAACAGATCTTCATGAACCAAAATAATTAACAGATCTACTCCATGTATCTGATGTTTCTTGTGCTGCTCTGGTATTATCTAGATCCGTGAATTCTCATATAGAAAAGGTATAATCACTTTCTCTCTTTGATTTATACTGCTTAATAAATTTAGGGATTTATTGTTTTTTGTTTTTAAGAAATGACTGTTATGAAATTAATTTTTGGGGTTTTTGGTTTTGTTTATAGATTTTTGCTTATAATGGAAGGTGCTTCTTATACAGGTAAGAACTAATTTTGCTAGCCTTTTTTCTCATAAACTCTGATTTGCTACAGGGGTTTTGTTTAGTATTAATTTCTAATGATTTTTTCTTTTTATAGAGATTGTTTGTTGAATTTGATTTTATTTTGGGTGTTTTTGTTTGAATATTACTTATGGGTTTTGTTTATTATCATGTTTTAGGGTCTGGGTTTTTGTTTTTCTTAGTTAATTCTTAATTTGCTGTAAGAATGATACCACTATGTCATTCAGCAATACATTGTATCATCATACTCCTTCATCTATGTATATTTCTATGTAATAAAACGAAAAAGTTTCAACAGATAAACCATGGCCAACTTCATAAAGTGGAGGTTACGGGTTGTCTATCAGTGATATGTATTATTTAGTAACTGGAGACATTTTGATGTTTTTACAATGTAGGATTAATATCTTGTGAGAATCTAAGATTAATATTACAGAAGTTTCGGTATTCAACGTTGGATTCAGTTAAAGAACTAGAAGATTATATCTTTATCTTGGTAACACGAACTAGTACATTATCTAATACTAGTACTAAGTTTCTTTATCTTGGTACGTTAGTTAACTCTCATGGTCCTATTGATTCCGATAGTGTTGTGTTCGTTCCAATGGTGGGGTAATTTCTGGATGAACACTGTCGATAATGCTTTTAATTGGTACCTTTTTAGGATTGATTAGACCTATTTTCATGTAATGTACATTTGCTAAAGTTACTGCTGCTGCAAATTCTACACTAGGACTTGGAAGATATCCACCTTTTAAGAGAGGTAGTTATGCCTTTCTATATTTAAGGGCCTTTGGTCAGTGTTTCTTGTGTTTTATGGAGTTTGCTAAAGTTTGTATCATGCTAAAAGTAATTGGACCTTCATACCAGGTTGTGGCCATTGCAAGTACTGCTTTAGAGAATTTTAAGAATGAAGCTAAAAAATGGTGGTTGCTCTAGTTGATATGAAACGTGCTTTTGTGCCTCAACACTTTATCCGTTTGGTTCAAAGAAGGTATGCTCAGAATAGGATTACTTCTTTTTCTCACGAACATATATTGCATATCGACTTCTTTCCACATAGATTATGGATTGTTTGACCTATGGTGTCTTAGTTTTGATAAATACGTAAAACATTTTTTAGTATACAAAAGTGCTTGAGTAAGTTCTCGTAGCTTCTGGTGTTGATGCGGAATAGATTAAATAATTACTTTCTTTTGGTAGACTCACTCTGTTTTTCTTCTTTGATGTTTGATCTTATCAGGATGGACAGACAGCGCAGAGAGGAAGAGGTAAAAAAACAATTCATTAAAAAAGGGCAAGATGCAGAACAATCTCTACTGAACAGAGTATGGGATTTGCTATTGTTCAATTATCTGCACTTAATACAACCAAAATATCCTTTTACCTTCGTTCTTCCAGAAGCTTCAATATGATATATACAATCTGATATATATAATCTTTTGTGATTATCATGTATTTGAAATTCTTCGCAGATCAACCTCATTGTTGAGACTTCTGATAATGCTGAAGTTGGTTGTAGCTGATGGGAAGTTGAATTTAGATGATAATGCTGCTTTCCGCCAGAAAAAGATCTTTGCTCTTCCTGATAGGACCCAAGAGCACCCTCGAGAATTTTGACCATGTTAATCTGGTTTTCTTTCCTTATACTCATTTGTCGTTGTGCAAAATGAAAACTTGCAGACTAATATCTCTGTACATTTGATCTAAGGATTGTCTAGTACTTTGTCATGTATGAATATAAGTAGCAAGAGTAACAGTAGGTGAACTATTTTGTTCAATTCATGACATTCATTTTATTGGATTTCAGGTGGCTTGATTTGAACACATGGGCTTAGATGAGAAAATTGGGTACATTGTTAATGGTCATGCGGGATTTTACAATTTCTACCATGGACATAATTAAGTTGCCTGTGGAACTACTGCCAATTTTTTAGATGCCGATGGCAGTGCTTCTGAACCCCAGGTACTTTTCTCATCTGTAGTTAATTTCTCCCTAAAGCTAGCACTCTGCAATTCAGTCATATCAATTAACTTTTATTGTTTATGCTTTTTCAACCAAAACTGGTCTCTCCACCCACCGACATCTTCTCTTGAGGTTATCACACATAGCAGGCTCGTTTAATGGTTCTTAGACTAGTATATCGAATGATCTTTATTCCTCTAGTCAAAATGCCTTGACTAGTATATCGAATGATCTCCACCCACAATCATTCGCTATAGAGTGGTTCTTAGACTAGAGGTTATCACACATAGCAATGATCTTTATTCCTCTAGTCAATGTGACTTGACTAACACATTTTGATTTATTTTTCTCTTCTTTTGCAGCTAAGTGACATCCTATCGGCAGAATTTGGAGTAGCTCTTGCAGTGTGAGCTCAAGTAGGCACGCAAAAGCAAGCGCATATGTCCTCCGAAACTTCGTTGGAGGCTTCCCTTCCTCCTCTTTTATGCTAACATGTCTACATGTTCTGATCACCATGAAGTAAAGCATGCATAGTGTGAATAAGTATGTCACTTGGCTCTGTTAAGGCGCTACCATTTTATCCATCAGATTTACACTTATCTGTTTGTTTTAGTTTGTGGAAAGTATTCTTACTGTTACTGTATTGTGCAGATCAGAAAGTTGTTGAATTTTAAGTTGCAAGGGTGCAAGATGAATCTAAAGTCTAATTTGGGATGGCTCCTAAGGTAAGCATTGTTAGTGTTCTCTTCTAGTTTCCTGCAGTAGTCATAAGACTCGTAACCTTCCGAGTCTTTCCAGACAGGAACATAGTTTACAACATTGCGTTTTTCAAATTTCTAACATTTAGACATTCACCTATATCCTCCATGTTGGTTTCTATGCAAATTATGATTAAGACCCTAGCAGATAGGTATTGAAAATTAGGATAACTGAGTTTACGTCGCAACCACAAAATGTAGGTTATATCGCAAAGCCTTACGATCACAAGGCGAACATTTTCAGTTTCACAATTGTGTTGTAGGAGATGCTAACTAGAAAGGTAAAAAATCTAGTAAAATTTTGTTTGGAAACTGAACTTGGCGAAAAATATATACAGTACTTCACTTCAAATATACAGTTTTATTAATTATTACCATTTTCCCTGTAATAGACGAGAAAATTTTTGATGGGGGCGTTTTTGGATGGGGGCATGGGCGACAAATAAGATGTCGACATGTGTATTTCCAATTAATTGCTTCTAACAAAGTTTGTTTCCAAAAATATAAAAGAAATGTATTTTTGGAGAAAAATATTGCTTATCATAATTGTTTATATCTTATGTTTGGAAACCGGATTTGTGAAAACAATTAATATGAAGGACACATGTCATCATCTTATTCGTCCCCCATGCCCCCATCCAAAAACGCCCCCATCAAAAAATTTCTCGTACTGCTGGATAAGGAAATGTTGAAAAGGGTTGTGCTTCTACAGGATCTTCTCTCAAGCAAGCTGGTGCCAAGGTCCTCATGACTGAAATAGTGGTTGAAATTTTTAGGAATTGTTGTATCACTTCTCTTTAAGAAACCTTAATAAGAATCTTTTCTCTAATGATTTTGGACTAAATTTATGAGCATAGTTCAATGTAATGGAGTTGTCATTTGGTATTAGATGATTCAAGTTTTATTTGGAATTTGAATTTGAATTTTAGTATTTTAATTAATTGTCATTTGAATTTGAGAATTTTAGTAATTTCATTTGAATTTGAGAATTTTAGTAATTTCATGAATTTTCTTCTGAACTTCGGTGCAATTTGAGTTTCATTTTAGTATAATTTGAATCTGAACTATTTCAGCCCAGTCAGAATAATCGGAGTCAGCCAGATCTGACTTATTTTTAATATTAAATAAATCAAATACACGACGTAGTACAGGTGTCGTGCATAGCGGCGCTTTGAAAGCATAGTAATTAACAGGCAACCGGATAGTGTCGTTCCAGAAAAAAACACTATATCTACGGCACTTTCAGCAGCAGTCTGAAAATGTTGTTTAACTGGTTCGAACGACACTATCTGAGTATCTTAAATCAGTTGTTTTCCACTAGTGCGACTTGTCGGAGATCACATATATATGGCAGTCAAAAATATTTTTTATCATTACATCAACACGGAATTTGATAGTTTCATTCCGAGATTGTCTTTTCTTGGAATTAAAGATATCATCTTTGGTAGTATCAGTATTCGGGTTATCCCGTCCGAATCAATTTGTCTCTAGTTTGTATACTGCATTTTTTTTCATGTTCATTCAAGGTGTAGTATATTGACTCCGATACAATCTCTCAAGTTAACATCTACTAATTGATGTTTTCCTGCTTAATCATATCTCGGCAAGGAGTACACTTCTTTCTTAAGAAGAAGTGCTTGTTAACTCTTTTCATTGATTTTTGCTTTATGGCTGCAAATACATGCTCATGAAAAGTGTGACCAAAGACATGCTTTCTTCTTTCTTAATTATATCTGATTGGTCGTTTCTTCACCCTTCATAAGGTTGTTCCTAGCTTGTTGCCGGAACCATTTTTGAAATTTTCCATTCAAATCTCAACTGTCAATTTTTGACATGGTTTCCTATTCCGAAAACTCCATCTAATATTATTTCTTAATTTAAGAAATATCAATTCATTTTGAATATATGATTCGATCTTCGAGATGCATTGGTCGGTGGAGTTGTGTTTATGTCGTTTACATTGTCTATGTTACATCATCTGGACAATGCTAAATGGTGGAGTTAAAGGCTTCTGCTAAGATCAAAGTCTGTTGGAGTTTTCATTCACATGTGGGGTACTGTGGAAGCTGAAGTAACTACTCCAGAGATGTTCAAGTTATAGAATGATGAATCCACACAGTGAAGACTATGTTTCAGTGTTGTCGTTCAAGCATTCCGGTGTTGCTGTGCAAGAGTGTTTGCAGGAATCACTCCATATTTGATTGTGTGAAGTGCGTATTTGTTCAGTTCAAGTTGTACACTTCATTTCCCTCCATGACCAACTTGAAGGGGCGTATTGGAATATTTAGTGAATCTACAATATATATCAAGGTGAACGTGTAGTGCGTTGATGTAGCCGTGAAGACCGTATGCAGCTTGTTTAGATAATTACGTAATCAATTATCTACAAATGTAATACCTAGTCAAACAAGAGACAAGGCATTGAATAATCTCCTAGGTTTAGCAAACTCTATAAATAGGAGTTTAATGTAAATGTAAATTACTCAATCATCTTCAGTAGTGAGAAGTAATCTAAATCACCCTATAGGGTTTCCCCGTGGACATGGGTCATTAGTGCCGAACCATCACGTTAATATCGTCGTATCTTCAATTAAGATTTTGGTATGTAGATTGTTTAATCTTATTTATCTTTATTTTAATTGTTTTATGATTGACGTTTAATATTATTGTTCTTTGTTATTTGTTATCATCAATGATATCCATCTTAGTTTTGATCTACATGTCAAAATCTAAGATGGTATCAAGCAAAAATGCTCTCGATCCAATCCCTTCGGCATCTAATCTTATTATCTCAAATTACATCAAATACAAAATCAGTCTTGGATATCATTTTTTGTTTCAGACTTTCAGTCCAAACATAACTCCTCCTAGAGAGAGGGTCAATATGTACGCTTACATTTTTTACGTTTCCATGAGCCAATACATTTCCAGTAATTTAATCGATCATTGTTATTGGTATTTCTTTTTTTTTGTAATGTCTTTGTGGTCTGTTTGAAGCGTGAAGTTCATTGAATTTCTCGTTCACAGCATATATCATTACTTTTGTCTCAATTCTCAATCTTTTCCCGACATTTTCCTGAGATTTGGCACAATACTCGGTTGGGAAATCTAATTAGCCCAAGGCAGACATAATTCGAGCAAATATGGGTGACCATGGTCTGGAACCAACCTTCTCTTTGTTCCAAGAGGCACTTCTTTACCGTCCAACCTCAAGAGGCATTTCTTTTGCCGCCGTTTAGTGAAGATTTTCGCACACTAATTATGCATTTCAGTTCTAGAGATAGTCTGCCTTCTCTACTCCTTGGTGGAGCAAATTATGTCCTTTTTTGCAATCCTGCTTCACTTAGAAGTGCTAAAGAAGACAAAGATACTTCCAATAGCCTCTTACTCACTTAAGCATGGTAATTAAATCTCACCAGTGGTCAAGCCTCGAGTGGTAAAATGCATTAGCGTTATAGGGCCAGCGTTGAACTGTCGCTTAGGTTCCCAAGCTGTAGGAGTGAAATATCGCACATTCATTAAGTATGCGAAATAAAGGTCATCTAATGTAAGCGAAGACTATCGCACATACTAAAATTAGGATGACGTATTTAATGATGTCAACATAGTCACGAGTAAAGTGGGATGACCTGTGCGAAGTGCAAGGTGTGCGAAGTTGAGTGAATGTACATGAGCGATTGTAACGCACAGTGATTCCGAAAATAGGGGATCTCACTACACCAAATCAAGGTTTTCCTAACAATAGGATTCCTAACTAGTTTTATTTTGGTAACTCAAATCATTTATTATAAATCTAGTAACTCTGCTAAACGGTTAGCAAATTAAGTAATAGTTAGCATAATTAGGAATTAATTCATAAAAATTAAATAACTATTCAAAGTGTGAGATCATTAGTTATGCATCCCTAACATATTTTCTATTAAATCACTATTACAACTATTCCTACCCAAAATAGATGTCTATTAAAATTAACCCCATCTTTATAACTCTTTATCATTTTTACTAGTAACACATTTCTACATAGCTAACACAGTGATTTTTGAAATTTAGAAAATGCAAAATAAAATTTCAAGATTTTACAAGTCTTTTGTTTGGAACCAAAAAATGGTTCTAATATCCTGGGATGACCTAAACCCGGAACTAATCCTGTCGGTGTGGGAACCAAAAATTGAGTTCCACTTTGCGTCGTTGACATAACCAAACCAAAATCGAGTTGCTTAACAAAAAACAGTGAGACACAACAAATTTTCTTTATCCTTCTGCGCTAAATCAAACCCTAGGCTTCTCATCGAATCAAAAGAAAAGTCAATCAAATTCGAATCCAATTGATTAAATACCCATCGTCTGATTGATTTGTCTTTGTTTCTTTAACTCATTAAATTCAGAGAAACTTGAAGAGAAGTAATAACGATGAAGGAGATTTATTTCTGACCAAATTCGTTTTCAACTCAGTCATATCGTTTCTGGTATGATTTTTCTTCTCATTCTTCGATTACTCTTATTTCAGTTTTTCAATTATGAACCTAGGGTTTAAACATTGAGGGATTTTTAGAATTGGGTTCAATTGGGAATTTCTGATTGTGATTATGATTTTATTTGGGTGATTATGGTTAAAGATGAACAATATGTGGACAAAAGTGGGATAATTTTGTGAAGATTAAATGGGGTTTACCTAACTGTCAATTAGCTTAATTTTGTAAGAAATTTGTTTTGTTATGTTTAAGGTTAGGTAAAAAAATCCCATTTTGATTATGGGTTTTCATTGTGACTTTAAATTATGATATTGTTTTCACATTTTGTAAAGAAAATCCCAGTTTGTTTTCACAGCTATTATTTACTAGTTTTGCAACTGTTTGTGTGAGTTTATTGATTCATCCAAGATATTGTTCGATTATTGGATCCAAAATTTTGTATCTCTCTGGTTTTAATTTCTTTTTTGTTCCTTGTATCAGGTTCTTTAACCAAATTATGATATTTACGAAATTCGTGAATAAATGGATCAAAAGAAAACTTTCGCCTGTGAAGGGAGGAACTCCCTTGTTCTACCAAGTGAGGCGTCCACATCGAAGAAAAAATACCATGTCGTAGAAGATGATGAATATTGCATTACCAGAAGTGGGGATGAAAATACCAACTCTTGGTAACTTGGTAGCAGCCCTAGTGAAGCCGATGCCGAAGCCATTATAAATAATAGAAAAAAAGAATAAAGGAACATCTCAGGAGGAATATGACTTAGACAAAGTTCTAGCCGAGCACGATAATGCTCCCATTGTTTCAAAACTTACTGCTTCTCCGACAGAAGAAAAGGTTCAAGATCAACCTGAACAGTTAGTCTCGGTTGATGCTACTGGATGGGAGAAGGAAGCGGAGGCAGAAACCGGGAAGTCTGTGGCAGCAAAGAAGAACAAAAAGGAGAAGGAGAAAAAGGCAGCTGCTGCAGCTGTAGAGGGAGTTCAGGATGCAACGCAGGAGGAAACAAAGAGTCAAAAACGTGATGACAAGCACCCTAATCATGTTATAAAAATGCAGGAGGCTTTGCAAAGGCGTAAAGAACTTGAAGAGAGAAGGAGGAGGGAAGAGGAAGAGAAAGAAAGGAAGGAGGAAGAAAGCCACCTCAGGCAAGAGGAACTCGAAAAACAAGCAGAAAAAGCCAAGCGAAGGAAAAAGAAAAAGAGAGGATGCTGATGAGAAAGAAGGAAGGGAAGCCTATAACAAGGAAGCAGAAAAATGAAGCTTGTCGGCTTGAACTAATTTAGGTTTTAGAAAATCCCCCATTCTGATCTGAATGGTAGTTTTGAAATCAGGTATGAACTTCTTTTTTTTTCGATTTTAAGCCGAAGGAAATCCACTAATTAACAATGTTTTAATTTAATTTCATTTCATTGTTGAGAAATATGGATTAAATGTAGATGGTGATAAAGCATCAATATTTAGAATTTTTCTCTAGGTAACCAAGGTTCGAAATAATGAGATGATGGTGTGCAGATATAGTTTAGATAGATTTTGAGGTGCGGCGACAATTACAGTTGTTGAGGTTGATTAGGTTTTACGATTTGGGGATTATTCACTTGTGTGATATTATCCAACTCTGTGGCTAAATAGAGAAATTACTAGTTACAATCGTTGAGGTTAGAATAAGATAAATTTAGACCTACTTCATGTTTATGCAGGATAAGGCGTTATGTATTTACGATATAGAAATGTTCATATGACTGTCTTTGCTGTCAAGCAGTGTTACTCTTTTAAGTAGGAACTGCTTTCAAAATGATAAAGGTGTATCTCCATGGAGAGAACTAGAGTTGCCTTATGAAACTATAGAGGCTTGCCCGTTGTAGAGTTTCTTTAATGCCCTTTTTCATGTTTTTTTGCCTTGCATACTTGCAGTGACTTGGTGCTTGATATTTGATACATTGAGTTTCTTTAATGCCAAGCAACTTTGACTTCTTGACTAGCATACGAGCAATATTTAGTGTATGCTGAATCCACATGAGTCAAACATGGAGTTTGGTGAGTAAAAGGCATTATTTAGGTCACACTTCACAATAACCTTTTGTATTTTCTTAGTTTTGTGTTATTATACTAATTGTTGAACCCAAGTTGTCTGTTCATTTTGAAAGGGTCTGTGTCTGTTCATTTTTCTGCATGTTCTGCAACTGCTGGAGAAACTAAATAATTTTTTCTATGGTTGGTTAATTTTAGTTAGGAGCTGGGCAGACATGCTTGTCACTGGAGAAACTGAGGCTCGATTGCCACTGTAGTGTATCATTTGCTGATCTAGTTGATGTGAGGCATGCTCTTGCAATGATTTTTGAGTTGGCATCTAAATATCCTTATTCTAGATCGCATGCATTAGAGGTTCTACTTCGATTGTAAGTGGTGATCTAAGTATTCTTGCATAATCAAATGTTACATCTCAGAATGGTGTTACTAAGATGAAGCTCTCGTGCAGTTTTATGTCGGCTGTATTCTTACAAAAAAATTTATATGATGAATATTTCTTTAATAAGCTTGGTCTTTCGATTTGTCCTTGTTGGATATTTCGTATTTCCTTTTTTACACTGCCGGTTTTGATTGGTTGCAATATGTTTTGTTTTCTCATTACAGGACGTGCCTGCAGAAGATATGATTTTTAGTGATTCTGCTAAGGGTTAAACCCCCAAGGAAGGTGAGCAGTTGAGATATCACTTGCTAGAAAACTCATAAGCTTTGTTTGAACTGTTTGTATTTGGCTATGCATGTAAAACTCACAAGCTTTGTTTAAACTTCTTGCATCCTGAGCCACTTTATTGGTTAAAATGCTTGCCTTGAATTCTTTTTTTCTGGCTCTGTGAGGAAGTTTTACCATTTATTCAAAAATAAATAAATATGTTTTACCTTGTTAAACATACAGTAGCATAGGCACCACATCATTAGTAAATTATCCTAATTCTATCAGCTAAACAGGAAGGGCTCTCGACTTGGACATGATAGCATAGTTGATGGAGTGCTTAAAGATGGCCTGTGCGATGTTTATAATGAGTTTGGCGTGGGTGTTTGTGATGAGATATGTGCCAATCATCATTCAATAACCAGAGCAGAACATGTATTATTCTAAAGTCAATATGTATTGAGAATTTCTCTGATTTGGTTTCTTCTGGGCTATGGTTGATCCTTCCTGTACGGTTATATATTGTCAACTATTGTCGCCATCATTAAAAATATAATTTTGTGATCTCCTGTCCATTCTCAATTCTCTGATTGAGACATTTGACCTTTCAACCCAGTATTTACAGAAACAATACATATGAAGCAAGTAGCCCCCTCTCTTTCTTTTTCCTTGTTTATTATTGGAAATAGTCATCCTTAAATTTGGCAGTTCATTTTTTAAGGGGTTCCCTTGACAGTCCTCGTGGATTTTAGTAGCTTGAATGTTCTAATTTATCCCATCTCAACCTTCTATCTCAAGGATCTATATTTTACTCTTGCAGTATGCTTATGCTATTCAGAACCCTCCCGGAGCTTTATACCACATTTGAAGTTCGAATCGACACTGAGCTTCATATTTATCGATATCGATGACGTATCCTGCTAAGTTTGAAGTTGGAACCCTGCCAGAGCTTTTTGGTTCATGATTTTTATGCTTCTTGAATCTACCAGTGTGAACTAAAGCTACTTCATGACGTGTATGACTAGTTAAAATTACTTTATGACTTATGTGACTAGTCGATATTCAAACCGGAAGCACAAAGAGAAAGCACAAAAGCACGAAGAAAACACACTTTTTCTTGATTCGTATGACCATTCCTAATCAAATCTCTACCATCCAAAGACATCCCTAATACGTATGACATTCCCTAACTAAATCTTTATCGTTCATTTTTTTCTATACAAAAACCTAAAGATGTTTTCTCCTCTCACTTTCCCTTTTCTCTTTCTTTTTCTCGGTCGGTTCTTCTCTCCAGTTCCGCCTCCGTCAAAACCCTAAGATGCAAATTCTTCCGAACAAGAAGAAGAAGATCTAATCAGTTGGAGCTAGATCCATTCAATTGGTCTTATGTTTCATTGAAGCCTTCAACTGTGATAGTGATTCTTGAGTTGAAGGCTGATTTTCCTTGCTCTTTCTTCTCATGTATTTCCATTTTTACAGTAGTTTCTTTTGCATAGGTTCTTGTATTCTTTCTATCTTTTTCTCTCAATAGTTTAAAAATTCTGAAACTTTATTTTTAAGGGGTTTTGGTGAGATTGATGACTATGGAGATCTTGTGTTGTTCGTGGTGATAACGTTTTATCTAATCTTTGGTTTTTGAACCTTTTCTGTGGGTTTTATTTCGTGTTTATGTTATAATTTTTGATGTTTTTTAGGACATTTTTCTGTTCATTTGCAATTTCGGATTTAAAGCTGAATTAAATTGAATATCCGTTTAATTTCATCATATAACAATGGGGGATTTGGATTGTACACTTTGATATTGGTGCTTTTGGTATCTGGTAACAAAATCGATTCAATTTCAATTTTTCTTCTTCATTTTTGTAATTTAATTTTTTGGGTTTTTGGGTTTTTGGGCTTGGGATTTGTGTAGGTCAGAGAAGACTAATAGCGAAGTGCATCAAGTGGACTTGTCGGAATATTGTCGTTCTTGCTTGGTTCAGGTCTATTTACATACGTAATGCACTTTTGTTTTGTTTCTTTCTGTTTTAGGCTTGCTACTGATTTCCTTGTAGGAATATTGTCGTTCTTTAGGATACTGATATTTTGTGCATACAGGTGGATTTTGGCAATTCCTCTCTGTAATGCAGTTAAGCTACTGATTTTATGGGTTGTAGCAACAACAAGATAAGTTGCTCTTGGATTTTACTTTGAGCACTCTTAAAGTAGCTTTGAATTGTGGATGGAGATTGATTAATGAAGTTTATGATAAATGAATGTGTCGTGCAGTTTCTTTGAGCTATTCAAATTGTTACAGTGAAGAGGTGATGATGAACATAAATTGAATTTGGTATAAGAAACAAGGAGCAACATTCAAGTCTAATCGCAATACAGACATTACACCAAACCAAATGAGGGCATTTAAGGTTGTTAGATTTTGCTTTTGTTTTTTCTTTTTATGGTTTCAAATCCAGTGGATTACTTTCTTGACTAAGTTTCAACACATTTTACTTGGTTTTGGCAGAAGTACTGCTTGTTGAATGGTCTGAACTCTGATGCAACACCAAATGGGTATTCTACCAGTAGATCACTAGAGGATATTCTTATGTTGGATCCCCAAACTGCACCTCTGGTTCCACCACTAAATCTCAGTACGAAGGGCGAAGTGGTTTATTATGTTGATGGTTCCCATCAGGTCAGCAATCTTCTGCAGCAAGCTCTCCTCCTCATGGGCGTCCTGTACCAGTTCTGTAACAAGAGCCACAGTTAACCAAAGCTCATCTTTTTTATGAAATGCATGGATGAAACTGAAGGGCTGTCAGTAGATACCTTATTTATTAACCACGAGGTGTACCAGCAGTGATCTTCCCATTTTGGTTCCTGCTAGTTTTAGTTGATAGAAACTGCCAGTTCCGCCGTTTCGAAGCGTGACTCAAAATGGATGACTTGGCTGAAACAAATGTTGGCGTTTTCGTTTTGATGTTTTTTTTCTTCTTTCTTACTCTATAAGAAGAATGGCCTTAACATAACTTAGTTACTTATGTGCTTTACTATGTTCAGTGCGCACTCCTCAAATTGATGGGAAGGAGATATTCCGCCAAGCCAGGTCTGACTACTACGGGGTTCAGTTCTTAGTCACGATTTTTATTGAAAATTTCGAAAGTTTACAACTATACGGAATTGTGGATATTTGGAACTGCAGGAGTACTTTGTCTTATGAGCAGTTCGGCGCATTTCTTTCCAACATCAAGGAGCTGAACTGTCAAAATCAAACTCGAGAGGTAATTACTTACTGCTTTGTGATTTTTGAAACTCTCGGTAAAATCTTTTGGTCATTGAACCGACGTAACTAAGCAAATTGGTTTGTCTTTTTACCTGTTATCCATGAAACGTTAAGGAAGGCATAATAATTATTTGGTACAGACATGAGACAACAAAGATCATTACTTATCACTCCAAGGGCTGCTTATTCGTAACAACCATTAGGACTTAAAGGCGTATTCCAAAGATGGTGCATCATAATAGGTAGGCTACATCTCTCTTTCTATTTCTCACACACATGCAAAGATACATATGCACCAACACAAAGATAATTGCATGTCTCTGTACACACACATGTAGAACTAAAATATGGGAGTTTTGGACCTCCATATGAGTGGAAAGTCTACAAGTGAGTTTTGTGTTCACTTGCTTTGAATTATGTGAATTAATTTATTGATTGTTGGATATACTGTCACTGTCATGGTTTTATGAACCTGCAGAACTATGTTTTAACATTTTATATGTTTTATGTGTTGGATCGCGATAGTTCACTTCTCGCCATAGTGTATGTGCAAGTGTCTCTGTCAGAACATGTACATTTGTTCATAGTCTGTCAGCTTGTATGCGTATCTTAGGATTTTAGCTTGGAATGTCGATGACGAGTTGCACCATCTTCAAATCTATCTTGGCTTTTCTTGTATATTGTTCTGAGGTTCTCTACATGTTCTTTTTAATGAGTTTTGTTTTGTGATTTGTACAGAATTGCGCAAAAGAATCCAAAGAAACCAAATTGGCACCTTCTAATAATTGAAAAGGTTGGAAATTTGGGATGCGAAGAGATTGAATGGGAGTAAAAGAGAAGTTGTTGCTAGTCACTGGGTACACCATTCTCTCTATCATGTTACATGATCTGATACCATTAGTTGTTACCCCCAACCGTCCAAGCCGCCATCTAGTGTATATTTGTTGGTTCATGTATGTTGTGTAACCTTTACAGTGGATTACAAGTTTAACTAAACGGAATATGTCCGGTTTTTTCCAAATTGTGTCAGCATCCTAATTTTTTGAATACTTGCATTGTCATTTGTATATTTTGGTTTGGAATACGAATCCTAATATGAATCTGACACGTTTGGAATTTGAGAAAGTGGAGAACATTACATTTTCAGGTGACCGAAACCTGGCATTTCAGGTGATCGGAACCTAGCAACTTCAAGTGACCGGAACCTGGCATTTCCAGGTGATCGGAACCTGGCATTTCCAGGTGATCGGAACCTGAAAGTGCGAATATTTTTTTTTATTAAAATCTAACTAATTGGTAACGGAAGGCTGTGTTACCCAATTATGAAAATACAAGACACATGTCATCTCTTTACTAGTCACTTGAAAAGTTAGCAAAGGTTATAACACAATTTTATTACAAAATAAATAGGAAGTGTAAAATGTCAATAGTTAAGATAAATATTGTAATGGAAATGAAATGTTTGCTTATTTAATTTCCCTAATGGACTAAAAGGGTTGGATAAAATACTAACACATTATATAACTTCTTATGGGTAACCATTTTTCTTAGTTAGGGAAATTAGCTTCTATTTTTTGGTAACACTTTTGTTTCATAAGGAAATCCTTGATTTGGTGTAGTGTCTATTAGTTGTCATCCACTATGTATTATCCTATATAAAGGGAAGGAAACTGTGTATTGTGAGGGCCCTTTTAGAGTGTGTGTTAGACAAGAAATTAGGAGAGAGAAAGTTTATTTGGAGAGCAAGTAAAATCTTTGTAATATTTTGTATTCAATCTTAATATCTTGATGAATAAACAAAGGATTTTCACCATGATTTCTTAGAGAGTGACTTAATCTTGAATGGATGTGGTTGTAGGATTTCCTGGAACTACATTTTGGCGCTAGAAACAGCTTGGAGTGATATATCTTGTTGGTGAATCCGTTTAGAAATCAAGTTTCCAAAATTAAAGACCTAGCACTTTTCTTTAAACATTTGAGATTTTCATCATCGCATCTTTTCAATCCTTTTCAAAGTAGCTTTTCCTTTGTTAATACAAGAAGGTGGAAATGGTAAGAATCAGATCTACTGTTGAGCAAGCGGCAGCAGCCAGAAGAAGAATAGGTGAAATTCCTGAACAATTAGAGGAAGGAGAAAGAGAAAATCAAAGAAATAATGTTCCGACTGGACTTCAGCGTGCACAAGAGCAAAATAATGATACATTACGATAGAGTGAGTATTCATACTGCACATACGAATTCTACCGAAGAAGAGATGCAGGAAGGATTGAAGGAAACGAAGAAAATACGACACTTGAAGAACTTAGACAAAGATTGATCGCAGAACGACAAAGAGAAGAATAAGAGCGTGCGAATTTGATACGTTAGAATGATGATTTAAGAGAAGTGAATCTCATATTGCAAGAAGAGAGATCAAGAAGCTCTACGCGATCAAGGTCAAGGAAAAGCAGAAGTTCATCAAGACAAAGTCAATCTAACAGAAGAAATGCTAGGCGAGAACACCCATTAGGTAATATTGATGAGAATTTACAAGTAGATGATAATCTACAAGATCAATGCGACGAGAGACGCACAGTATATGACCGATACGAGCAACCGCACGAACGCCATCGCCGACAAGAAGGTCAAAGGAACAACAGATTTCAATATGAAGCCGAACGTCATAACACTCACAATGAATCAGATAATGATGAAGAAGATGATCCGGAACAAGGGAGAATTCTATTACATGGTAGAGAAATATTGAGGGATCAATATGCACGCGAACAAGAGGAAGAGAGAAACAATGTTGTTTGTGAACGTGCGAGATCTGAAAGAGAAAGGCGTAGAAGAAGCAGAGAAGAAGTTGAAGAAAGAGAGATTGAAGAGGCCATACGTCAGAATAATCATGAGAATAGATTAAGGAAATCCATATTAAAATGACCTATGTAGTTGCAGAAAATCCTACACTACACCCCTCATATGATTTCATTATGACTCAACTCATTTTTAGACTTACACTCTTAATTTTATTGATCAATCTTTGAATTTTCTTACAAGAAAAGATAAAAGAATCAAGAATGACTTCTGCTCCATACTTTCTCTCTCCTATTTACTTGTTTCTTACCCAAAAAAATCTCTCTCTTTCCTTTACAACTGAACGACTATTTATAGGGAAATACATAATGGATGACAACTAATTTGTCCTTTATTTTCGGATAAGACTTGCGACATTCTCGCAACCTTACAAATCTTAATCTCGCAAACTCTCTAATTTTCACAGGACCCTTACATCTTTCTCATGATTTTAGTTGACGTCATTTATTATATCATTTCTGAAATTGTTCTGCGACGCTGTTGTATTGTGTTGTTGATAATTTCGCTAAGATATTATTGTTGCGAGATTCTGATCCTACAACCTACGCGACAGGATTTAGATCAAACTATGAGCGAAGAAATTCTCAGAGAAATGGCAGAATTGAGAGAAATGATGACTACGCAAAGAAATGGTGGAAGGAGACAGTTAGAGGAAGCAGTAGAGGAAGCTGGAAAAACACATTTTGCAAGGCAAATTCAAATTGCAATAATACCACCAAAATGCAATTTACCTGTATTCATGAGTATATTTAATGGTAGTACGTGTGCAGTTCAGCACATAAAAGCTTATAGCCGATCTTTATTACAGTGGGAAGAAAATGATGCGGTGTTGTGTAAATATTTTCTTGCGAGCTTGACAGGAGAATACTTGCAGTGGTTTGAAGGATTTCCAGTAGGAACTATTAGATCATTCCGTCATCTACAGAACATCATCTTAGGACAATATATTAGCAATAATATGACGCGACCGGGAATTGAGACAGCATTTGGACTTGGTAGAAGGGTCAATGAAAGTTTGCGTCATCTAACAACACGTTGTTGAACCATGTGTAGTGAAATGGCAAGACAAGTAGATGAACGATATCTCATACTAGCTTTTATCAATGCTCTTTTTCCTACGGATTTATTATATACACATATTTTCAGGATAAAAGACACCGTAACAATGTCGGACTTGCGTGAATTTCAAGAAGAGTATATAGCGCTTGAGGAGAAGCAAAGAGAGAAACAGAATCTTACCCAGTTGTGATGCCTAATGAGAATGCAAGTTTACTTCCAAGGATGACAAATGTTGTTGCGAGTACATCGCAAGGAAGTCAAGGAACGAAAATTACAGAGGTGGAACAAGCTGGTAGCCATGGGTAGTGCATATCAAAAGGAACTCGAAAGAGAATATAAAGAAAGACAGTCCCAAATTCGAGGAGGAATTAATAAGATTCAAAGAATGGACAACCCTTCAGAAGGTTATGGAGGTCAACAATCATATTATAATAGATGACAAGGGAATGGAAAGGTGGTCTGGGAAAAAATAAACTTTCCAAAGTTGAATACTGCAGTAAACAAAGTCTGGGAAGCTTTTATACTAAGGGAAGAAATTCCTGAACTGCATAATGTAGGAGATGAGCCACCACCGGGAAGAAGAAGCAAAAAATTCTGTGTATATCATCGCTTTCATGGTCACACAACAATTAATTACAGAAATGTGAGGAAAATCATACTGAGAATGATTGAGCAAGGAAAACTGGACCACTTCTTAGTAAAGCAGCCACAAACCACCACCACCACCGGGAGGAAATACATATAGTGCAGAGAAAGGAAAAAATATATTTGTAATTGAAGTAGGTGCGAAGTCAAAGAACCTATATTGCAATTCGATTATACATTCTTTCAAAAATATAGAAGATTTTCATGACAACATCTTAAGTCGTGTGTATGTGAGAGATAATGATGCAAGAGAAATCTTCAACCTTGCGAAGATATCACCATTAAAGGATTGGCAAAAACAAACCATTTCGTTTAGTGTGGAAGAAACCATTTCGTTGGGAATTAATCCGAAAGCAAAAATAGATGATGTCGATGATGAAGAAGATGAAGCGAATACTTGGGTTGTAAATAGAATACTCATAGATCCTAGGAGTTCTGTTGATATTCTCTTTTATTATACATACAAGACTATGGGTGGAAGAGATGACGAGTTAATTCCTTCAGCTTACAAAATTTTTGGATTCAATGGCGCTGCGAACAAGCCAAAAGGAGAAGTCACAATGTGAATTCCTCTGCGAAATTTTCCAACAGAAATTGTATTTTGTGTTTTTGATGTTGAGTCACCTTATAATGCTCTAATTGGGAGACCATGGCTACATAGTATCTTGGGCGTGGCTTCGACATTTCATCAATGCATAAAATTTCCTTTACTTCAAGGTCTTGGCATAATTAGAGGAGATACAAATGAAGGTAGAAATTGTCAAGAAATTGATATCGACAAGTGCGAAGAGCGAGAATGCAAACGAAGAAATTGGAAGCAGCATGTTAACGATAGTCAAAGAGGTGAAAGATTAATGGTGGATATAGTGTCTAAATCTGGAAAGATAGACAAGAAGGATACTGAAGCAGAATCTTCTGCGAATAATAATACCAAGCGAGTCAGAAAGATTACTTCTAAAGAAGGAGAGCGAATGCAGAGGCAGAAGTTGTGTTCTCAGGGAAAAAGTAACTTGTGCGATGATTCTCGCACAGAGGAGATTGAAGATATCATGCGAAATAATGTTCTCAGAAGCATCATCGAACTTAAAGAAATACAAAAGATGAAAGAAGCAAACGAAGTAATATGAATGTTTTGCTTCATGCACGAAAATTATTAAGGATTCTGTGTACTCAAGCATAAGAAAGGGAATGAAAAATTCTATTTTCATAAGATGCTATCATTTTGAAAACTCTATTTTCAAACAAGGCAAATGTAAGACCTTGAAGTAAGACCTTAATAAAAGGAAACATAAATAAAAACTCTAATTGGGGAGGCTAGGTATACGAATATGGCGTGCAACCTAGTTCGCGTAAATGCAAGAGGCAAAAGATAAGACCTATCGCACGTCATAATCGGGGAAAACCTAGCAAGCATGACCCAAGGGAAAGCTACATCGACCCTGGAACTTGAGTCATGGAGATTTGGGGTGAGAAAAAAAGAAAATGCCCATCCAAGAAAGATACCTAAGTTGAAAGATTGGGGTAATAAGATCTTTCCTAAGGAGTGCAGAAACTCGATCACGGCGCTGAGGTACATGGTTGAGTAAAGAGTGCATTGGGCGTCTGGAGCGTACCTTGCCACTCTTGACAAGTCCTGACAATGATGCACTCGGTCCGAAGATACCCCACTTAGGGTGCAGTCTCGTAACCATAAACCTTATCGGTGGAGGGATAAGAGGCTGCGAAATCAACTGGTTGTTGTATTACCGGATGAGAGGAGCCAACCTTAACCCGGTAGAGGTAAGCTTCCTTGAAGGGGAAACTAGGGGGAATATAAGGACGGCACCCTCCATTAGGGAGCTGAATTGTGTCAAAAGACGTAAATGTCATGAGGCTTTTTACTCACGAGAGTATTAAGGCTTGTCATATTTATGCACAAGAAAAACCTGAAGAGGTAATAATACAAGAAAAACATAAGGCGAGATCAATGGGTTGATACACTATAGTATAAAGACTTCCTGCGATTTCGTGGCATAAGATCAAAGAAAATTTTGGGCAAAATAAGACCTTTAATTAGGAAGGCAAAATAAGACCTTGTGAGAAAAATAAGATGTAAGCTAATTTTGTTTTGCAGGAGATGACAGAAAAATAAGTTCGCCGCGAAATTGTTCGCATGTGATTAAAGCAGGCAGCGACACTATGTTTATTAGCCTATCAATCTGTGACAACTAGCAGAGGCAAGAATGGGAATGCAAACATAAAAAGAATGTTATTTTCCCCATTTGATAGTCTTATACACATGCGAAAAAGGATGAAACACTACTATTTGCGAATGCAAATGTAAATTAAAGGGAACTTATGTTAAAGGAGCGAAAATTAACATTTGAAAGGTATATATTGAAGAAGAAATTCTAGAAGACATGAAGATATACAAGAGGCAGAAAAAGAATTTACAACAAGCGAAAGAATTTACAAAAAGCGAAAAATAATTAATTTTTGCCTAAATTATCTTCATCATTACGTTCGGCCTCAGAATCACTTACTTCTTCTTCATATTCTTCATATTCCTCTTCACTATCAATAATATCAGGAACAACTTCGTTGGGAGGAACGTCTGCGAATTTATACTTTGAGAGAGGAATGTCATTATCAACACAGACTTTCTTAACTGCTGCATCACGAGCACGGATGGCATCTTTACTATTATTCAAAACAGTGAGGATGTAGTTCTTTTTAAACTGCTGATATTGGAGTTGCGAGCAGATAACTCCATTGATAACTTCTCGGCTTCCTCAAGACGTTTCTTCTCTTCAGTACCAAGTTGTGTATTTAACTCTTCAATCCTCTCCAGATAGTTCTTTTCCTTCTCTGCGAAGTGTAAACAACCTGGTTAGAGTTAAAAAAGATATCATCTTCAAGAAGTGACAAATATGAAAGAAAAAACAAATGACCTTCGTGATTGGAAATAATGTCTTTAACCAGCGCATAATGTTCAGATTGAAGGCTCACATTAACAACTAAATTCTCCCTAGCATCATTCAGAACTCTAGCAGCCCAACTAAATTCAGCTTCACTTTCTATGAGAAGTCGAGAACGGATTAAATTTCTTTCCTCAATGAGTGCGTTGTTTTCCCTCAAAGCTAAATCACGTTCATCTTGAACTTTAAGGATAGCTTCTTGGAATTTCTCTAGTGCTTTCGCACCCTTGAGAGCGACCTCATCTTTTTCACTGATGAGTTTGTTCTTCTTTACTTCCAGAATTTGAATTATCTTCTTATTTTCATGAAGACGACGTTTGAAGTTATTAAGTGTAGTTAGTAAGGGTTTGTGATCCATTCTAAGAGCAATATTATTCAATATTAATTCCTCCAGGTTAAGGTTCTCAAGTGCTTTGGTTGGATAATTGTCTAAAGAAGAATTAAGATATTCTAAAAGAGTTTCATCGTCAGGAAAGTTAGATGCCTCATCAGAAAGGTTATAAATATCTGCGAGTATAACGAAATGAGAAATGCGAATTATAACATATTACAAGGAGAATGAAAAGGCTAAAGATTACATACCAATAAGTTCATCAATCCTCTCTCGAGCCATGCGAAGTAATTCAGTGTTGGTAGAATTTTCAGTCTTAAGTTTGGTATTTTCTTTCCCCAAACTGAGAAATTTCCTTTGATAATCCGAAGAAACCGCATAGGATAAGCGAGATACCAGCGAAAATATAAGAAAGATATTATGTGTCGGAAAGGAAGATTAGAAAGAATATAAAAGAAAATATTAAGATATAAATATTACCAAATAGCCAATTGCATATTGGAAACTTGTATTTACTACAGAAGCAGCTCCGCGAAGAGATGAATCATCCAAAATAGGAGCATCGCAGACTTTCGAGACCATTCCAAAAGTGCGTTGTAGATCACTATCATTAAGATCCGACATTGGATCAGAGAAAAGGTTGGATAATTCTTTTATTGAAGAGGATATTGATGGATCTTCGGAAACAAAAATATCGTCATCACTGGATTCAGAACTTGAAGAAGGGTATGATTCTTTACGCTTCTTGGAAAGATCAGAGAAGAGATTTTGGACCCAAATTTAGATGCGAGTTTCTTGGGTTGTTTCTTGGTTTTCCCAGTATTCTTAATACCCGAATCTTCAAACTACGCGAATAATCAAGATAAGAAACAGAGGCAACAATATTGTTTAAGTTAAGAGAAAGAATGTTTATTACTTCATTATTCTGCGAAGATGACGTATTATGTGATGTCTTGGCCTTCTTAGCAACCTGAAATCAGAGAAGTAGGAAAATAAGAAATAGAGAAAATAAGGTTATGCGAAATTAGGAATACCTACGCGAACATTTCATACCATCTTTTTATTCTCATTATCGGATAAGAAAAACTTCCAAGGTTGATAAGCAGAAAGTTTCGCAGGAAGGGGAAGATCAGAACCATCAGCAGCTTTTCCAGACACATAAGGACCTTCTAAAATAACAGGAAAATTAAGCCAGCATGAATCATTAGACCTGCGAGCAGTACTATTAGATTTGTCATTCCAATCAACATCTCGCATAATCTTTTGGTCTTCAGAAATACCGTCATTCCTTCTTAAGCGAATGGCACATTTAGTTGATTCATTTTTCATGATCGCAACATAGTAGTGTTTAAAGAAATTATCAAGAGTGTACTCCGCAGGGTTGATGGCTTTATCACGGTATGATACATTTCGCATTTCATAGGAATAAGAGGTTCCTATTCTCGCTGCACGACGAGAATATTCCAAAGCTATTCTAATAGCATCCCCGCTCAGCTGAAATATACCTCTTGCGAATCGATCATCAGATAAAATTTCGTAGAATAAGGGGATTTCTGGATTATACAATGGTATATGAAGATTGTAGGATCAGAATCTCGCAACGACTTCAGCGAAATTATCAATGACACAACACAACAACGTCGCAGAACAATTTCAGGAATGATAAAATAAATGACGTCAGCAAAGATCACGATAAAGATATGATAGTTCTGCGAAAATTAGAGAGTTTGCGAAATTAACATTTGTAAGTTTGCGAGAATGTCGCAAACCATACCCGAAAATAAAGGACAGATTAGCTGTCATCCACTATGTATTTCTTTATAAATAGTCGTTCGAGTTGTAAAGAAGGGGAGAGATCTTTTTGAGTAAGAAACAAGTAAATAGGAGAGAGAAAGTTCAGAGCAGAGATCATTTTTGTTTTCTTTATCTTTTATTGTAAGAACATTCAAAGATTTATCAATAAAATTAAGAGTGTAAACCTAAAAATGAGTTGATCAACAATGAAATCATATGAGGGGTGTAGTGTAGGATTTCATGCAACCACATAATGGCACTAGAAACAGGGATTTGAAGATCAGTGAATCGGTTAGAATAAAGATGAATAGAATTAATGTAGATGACAAAATATTGGAGTGTAATATGATAACAAAAACGATGATTAATGAATTCCATGAAAACATCAAAGGAAGAATACATAAACGAAATTTTGAAGGAAGGAAAGTTATGGCAGTAGAAAAGACATCGCCCTTCAAAGATTGGGAAAAGAAAAAAATTACATTCATGGCGGCAAAAATACCAAAAGAAAATTTGAACCACACATCTTCATTGGTTGTCACAGTGCCTATTACTCGAAAAAAGAGGGAGACAACGACAAAATCCACAGGATAATGGATATTGAACAGAACTTTAATTGATACAGGAAGTTCAGTGGATATAATATTTTATCACGCATTCCGGGGAATGGGATTAAAATATGAAGAAAATGTCCAGTTTAACATATTTTGTTCACGGCTTTGGAAAATCCATAACAAAACCTAAAGGAGAGATAGTGGTACGAATTTCACTTGGAGAAATCGAAGCACATGTAATGTTGTGCGTGGTTGATATGGAATCGCCATATAATATGTTATTAGGAAGACCATGGATACATGCGATAAAAGATGTGGTATCAACATTGCATCAATGTATTAAATTCCCCACACCAAATGGAATAGGTGAAATCAGAGGAGATGTTGACAATGCGAAATTATGTCATCAGATTGAAGTAAAGCATTATGAAGGACGAGCAAAAAAGAAACAATTTCGCAGAAAGTTGGCAAAGGAAGCAAAGAAAGAAGAAGAATTTAGAGTATATATGATAAGGGAAAAAGAAGGCAAAGGAATACCCAGCGAAATTTCGGAAGAAGGAGAAGGACCTATGAAAATAATAAAAGAACCAAGACCAATGGGAGAACCTAAACCCACTTACACTGCCGCAGAACCAACAAAATAAATAAACGTTGGGACTATAGAAGAACCTCTAATATTGAGAATTGAAACCAAAATGGATATGGAAGAAGAAGAAAGAACTGTTAACTTGTTGCGAGAATATAAAGATGTTTTCGCAGGAAACATGGATGAGATACTGGGAATAGATCCATCAATTGCATGCCACAAGTTGGAGATTAGCAAAAATGTGAGACCATTTAAACAGAGAATAAGAAAAATTACAACAACTTATCATTCCCAAATAGAAGAAGAATTACAGAAAATGCTTGAGGCAGGAATCATAAGAGAAGCTAAATACCCATAATGGATAGCGAATATGGTCATTGTCCCAAATAAAAACAAAGGAATCAGGATTTGCATAGATTTCACTGATTTAAACAAAGCTTTGCCCCAAAGGTAGTTTTCTGTTACCATACATTCCTCAAATGGTGGAATCCGCAGCAGGAAATGATAGGGTATCTTCTTTAGATGGATACAAAGGTTATAACCAAATCCCTCTCGCTGAAGAAGATCAAGAACATACTGCTTTATTTGATCCTAGAGGTTTATATTGTTACACGAAAATGCCATTTGGTTTGCGAAACGCGGGAGCGAGTAAAGAGTAAAGAAGCTAAAGACCATGTACAAGACCTAAGGGGGATTTTTGAACAAATGCGGCAATATAACATTAAATTGAATCCAGAGAAGTTTACTATTGGATTTGCATTGGGAAAATTTTTAGGCTACACTGTATCAAAAGAAGGAATACAGGTTGATCCAGAAAAAGTGCAAGCGGTTCGTGACATGCCAACACCAGCAACAATAAAATATGTACAGAAGTTGAATGGGATTCTAGCTTCGCTGGGGAGATTCATTTCGCGATCATCAGACAAATGCAAATATTTTTTCGATATACTCAAGAAGGGTGCGAAATTTAAATGGACTGATGAATGTGAAAAAGCTTTTCAAGGAATCAAAGAACATCTTATGAATACAACTATTTTACAAAAGGCAGAATCAGGACAAGAATTATTGATCTATCTTGCGACGACGTCGCATGCATTAAGTGTTGTGTTATTGCGAGTAAACGCAGGAGTGGAGAAACCCATTTATTACATTAGCAAAACTTTTAATGCTGCTGAGAAGAATTACTCAAAGATTGAAAAGTTAATCTTAACATTAGTTTATGCATCATTTAAGCTCCGCATATACTTTCAAGCACACAAGATAAAGGTATTAACAAAAGTACCAATTGAATCAGTGATGAAGAATTCTAAAAGATCAGGAAGAGTGGATAGATGGAATGCACAAGTAGGCCACTTTGATATTAAATATGAAATTTTATCTTCACCAAAATCACAAGTTGTTGCTGATTTCTTGGCAGAATTTCCTTTAGAAGAAGATGAAGCAGTAGAAGAAATGATGGATATAGAAGAAGAACATGGAGATCCAAAAGATTTATTAACAGAACCAAATAGATGGGAGATATTGGTAGATGGATCATCAAATGGAGAAGGAAATGGAGTTGGAATTTTTTAATTTCGCCAGAAGGAATAAAGATGGCTTTTTCATTCAGATTGGAATTTGCATCCACTAATAATGAAACAGAATATGAAGCTGTGATACATGCCTTAAAATTCGCAATAGAAATGAAACTAGAAAATGCCAGGATCACTAGTGATTCGCAGCTAGTTATTCGCCAAATAAAGGGAGAGTATACTACAAATGAACCATCCTTGAAGAAATACAAGAAGCTGGTTGAAGAATTGTCAGCGAAAATCCCAAAAATAAAATGGAGGCACATTTCAAGAAAGGATAACAGACTCGCAGACGCTTTTGCTTTCATCTCAAGCATGATGACAGATCCAACTGCGAGATGCATAAAAATACAAACACTTCTGTCACCATCAATCAATAAAGAAGAAGAAGACGTGGACGTGATGATAATAGACAATGAAGAAGAAGAACAAATGAACAATATCGCAGACTGGAGAATGGAACTTCATGCATATTTGGCGAAAGGAGAACACAAGAAATAGATTGGAAACACAGTTAAAAAGCCGTACGAATTATGAATTAAGAGATGGGTTGCTATACCGAAAATCCTTTAATGGACCATCACTCAGATGTTTGACACGAGAGGAAGGAGAAAAGGTGCTAAAATGTTACATAGTGGGGATGCTGGCAATCATAGTGGAGGAAGATCTTTGGCACATAGAGCAAAAATGCAAGGTTATTACTGGCCATATATGCATGAAGATGCAAAACAAATATCAAGACGTTGCGAAGATTGTCAGCGGCATGGAAAGAAAATACATGCACCTGGAGCACCATTGTCATCTTCAACCAGTGTATGGCCTTTTGGAAAGTGGGGCTTAGATATTGTGGGGCCATTTTTACCAGGATGGACAAAGAAGATACTTAATAGTCGCAACAGATTATTTCACAAAATGGACAGAAGTGAAGGCAGTACACATATTCGCGACAAAGATATCTTTACATTCATATTCGAAAATATCATTTGCAGATTCGGAATTCCTGCACAGTTGGTATCTGATAATGGGAAACAATTTGAAGGACAAATATAGAAATGCTACTTAATGCATTCAAGATAAAATGTGGAAAGTCTACTCCTTTGTATCCACAAGCTAATGGGCAAGTAGAAGCAACAAACAAAACAATTGCAGATATATTAAAGAAGAAATTGGAAGGACATCACAGAGCATGGTGCGAACAAGTACATAATGCAGTATGGGCTTATAATACAACTAGAAGAGAAGCTACTGGAATGTCACCTTTTTGTTTAACATACGGAGTTGAAGCGGTGTTACCAACAGAAGTTGTTATTCCGACAACAAAAAGAGAAGCTTGGGAGAAAAATCTTAGTGCGGGCTTGATTTTAAATAAACTTGATGAATTAGAAGAAAGAAGAGAAAAGCTTTACAACATATGGAGAATTATCAGCGAAGATTAGCCCGAGAATATAAAACGTGTCAAAATACGCGAATTTCAACCAGGAGATTTAGTTCTGCGAGAAACACCAATATATCAGCGAGAAAATGGTGGAAAATTAGCGAAAAAATGGGATGGACCTTACATCATTAAGGAGATAGTTGGAACAGGAGCTTATAGATTAATGGATCCAGAAGGAAGAGATGTTGGTCATAGATTAGACAGACCATGGAACAGGTTGTACTTAAAAAGATATTATCCGTAAGAAGCTTTGAGAAGTTATGGATTCTGAAAGAATAATTGCAGATTACTCATATCAAAACAAGATCATGATGTGCGAAATTTTCGCAGAGATAATCACAGAACAATGACATAAAAGAAAGGGGCGAACCTTTATGGCGTACACCCTAGTTCGCGAATAAAATTTCGCAAGAGGCAAATGTAAGACCTAAAGTACGTCATATTAGGGGGTACCTGTTGCATGGCTCAGGGAAAGGCTACACCGCCACCGGAACCTGAGTCATGGAGATTTGGGGTCAATAAAGCCCATCCGGGAGAGGCACCTTGGATTCTCAGCTTAAGCATATGACTTGGGTTGGGCGACTAAGGTAATAAGGACTCTCCCAAGGAGTGCAGATCTGATCAAGGCGCCGAGGTACACGGTTGAGTCAAGAGTGCCAGGGACGTTTGAAGCGTACCTTGCCATTCTTGACAAGTCTTGGCTTATACTGCACTCGGCCTGAAGAAAACCCCACTTAGGGTGCAGTCTCGTAACCATAAGCCCTATAGGTAAAAGGGATAAGAGGCTGCGAAAACAACTGGTTGTTGTTAAGACTGGATGGGAGGAGCTAACCTTGTATGGTAGAAGTACGCCTCCTTGAAGGGGCAACCAGGGGGAGATAAGGGCGGCACCCTCCATTAGGGAGCTGATAAGTGTCTTAAGACGCAAATGTCATGAGGCTTTTATTCGCAAGGATATTAAGGCTTGTCATTTTGTGCAACAATCCTGAAGAGGCAATAATACAAAAGAAAAGGATAAGACGAGATCAATGGGTTTTCGCATGAAAGTGCGAAGACGTCCTGCGATTTCGTCGCAAGACGGCAATGTCATGGGCTTTATTTTCGCAAGAATATTTAGGCCTGTCATATTGTCGCAACATTCCTGAAGAGGCCATAATACAAAAGAAAAAGTTAAGGCAAGATCAATGGGTTTTTGCATGAAAGTGCAAGGACGTCCTGCGATTTTGTCGCAATGACAAAGGTGGCATAATAAGACCTTTAATTAGGAAGGCAAAATAAGACCATATGATAAAACAAATATTTATAAGTATTCGTAACAGATTATTTTTTGCAAGAAAGATAATGAGAGGCAAGTATGGGAATCAATACACAAGAAGCATTATCTTTCTCATCAACAAAATATTAAAAGGAAAAGTTGACTCCAAAGTTGGTTGAAAAATGTAACTCGCAAAAGTGATAAAAATAAGACAGTTCAAGACAAAGCTAATAAGAAGCTCAAGCTTCAGTATTAATTTCAGTAGCAGGAGATAACAGAAATTCTTCGCCAATATTCTCGCAAGCCTCTCCTTCATTTCGGTTTTGATCTTCGCCTTGACTAGCATCTTGATTATCGCCAGCAATTACTTCTTCAGGAGAAATTTCTTTCTCATTCTGATTAACACCAGCAGATGCTTCTTTAGAAGGAACCTCTTCTTCTCATCTAAGAAATTATCTGCACCGCTTTCGTAATCATAATCACTATCAGCAGGACGAGGAACTTCATCATCATCTACTTCTAAAGGATCAATTGATGTAGGAGGAAGAGAGTTGGACAATAAAATGTCATTTACAAGGACTTCATCCCGGAGATGAACTTGGCGAAGAAGTGCTCTCTGATGATTCCTATCTTGAATATCCTTAAAATAAGCAAGATAATCAAGTCTTCTTTCTGCTCGGTCGCGAGAACCAGTAAGGGTAGAGACGAGCAATGCATTTTCTTTGCGAATTTTGGCATATTTAGCCTCCAAAACAGAAATGGAAGAATGAAGATTCTTCTCAGACTCTGCGAAAATAGAATACAAAATTTATTAAGATAAGAATTCAGAGAGATATGACAAAGAAAAGATAATTAAGGCAGTCAAACTATTATGACTACCTTCCTTTTGCGAAATAAGGTGTTGAATCAAGGAAACAACTATTCTCCCAACGGTCCATTGCGTCATCAAATTTATCTCCAACTAAACCTTTAAGTCGAGACTGAAGATTTTTCTCTTTAGAAATAAGAAAGGCATTTTTCTTCGCAAGAGAAGAATAAGATTCTTCTAATTTGGAATATTGTTCTTTAAGCTGATTCCTTTACACTTAAAGCTATTCTACCTTGAATGAGTGTATCTCTTTCAGCGATAGATGACTCTGTTACTTCTTTAAGTTCATTTCTCAAAGAGCGAAGAGATTGCTCTTGGTCATCACATACTTTTGAAGAATACTAAGTTGTTGCGAAGATATCGCCATCTTGTTTAAATAAGTTCTCTTCTCTTGGATAAGGTTTTATTCTCATCTGATAAAGTTTCCATCCCTAAATTAGCTTTAGTTAAAGAATAAGAAAGACGAGATACTTCATTACTTAATAAATCTTGTCTTTGAACTAATTGGGTATTTTCATTGGTAAGTTATTATATGATCAAGAGAATATGAATAGAGGTTATCTAATTGGTTATATTGATCCATCAAGATTTCTTTATCAACACGGGCTTCTTCAACACAGATTCAAATTGATATCTCCATTATTCGTTTCTGGTTTAAAGCTTAACATGCGAAAGAGGGATTTCAAGGATAATTAAATATGGGAAGGATAAAACCATTAAAAGGCAAATTAAAACAGATAAGAAAATCATACCTCTCAATTCATCATTCTTCTTGCGAAGATTGTCACGATCCAGTAAAACATTCTGAAGCTTCTGATTTTCGACGAAGAGCATTACATTCTTTTTCCAAAGCTGTCTGCGAAGCAGCTCTGTCAGAACCCAAATGCTTGCTCAGAATTTCGCAAACATTAGACTTGATAGGATCATAGAAGACTTCTTGACATCATCCAGAACTTCAGATAAAACTTTGAAGGCAATATCTATCCCTTCCACGGTTTCTTTCGAAAGAGGAAGAGACTTAGGTAGAGAACTGGTAGAGATAGAAGGTTGAGAAACATTCTCAATGGGAAGAGAAGAGGTTTCATTCACAGCAGGATCAACAAGGGGAGTTTCAATCATTGAAGGTCAGCTGAAGAAATGAAGTCTGAGGCAGCTTTTTCGCGAATTGGAGATAAAGGTTTATCTTGCGAAGATGTCGCAGAGATTTAGAAGAGATGAGTAAGTGGAAGGGAACAGAAGTTGGAACAGTTTTAAGGTGGCGAGATTTCTTGAGGTTTATTAACATCTTTATCACCCTGCGAATTACAATCCAGATAAGAAACAGAGGCAACAATATTGTTATTATAAAAGGATAGTGTTTCTTACTACCTTCTCATTCGCAGACTTTCTTTTATGCGCAACAACCTTATGCTGCGATTTGGGAATGTTAGGGTTCTGAACTGTAAATCTAGTGTTGGAGCGCTTTTGCTGAAATAACAAGAGTATGGGAATCACATAAACAACATCAAATAAGGCAATAAACAAGATCAATTTCAGCAAAACTCATAAAGAAGAAAAAAAGACTAACCTTGATGAATCCATGGAAGATAATAGCAGGGAGATTGTTTCGAAGAAAATTACGAACTATGAAGATTGCAGAAGAAATAGTATGAAGATGAAGAAGAACTTAAAAAGATTGAAGAAGAAAGAAGAAAAGTTGCAATAATGGAATTTGCAGAAGAACGATGAAGTTGCAGAGAAATAAAAAGAAAGAAAAGAGAGTGAAAAGGAATATATAGAGGGAATTTTCCTCGAGAAATAAACACGATTAATACGGAAAGATATAAGCGGTTAAAAAGTAACGGTTACAAAAGACGTGTCGAGAAATAAATGGAAGAAAGAATACGTGTGATAAATGCAGAATATGAAAAGATAAGCAGCTGCGGCATTTCTCACATCATTCTCTACTTTGCAGAGAAGATATGAGAAGAGGCAAGATGTAGGATCAGAATCTCGCAACGACATTTCAGCGAAATTATCAATGACACAGCACAACAGCGTCGCAGAACAATTTCAGGAATGATAAAATAAATGACGTCAGCAAAGATCACGAGAAAGATATGGTAGTTCTGCGAAAATTAGAGAGTTTGCGAAATTAACATTTGTAAGGTTGCGAGAATGTCGCAAACCATACCCGAAAATAAAGGACAGATTAGCTGTCATCCACTATGTATTTCTTTATAAATAGTCGTTCGAGTTGTAAAGAAGGGGAGAGATCTTTTTGAGTAAGAAACAAGTAAATAGGAGAGAGAAAGTTCAGAGCAGAGATCATTCTTATTTTCTTTATCTTTTCTTGTAAGAACATTCAAAGATTTATCAATAAAATTAAGAGTGTAAACCTAAAAATGAGTTGATCAACAATGAAATCATATGAGGGGTGTAGTGTAGGATTTCCTGCAACTACAAAGATTATTCAAAAGTTGTCCTAATGAAATGATGATCTTTCGATTAGAAAACTGTTCGGAATTTATTAACTCAAGATTGAGTTTAGATGAATAATCAGAATGGGAAGGAAGAGAAAGTGAATAGCCTCTTGTGTCAAATTCTTTCTTCAATTTGGCGAATTATGTTTCCAGGACAATTAAGCCAGCATGAATCATTAGACCTGCGAGCAGTACTATTAGATTTGTCATTCCAGTCAACATCTAGCATAATCTTTTGGTCTGCAGAAATACCGTCTTTCCTTCTTATGCGAATGACCCATTTAGTTGATTCATTTTTCATGATCGTAACATAGTAGTGTTTAAAAAAATTATCAAGAGTGTACTCCGCAGGGTTGATGGCTTTATCACAATATGATACATTTCGCACTTCATAGGAATAAGAGGTTCCTAATCACGCTGCACGACGAGAATATTCCAAATCTATTCTAATAGCATCTCCGCTCAGCCGAAATATACCACTTGCGAATCGATCATCAGATAGAATTACGTAGAATAAGGGGATTTCTGGATTATACAATGGGATAGGAAGATTATTCAAAAGTTGTCCTAATGAAATGATGATATTTTGATTAGACAACTGTTCGGAATTTATTAACTCAAGATTGAGTTTAGATGAATAGCCTCTTGTGTCAAATTCTTTCTTCAACTTGGCGAATTCTGTTTCCATCTTTTTACCAGCTGGAGCCATTATAAGAATGGGAATGACGGATATATATATATATAAAATGTATCTTAATTATATCAATGAAATCACAGTTAAAATAAAGAAGAAGGAAGAAAGAAGGATATTTAAGAAGATATATAAGAAAAATTTACCCTCATTTTTCGAGATTTTATCTCATTAATGCGAAGAACGAGTGTTTAGAAATAGACGGTTATAAGGACGTGTCAGATAACGAGTGGATAAAAAGACACGCGTAAGTTAGGAAAGCTCATATTATGGAAGTGTGTCGGCAAAGAAGAATATGAAAATATGAGCATGTGCGATATTATTGGATGGAGATTTCTCATATCACTCATTCTATAAAGAAAACGATATGAGAAGAGGCAAAATGTAGGAGTGAAATATCGCACATTCATTAAGTATGCGAAGTAAAGGTCATCTAATGTAAGCGAAGACTATCGCACATACTAAAATTAGGATGACGTATTTAATGATGTTAACATAGTCACGAGTAAAGTGTGATGACCTGTGCGAAGTGTAAGGTGTGTGAAGTTGAGTGAATGTACATGAGCGATTGTAACGCACAGTGATTCCGAAAATAGGGGATTTATTAGCTGTCATCCACTATGTATTACCCTATATAAAGGGAAGGAAACTGTGTACTGTGAGGGCTCTTTTAGAGTGTGTGTTAGACAAGAAATTAGGAGAGAGAAAGTTTATTTGGAGAGCAAGTAAAATCTTTGTAATATTTTGTAATCAATCTTAAAATTTTGATGAATAAACAAAGGATTTTCACCATGATTTCTTAGAGAGTGACTTAATCTTGAATGGATGTGGTTGTAGGATTTCCTGCAACTACACAAGCAATGCAATTAAAATGTTTGTGATTCCTTGCAATTTTATTTTGAAATCATATGAATTAAAAGTTTTCATTTTAAAATCGTAGAGGTCACAACAAAGAGCATGATCAATCCCTTCAGAAATGTTGTTTTTGTAATTTTAAAAATTCTGTCCGGAGTCATTTGGCAAGCTAAGATTCCATCAGAGAACGGGCATCAATTGACATGATGAAATCGAAAGCATCGATGGTAATGTTCTGATCGACTTCTAATAAGCAAGCAACAAGGACGCCAAAATATAAGACTAAAACTATCCTGCTGATATAAGTGTGTCAGCTAGCATTAGAGAACTCGCCCATATCATCCCTAAACAAAAACCACGGAAGACCCTATATTATAAAGAAACCATGTACTACATCTAATCCTTATGCGTCGAAACTGGTTCACTAATTTCCGTACCATGTCTGTAAGGGCGGGTAGATAGGGATCGTTTTCCAAAAAGCACTAAATTGAACAACAAAAAGGAAGGGAGACATACTAATTTCAGCCGTGGACAGCTTGAATATCATCACCAGGTGTGGGTACACGAAATAGGTTCTCCACGTGTCGGACATAAAGGGAAGAAGTATTGCTAGAAAATCTCACTTAAAGATCCCAGTCAGGGACTTGTCAATTCAAATGTCAGAGTTACCACGTCAGCGGTCAACCTCGCGAAGTACAAATGGAATGCGAAGATACTTACACGAAGAATCTAAGTTACGAAAGACCAAGTTAGAGTACCCAATAAGATATCAACGACGAAGTAGAAAGGGCGAAGTACAATAACTTGGCAAAAAAGATAACCTGCGAAGTAAATATATTAGGGAGCAAGAAAAGAGACAGGTGTCCCGACAAACCCATGTGAACATAGTGAAAGAAGAGGAAAAACTTTATGAAAAATGGCCTGGAAGTATAAAGTACTCCCGAAAGAATTCAGCAAAGTAAAATGAGTTGTACACCATTAGGGTTGATTGGTCTATAAATAGAGGTCCTTGGGCAAGGCAAGGGGGTCGGATTTTTGAGTGAAAAAAAACATAGTGTGGAGAGTGAGATTAGGGTTTCCTTTTGTTCAAGAAATTGTATTTTGTTTCCTTAAAATTCATCAATAAAGATTTTCTAGTTTATATTACTTAACATGTCTTAGATCTTGGTCATTTTCCTTTTGGGTGTACTACTTGATTTCCAGTAGTTATATTTTGGCGTCTAGAAACAGGGAACTTAGATTGGGGATTTATCCTCATCTAAGGAGTGGAGAGAAGCTCAGGTTGTAGGAATGAGAGATTTTAGCAATAAGCCCCTTTTAAGATTAGGGTTTAGAGGATAATTGATATTGAAACTAGGATAAGTTGATGACTAGAACACCAGATCGAGCGAAACACATGATAGCGACGAGGAGAAGCAAGCGATTGGAGGCCAAAAGAGGAGGAAGAATGGAAAGAGGAGGAACATCGGATATAGGATAAAGGAAAGGCGTGAACCAGCAGCGGACGAAGGAGGCCAACGAAGATAACTTTAGAGAAGGTTTTGTACACACTTCCGACACGGACACCATCGCAGGAGAAGAAATGACTCGTGAGGAAATGGAGGAAAACATTGGTGAAGAAGACATGACGTTGGATCAACTAAGGGAAACGCTCCGCCTTGAAAGGGAACGAGACAGGGATCTAGCGGAGCAGCATGCCCGATTGACGAGACAAAACGCCAGGCTGATGCTGCAGAATTGCCAACTAAACGAGGAAGCTGCAGCTGATGTCACGGATTCGAAAGTGGACATGATTTCATCAGGAGAAGAAGAGTTACGACGAAGGAAACATACCCGCGAGGACGACGGAGGAGAGCGAAGAAGGAGACGACGAAGAGAAAGCAGTCAAGAAAGAGAACTGAGAAGGACATTAGAAATATCAAGTTGGGAAGATAAAAGGCGTAGATACGAAGAAGAGCGGAGATATGAGGAAAATGAGAGGAGGCAAGAAGATGAAAGAAAACAAGAATTCGACCGGAGAAACGAGGAAGAAAGGAGACGTGGTGAAGGAAGGCTCAGCGTGATGAGAGGTGGTCGTCGGGAAGAAAATGGAGGGAACCTGAACCAGGAAGTCTTGGATGAGCTGCGAGATATGAGGACGATGATAAACAATTCGAGGAGAGGCGGTAGAGTGCAGCTGGCAAAGGCAATAGAAGAAGCCGATAAATATTCGTTTACTTATGGGATAATGTACGCAGAAATCCCAGAGAAATATGTACTGCCAACACTTTCGAGCATATTCAGCGGATCCGAGAGTGTTGTGCAACACTTGAAACAATACACTCTTTCATTGATGCAGTGGAGACGAAATGATGCAGTACTTTGTCGATATTTCCCCACGAACTTGGCCGGGGAAGCATTGGCTTGGTTTGACGGGCTACCAGAAAGATCAATTTCGTCATTTAAAGACTTACAAAGGATATTCCTGACTACTTACATAACTAACAACATGCTGAGGCCAAGGATTGAGACTCTGTTCAATTTAAAAAGAAGACCTACGGAAAGCCTGCGAGGATTGGTAACAAGATGGAGGACGGTATGCAGCGAGCTTGCAGGGAGATTTGACGAGAAAAATTTCATCCTAGCTTTTATGAACGCGTTAATCCCAACTGATCTGTTGTACAATCAAATATTCATTATTCGCAACTCTTTGATGATGAATGAATTAAGAGAGTACCAAGAAGAATACATAGTGTTGGAAGAAAAGCAGAGGCAAGTCAGTGAAGTAGTACCGATTACAGCAAAGGAAGGGAATTCAAGACTATTACCGAGGACAGTGCATGTCGTGGAGAATGATCTGAAATATGAAAAGGGAGAGCCATCAACTCCAATCCCCGCGAAGTTAGTGGCTGTGTCAAGTGGAGATCAAGAATGGATAGATCAACGGAGATATGAAGAGTCAAGATGGAGGAACTATGAGCCACGAAGCTACAACACAGGATATTAACAAAGAAACAACCAGGGACCTAGATTTGGAGAGCGGAGACCAAATGCACCAGCCTTTGAAGACATAAAGCTCCCTAGACTTAAAACATCTATAGAAAGGTATGGGAGGCAATAGTATTAATAGAGGACATCCTGCCACCACCTAATCTGGGAAGAGAGCCACCTCCGGGAACTAGGAGTCATGAGTTCTGCAGATATCACTGCTTTCACGGGCATCATACAAATGATTATCTAAACATTCGGAGGATTATACTTCGTCTAATAGAGCAAGGAAAAACTCGCACATTTCCTAGAAAATTATATACCACCACCACCACCTCGTGACAGTTAGCCGGTATACCGAATTGAAGTAGATCGAGGAGCACAAAGACCGAATTGTAATACAATAATACATGCAGCGAAGAACATCCAAAATTTCCATGAAAACATACTCAGGAGAGTATATAAGAGGGACTTCGAAGGAAACAAAATATTCAACATCAACACGAAGGAACCGTTAGATGAATGACAGAAAAGAGAAATAACTTTTTCAGCGAAAGATGCACCCGAAGGAGGAAATTCGCATACAAACCCTTTGGTTATAACCCTGAATTTTGGGAAATACTCAAAGTGGGAAGAAGACCAAGCTGAGAAAGGGAAAATCTTGGCAATTGACAGAATCTTGGTAGATACAGAAAGCTCGGTCGATATACTCTTTTGTCATGCCTTTAAGACCATGGGATACAAGGACTCGGATCTCGTACCATCGACGTACAACATATATGGGTTTAACGGAGTCGCATCTAAACCAAAGGGAGAACTAGTTATAAAGATTTTCGCTGGCGAACTAGAAACGACAGTCACCGTCTGCGTGGTAGACATAGACTCACCTTACAATGCTCTTATAGGAAGACCATGCATACATTGGATAAAAGGAATTGCATCTACATATCATCAGGCTATACGGTTTCCTATGCCAAGTGCAATTGGCGAGATAAGAGGAGACTTTAAGGACGCGCAAGATTGTATTAGAAAGGATGTCCATAACTGTGAGGAGAAAATAAGGAAGAAAATAGAACAAAAAAAAGCATGCAAAGAAAGAAGAGCAGAGCGGCTGATGGTATTTACGATTAGAACAAGTGAAGAGCTAGTTGCAACACAGAAAGACGTAGAAGAAGCGGAAAAACGATAACAGATGGCGAGAAGAACCGTGAAATGACTCCGGAAAAAGGAAGCAAAGATGAAATAAAGCAAAGTGGAAAGAAAAAGAAGGGAAAAACGGCCGAAGGAAGCGAGGTAGCGAGAAATGAGAAAGAAAACCCCGCCATCAAGGAAAAACGAACCCCGCGAGGAGGAGAAAAGACAAACACCTCCAAGCGCAAAAAATTATCGATGCAAGAAGCTGAGGGAAGCTTCGAATTACATGATTCTCTAGACAAAGGAGGAAAGGATTACGAAGAAGAAGATATGGAACGATTGAAGAAGGAACTCTATCAAGAAAGACGAAAGAAGGAAGATTTGGTGAGGGAGCGCATAAGGTTGGAAAGGAAAAATGAGAAACTTATAATTAAAAAGATCATCTAAGAAGAAAGCAAGCGGAGAGCAATGCACAAAGAGGAAAATATGCTCCGGAAGAAGCGTTAGCAACTGGAGGACATCGCGAATGCCGGCGAGAAAACAAGGGGCAAGGGGAACAAGATGGACAGGAAGACCTAAAAAGAGTCATAAAGAATAGAAAAATGGAATTCCGAGAAAGGGAGTATCTAATGCAGCAATCAAAGATGGTCGGTGGGAAAAGGAACAATATCCTAGTGACAAAAAATGCAATCAGACTGCAGCCAAAAATGATGAACAAATGCGCGAAAAACGAACCCTGAAAGCCAGAAATATAGGCAATGTTCTCGCTAAAGCAAAGGGAAAATGAAAGTCTCAGAGGAAGATTTAGTGCGCTCGTTCATCTATGCGTTGTCAACTAGGCAACCATTATTTGCGACTCTGTTCAAGATCAGGAACGAAGTGAATATGAGGGAGTTGAAAAGATATCAATCTGAGCACATTCGCATGGAAGAAGAACACTGATAGCCGAGGAAGGGTCGTAGCAATAAGATGAATGTACTTATTTTAATCCCTCAATTGATAATGTATCAAATTTTCAAAAGGATAGCAATGAAATTTTGATGAATCGTATCATGAATATGAATTTTCATACTTGCAAGATAACAAAAGAAAGATAAGACTTCGCATTAGGAGGCAAATAAGATCACGAAATAAACAGTTTCTAGGGAAACTTAAAACCTTCGCCTAGGAAGGCTGAGAATCCACGACATGCACCCTAGTTCGCATGAAAGTGCAAGAGGCAAGACCTAACGCATGTCGTGAACAACTCTCGGAGAGAAGGTTAGGGGCAATGATAAGACTTATCCGCCGAGGGTCCCTTTTATGACGGCCTTCGGTAAGGGGTGCAGAAATATGACCAAGGCGCCGACGTATTCGGTTGAGCTGCGGGTACCTGGGACATCTGGAGAGTTACCGGCCATGTCCGTATGGCAAGTCTTGGATACGATGCACTTGATCCCAAAGAAACCTCACTTAGGGTGTGACTTCGTAACCCCAAGCCATATCGGCGAAGGTGATAAGAAGTCACAAAAACAACTGAATGTCGTAATAACTGGATGAAAGGATACCAACATGAATGTTAGGGTTAACCTCCTTGAAGGGACAATCGGGGGGAATATAAAGGGATGACACCCTCCAGATTAGGGAGACGTGTGACCAAAAATGACGGCAAATGCATGGGACTAACAATTCATGGGAATGGCTAGACCCGTCGCATTGTCGCGAAATGAGGAAAACATAAATGTTAAGGAGAGGTTGATGGATTATTATTCGCAAGAATAATAAGCGCCTGAGGCTTCGCCGAACTAAGATCCTTAAAGAAGGACGAGGCACAATAAGACCTTAATTAGGAGGCACAGTAAGACCTTGTATAAATTAATATGTAACAATCATAAAATAAATAAGAACTAAATACGGCAAGACGCTTTATAGATTCCAAAAAGAAAAAAGAGGAAAATAAAAGATTTAGCGAGATTTAAAGGTTGTGAAGCCGCAATGAAATAGCAAGAACAAGAGGAAAAGCTACCAGGGGAAAATAATAGCTTGATCTGTACCACCTCATCTTGACCGGCTAGTGCTCAACAAGAACAAGAACCAAGTATATACTTTTACATGTTATGTTCTTCTTTAGCTTTATCCTCGCAAGACTCAGCATTTTAAGAAAGACGAAGAAAGGCAAAGGCAAGAGCAAATGAGATGGGAAAATCAAAGAGAGAGACAACGTGAGAAGCACAGACGAAATTCAGAATCAGAAGCGGCGAGATGTCTCGTAAACCTCAAAGGAAAGGAGGATCTTGTGAGGTTCAAAGCTTATAGAAGCACAACTCGGAAATACGCAGAAGAATAAGAGGCAAGTATATACTTTAAATTTCATTATTCTTCTGAGTATTTCCTCGGTAAGTATATACTTGACTAAACAAGAAATTATAATATTAACATAAAACTCAATCAAAATATTACCCAAAGAAATTAAGATGTTTTGCCCTCGAAGCTTGGGAGCGCCCAAAAAGATAAATTGTTTCCAAGATAATTAAACATAAAACTAAAACACGAAGGAAGAAAAACTAAGGTTGTTGTTGAAGAAGTCCGTCGTCAGAGAAAACATCACCCGCTTCACCAGTACTAGCAGAGGCACCCTTGGATCCTTCCTCCTCGACCTTCGCCTGGTCGATATTTTGTTCCTCGCCATGTTCGCTGAGCCTCTCTTATTCGCTAGAAATGATCCTATCGTCCTTTCGTTGCTCGTCATCGGAGAACACCTCCAGAGGAAAGATAGGATGAAGAAGGCCATGTTCTTTGCAGAAATTACCAAAAAGAGAAACAATATAGTTCTAGGTGTTCTTGCGAGCTAACTTTGCTACCTTCGCAGAAGTTTCAATCATCTCGTCCATGTCAGCATTCAAATCACTGACCTCATTCTTCAGGTGAGAAACCTCTGTGCGAAATTCATCCCTTTCACGGGAAAGGAGAAGGACTTGGCTCTTATGACGATCTTCGGATTCTGCAAAACCAAACAAAACTATATCAGAAACTAGAAGTTTGACATAATCAATAGTATTCCGCACTGCACCTAAAGCTACCTTCCATTTGCAAGATAGTGGTGTTCAAAGTTTCTTGGACGTCGGTATGCAAATGATATATCCTGGAGATCGCTAGATCCGACTCGTGAAGTTGAACACATAACTCGTGGTAGGCATTGTCCCAACCTTTACCGTGACCCGACTTTGAGGTATCTTTGTCAGACTGAATGACAATAGCACCCTTGTTCTTGCGAGAATCTGTGGACTTGGCTTGAGAAGGAGATTTGATAAACTTTGGACGAGATGAGTTATCTCACTGAGCTTGAAGAAGTTCCACTTTCTTCTTCAGACAGTCGATTTCTTCGTTTAAACCAGCTACCTTATTACGATATTTGCAAAGATCAACAACGAGTTTAGCTTTACTATTGATCACACGCTCGTTATCTTCTTCCAGTATCCTATAGGAAATGAATGACGAGGAATGAAGGTTCCTCGAAGTAGTGAGGGAGTTGCTGACCCGTTGAAGTTCAAACCTAAGACGCTCATTCTCGTCGTGAAGATGATAATTCAATTCATCGTTACGAGAATAATCAATAGACAGGCGGTCCACTTGTGAAAAAAGAGTCTCGACCTTCTCATTCAAAATCAGGTTCTCGGACACATAGCAATCATTTTGGGTCACGAGGTTCAGATTCTCAGCACGAATATCTTCTAGCGAGGCAGATGCTTCGGAGGAATCCATTTGGCATTGCATACTACGAGCTTGACGAAATACAAAATAAGAAAATAACAGAAGTAAAAGCCAAGACAAAGAACAATTCTGCGAGGGGAAGAAACTTACTTAGAAGTTTCTCTATCTTCTGACTCTGCTTGCTGGAATGCTCTTTTTCCTCTTGAACCTCCTTTGTCAAAACTTTGATTTGAGCCTCGTCCCTTTTTGCTTTCTCGCGAACAAGTCTAATTTCCACGAGGCTGGCCATGTGACGGTGAACCTCCTACGAATTGAAGAATCGAAATTCAAGAGATGAACCTCGGGAAAGAAAGAAGACACAACGGGAAAACCATAAACGGCTCACCTGGTTCATTAAAGCTGAATGTTGTTGGAGAGACAAGTTCATGGAGGCATTTAGCATTACAGATGATTCTTGAGAAAGGAAATCATCAGCACTAAAGGTCACCGGAGATTCTAAGGAACGAGACCTCATGGCTGGGTCTTCGCGAGCTTTGTCGTAGACCTCTTGAAGAAACTTCATTTCGGGATCATAGAGCGGATTAGACAGCACCGCTGGAGCCGCATGTTTCTTCTTCTCTGTGGACTTCTTCAAGCGCTCAACCTTGGGATGAACAGGAGGATCAACTACTTGGGGAGAAGGAGTTGTGCGAGGCTGAGAAGGTTGAAGCTTGGGAGGGTAGAGAGACTTGTAAGTACGGCTGAACTTGGAACTGTGGTCAAAGCAGCCAGATCCAAGACCTTTCGTTGCCTTTTAGACCCGCCAGAAGAGGGGACACCAGTCTGCGAGATATCAAGTTCGTCATGAAAGATGGGTAAAAGGATGAAATATGCGAAATAACAATAATGACGAAGTAAAGACACCTGAGAAGAAGGAGGAGGTGGAACGGGATGATCACGCCTTTTTCGTCCCTTGGTAGACTCAAGAACAGGTTGCTTCGCAAGGAGAGTGTCATCCTGTGAAGGTTAGAAGGTCAGAATTTAAAGATATCCCGAGAGAAAATAATAGGCGAGGTAGATACCTGTTTGGGAGTTGAAGACTCGGTAGTAACAATCTTTTCCTCACACGTCTTGAGGAGACCAGTGGCAGGCATCACGAACTGAAAGAAAGGGGAACATGAGAACAAATCGGGCCCCAGAACGAAATAAATCATAAGGAAGAAAGTCATACCTCGGCTAGCACATACCACCGAAATTTCCAAGGATCGCAACCAGCGAGATAACAATGTATAGGAAGAGGGCCTTGGAGAGGAGCCCCCTTCTCATCAAAACCCCAAACAAAAGTACCACCAACCACCAGAGGAAACCTCGCCCAATCATCATCACAAGAGAAGCGAAGTTGAGAATCCACATCTAACGGAAGAGCTTTGGTCGGAGCCACAACAACATTTCGAACAAAATCAATGCCCCACTCCTGGTACTCTCTCATACTGGTGATTTTAGCATAATAGTTGGCCACGAAAGAGTCCACGTTAAAGTCGTGAGAATCGAATTCTTCTGCTGTTGATGGAACTTGTGAAGTACCATTACCTGAGAAAACCCTGAACTCGTTGGAGATGCGAATTGCGTTACCAGAGAGTTGGAAAACCCCACACTGCAGTTTACTCAGAATCTCAAGAAAGATGGGGTTAGAAGGGTCGTAAAGCGGGAAAGATAATCCATCCCTCAGTTGGCCCACAATCAAAATATCTGACTGAATCCATCTGTAGTTCAGTTCCATGTCTTCAGTAGCAGTAATATATGGACTCACAGAAGAATCAACAGCAGGAGTTAGGGTTAAACCCATCTTTTGAAAATCCTCTTGGAACTCCTCAAAGGATTTGAGTGACGCAGTTGTGAAAATATTCTTGGGAGCGATGGTAAGAAAAAGAGAGTAGAAGTCGGGAAGGGTAGCAACAATGGCAGAATATGAAGAAAAATGCAAAAACCAGATTAACACAGAGAAAAAGAAGGAAGAAAAGGAAAAGAAACCCCAGACTTAAGTCAGGTTGGATATAAATAGCGTAGAGAAGATGACTTGCTTGGCGGGTTGACGACACGTTCGAGGTATATTAACTGGCAATAGACGGTTACCCAGAGAACGTGGTCACGTGGACGCAGGAAAGTGGAGAACGTGGCTTCAAGGAAATCCAAAACGGTTCTTATTCCATTCTCGAACGGCTCGAATAGAATAAGATAAGGAAAAATCTGGGTACACGAAATAGGTTCACCACGTGTCGGACATAAAGGGAAGAAGTATGTCTAGAGAATCTCACTTAACGATCCCAGTTAGGGACTTGTAAATTTAAATGTCAGAGTTACCACGTCACCGGTCAACCTCGCGAAGTAGAAAAGGAATGCGAAAAGACTTACACGAAGAATATAAGTTACGAAAGACCAAGTTAGAGTACCCAACAAGATATCAACGACGAAGTAGAACAGGCGAAGTACAATAACTTGGAAAAAAAAGATAACCTGCAAAGTAAATATATTGGAGAGCAAGAAAAGAGACAGGTGTCCCGACAAACCATGTTAACATAGCGAAAGAAGGGGAAAAACTTTATGGAAAATGGCCTGGGCGAAGTATAAAGCGCTCCCGAAAGAATTCGGCGAAGTAAAATGAGATGTACCCCATTAGGGTTGATTGGTTTATAAATATAGGTCCTTGGGCAAGGCAAGGGGGATCGGATTTTGGAGAGAAAAAAGAGCATAGTGTGGAGAGTGAGATTAGGGTTTCCTTGTGTTCAAGAACTTGCATTTTGTTTCCTTAGAATTCATCAATAAAATTTTTCTAGTTTATATTACTTAACATGTCTTAGATCTTGGTCATTTTCCTTTTGGGTGTATTACTGGATTTCCAGTAGTTACACCAGGCATACCTAATTAGATCATTTCTAGTTACTCTTGCCTCTTAGCTTATTAAATTCATGAAAAATAAAGAAAACAATCTTAACTTCTTTGCAGGTCCATGCAAAACTAGTATCTAGCTATCACTGCAATTCTGTTCATGGATAGAATCCTCATGTCCCAAATTACAAACATGAAAAAGATCTGAAACTAAAATCGGATATCCGTCCCATGCTACCTAAACTCTGCTGAATCTTCTCAACTATATAACCATAGTTGTGTAATAGTACAAATGTTTCAGCGTCAATTCCTGGCTAATAAGCTTGCGTTCAACCTTCATAGCTAATAAACTCATTCTTTTATTATCCGATATCCAGTGGCGGAGCAAGAAAATTTTTCGAAGGGGGGGACTAAAAATAATTTTGTTGAAATATTAGGATTTAGGTGGGCTAAATGCTAAATATAAGGAAAAATGAAGGGTGAATATATGATTTTTAAAAATTTAGGGGGCTAGAGATAGGGTTAGTCAACTCGTGGCTCCTCCACTGCCAATATCTGTCCCCCTATCCCCTTCGTCTCCCTTAGCTAGATTTTGCATGAGGCTCGTTGGTAAGATAGCACGGCAACCTATTCAATTAATGTAGTGGTAAGCTGTTGGAGCTTCGCTTCTTCCAACTAGCTTCTTGTAATAATATTTTTAATTGATAAAGTAAAATGAAGTTAATAATAAAAAAAAGTTTATCTATGAACGGTTAAAAATTGAATGATTTTTTTAGTATTCGGCTTTGTCGTATTCAATTGATGAACTGTTTTCCATTTTATGCATGTTGAGCAGTCTCACTGCATCAAAAACCAACAAAATTTCGATGAGATTTTTTTTTCCTCCTGGGAGTTACTTATTTTGATGTGGTTAAGAAGAAAATCCCAGACCAATTTTCTATGTCTGCAAGAGATTCCATCTTGTGGCAGTGCAATCGTGTTAAGCATGCTCAAGACTATTTATTGGTTGTTCCCATTAGTGGGCTCATTCAATGCATTGGACCCAGACAGTTCAGAGATGTGCTTTGTTATCGTCTTGGCATCCCACTTTTTATTGAGAATAGCTTGTGCCCAAGTTGTAACAAATCCATGGATATGTTTTGGGATCACGCGCTTCATTGTGCTAAGAATATAGGCCCTAAGTTTCGTCATGATTTTGTTCGTGATATAGTCTTTGACATTTGTTACAAAGCTGGTGTGCCTGCGCGTAAATAAGTTTCTCTCAGTTTTCTGACAGATGATGACAAAGATTTGAAACCTACTGATATTCTTGTGCTCAATTGGGAAAATTGACAAAATGTTTGTATGGATATCATAGATGTCTCGCCTGTTGCTGGTGAAGGAGTTCGTTCATTTGTCCCGGGGAAAGCTATATCCAGTGCGGTTTCACGTAAACACACCAAATATTTGGACAAATGTATTTCTCATGGCCATGGTTTGGGGGTCTTAGATTTCTCTACTTTAGGGAAACTTGGTGTTTTTTCAAACGTCTAAAGAATTGTTTAATTAGTAATGACGCTAGTAGTTATTCAAAAAGGTGTTGGTGCCCAACTTGTTGCTAGATTGCCAGCCAAAAGCTTTGTATGAGATATTTACTTAATTAATTATTATTTTAGGAAACAAATATATTTCATTTGAGTGCCAATTCTTGCAATATGCATAAGTCAGCAAAATAGAGTTCGTGGTAATTAACATTTTTCTTGAATCAGATAGGTTGAGCCACTTTTGGATTATATTCAGTGGGCTAAATCTATGGGCCTATTCTGCTTCACTGACGAGGTAAAGCCGCAATCTACATAGGGCAAACATTAGGGTTTAGTTCTTCTTAACCTTGATAAGGGCACATGTTAGGGTTAAGGATGTAGTTATAAACTTAAAAATAAACAAGCTATGTAGAGAAATGTTGTTTCTCTTACTCAGCCGTTTTCTCTCTCTCACCAAAACTTATTTAATCTCTGTGATCCAAAACCCTTTTTATTCTAATTTTCTCTGGTTGGATTAGATCTGTGCTTCACTGAACGGATTACTCGGATAATGTTGAACGGATTACTCGGATGATGTTGATGATGATCCGCACATACAAAATCAAAGAAACCACCACTAGCATAATGATTTCTCCTCAAGCATAATGATTTTTCCTCTCAAACATTGCTCTTCTTCAACATTTTCATTTGTAGATAAGTAGGTGTTTAAAATGAGGTTTTGATAGCCTATATAAATATTTGTTGGAGGATATTTGTTCACCCAACATGAGGTGGTATACGGGGGAAGCAACTCCTAATTTTATTACTCGGATGATGTTGATGAACGATCACAATCAAGTGATGTAAGGCATGATGATGGTACTTCAATCTCAGATTTTTCTTGCTTCTCTCATGGATTACACCCCCAGTGTAAGGTAAACCTTTTACCTTTCTTATCTTTCTTTAAATTCTTCGATGGTAACCAATGTTTAATCATCGGTAAAAATGAAGTTATGGAGAGGAAAATCATGTTCTCTTTGAAACTGTAAACCTTCGGTCTCAACAAAGTAAATGAATTCGAGTTCGCCAAAAACCCGATCTTCCCTATTCCACCTTCTTTGATTTTACCAAATTAAATTTCGAATTACTAATCAAGAAATGATTTGGGTTTTTTCCCCAGATGTCTAATCTGAATTTCATTTGAAGACTAGAAACTCAAATCTATAATTTTCATAATGTCTCATTTTCAGTTTTAGTTAATTTTACGTAGTTAGATGTAATTATGTCGAAAAAGCAATTTGATTTTGCTAGGAAACTTATCACTTCTACCTTCTCCAAATAATTGATCTTCAGTTTTCGCTATGGAAGTAGTGCAGCTTATGTGTTTGAAAAATTCAGCCAGATACAGTTCTCTCTAAAGTCTTTGTAGAAATGCCTATGAAGTTTTTGTGACAATGCCCAGGAGAGCAATGAGACAGATGTCCACCCTCTTTTACATATCAGTGACGTGAATTGATAGTTAGAAATGATTGTTAGACAAGTGATTTACTGATATTGTCCACCTAAGGAGTAAAGATTTCGTTTAATTCTGTTGTTTTCATGGACTTATTTTTTATTCAAATTTTCTGTTAACTTATATGACGGATTTTGATTTCCTTTCTTTGTTTCATTTGTGGATGAGTTCAATGCAAGGTCAAGTTTCGGGTATTCATCCATGTTGGAGTCCGAGAATAATTGAGATAGCTCGACTAGGACACCTAAAGAGATGCATGTAACATTATTGTCGGCTCAAGAGCTTGATGTAGTTGGGTTCATACTGTGTAAGCAATTTTTTTGTTTTGTTTTACTGGCTTGATAAGTTTGAATGTAGTAAATGACTACATTTTTAAGCATGTTTTAATTTAGACCTGCATATATGCCGAAGGATCAGATACTCCGGTTATCTAGTAACATAGTAACATATGAATATAAAGAATTGTGGCCAAGACTTGGATTTGGAGGGCTTTTCTCCTTTGATCTCATATGAGCTTATCTACTAGCATGGATATGTAAAAAACTCTTCTTTTTGTGGTGTCAAGTATTTGGGAACTAATTGTAGGAGTTAAATATCGCACATATTAGTAACTACGCGAAATGAAGTATACAAAATAAGCAAGAGTATCACACACAGCAAATTGAGATGTCACATCAGATGATGTCAGCAAAATCACGGGTAAAGTGTGAGGAGTTATGCGAAGATGTAAGATATGCGAAGATGAGCGATTGTATATGAGCGAATATATCGCACAGAGATCCCGAAAATAAAGGGATTCTTAGCTGTCGTCCACTATGTAAAACCCTATATAAAGAAGAGAGTAGTTGTATTGTAAAGGATTCGAACAAGAGCTTGTAAGAGAGATTGTAAGAGAGAGAAAGTGAGTTTAGTCTACAAAAGTGTTATTGTAAGTTTTCATCAATCTTGTAAATAATCTGAATATATTCAATCAATAAGATAATTTCCCATGATGATTACATAGAGAAACTATTAGGTTAAGTGGAGTGTAGTTGTAAGATTTCTTACAACTAGATTTTTAGCGCTAGAAACAGCTGTGGATTGATAAATCCTGGTAATAGACCTGAAATTCAAAGAAAAATGAAGGAAGAATCATAAAAGACTAATGAAGACAGCAAGAATCATACCAGTTCAAGAAAGAGGCAGAGATATACAGTGTCATAACATAACTAAGGTATCAATTTCTGAAGCAGATTTCCAAGCGAAGGTAACCGGGAAAATTCATAAAAGAAATCATGAAGGAAAGAAAATTGAAACGATGAAGTTAGAATTACCATTACAGGATTGGGAAAAGGTGAAGATGTCCTTTGCGGCAGATGAAATTACAGAAGAAGACTTACAACAAATACATCAATTGGTAATCACAGTCACAATCGAGCGAGAAAAAGTTATTGCACAACAGAGGACATTTGAAGGATGGGCGATTGATAAGACATTGATAGATACAGGAAGTACAGTTGATATATTATTTTATCGCACATTTAAAGCAACGGGATACAAATATGAAGAAATGATGCCCGCATCAAATAATATTCATGGATTCAATAGAGCAATTACAAATCCAAAGGGAGAGATCGTGATGTGAATATTACTGGGAGAGATCGAAATTAAGATAACACTGTGTGTGCTTGACATTGGGTCACCATATAACATGTTGTTGGGACGACCATGGGTACATGGATTAAAGGAAGTTGCGTCATCATTACATCAATGTATCAGATTTCCAATTCCAAGCGGTATAGGTGAAATCAGAGAAGATGTTAAGGCTGCGAATACTTGGAATCAAATAGATGTGCGAAATTAGAAGGACGAGCAAATAAACGAAAGGATAGATGGAGAAAAACGAAAGAACAAAGAAAATAAGAGGAGTTTCGAATATACATGAGAAGAGCAAAAGAAGGGAAAGGAATACCAGGTGAAGAACCAACTGAGGAAGGTGAACGAATTAAAGAAATTAAGGAACCAACACCTTTGGGCTAACCAAAGGCGAATTTTACTATAGTAGAACCAACAAAATAAATAAATATAGGAACTGAAGAAGAACCAAAGATATTAAGAATCGGAACCAAGATGGGTAAAGAAGAAGAAGAAAAAACAATAAACATTTTGCGAGCATATAGTGATATTTTCGCATGGAGTAGATTAGACAGGAATAGATCCATCTGTCGCATGTCATAGATTAGACATTAAGAAGAATATAAAACCATTCAAGCAAAGAATAAGGAAAATTGCAACTGATTATCATCCTAAAATCGAAGAAGAGTTACAAAAGATGCTGGATGCAGGAATTATAAGAGAAGCAAAATATCCAGAATGGATAGAAAATATGGTGGTGGTACCTAAAAAGAACAACGAAAATTAGGATCTTTATAGATTTTACAGATCTAAATAAGGCATGCCCGAAAGATAGCTTCTCTCTACCCGACATACCCCTAATGGTGGAGTCTGCGTCAGGGAATGATAGAGTCACGATGTTAGATGGGTACAAAGGCTATAATCAGATTCCATTAGCAGAAGAAGTTCAATAACACACTGCTTTCTTCGCACCTAGAGGTTTATATTGTTACACGAAAATGCCATTTGGATTGAAGAATGCCGGTGCGAAGTATCAAGGAATGGTACAGAAAGTATTTGAAAATGGATCCATAAAAAACTAGAAGTTTATGTAGACGATATGCTGATCAAAAGCAAAGAGGCGAAAGACCATGTTGATGATTTGCGAGAAATATTTGAGCAAATGCGAACATTCAATATTAAGGTGAATCCAGAAAAATGTATAATTGGTGTATCATCAGGAAAATTCCTAGGCTATATTATATCTAAGGATGGAATGCAAGTGGATCCGGAAAAAGTTCAAGCAATCAGAGATATGCCACCACCTGCAACAGTCAAGCATGTTCAAAAATTGAATGGATTGATAGCATCGTTGGGAAGATTCATTGCGAGATCTTCGGACAAATGCAAACACTTTTTCAATATACTAAAAAAGGGAACCCAATTTGAATGGACAATGGAATGTGATAAGGCATTGCAAAGCATAAAAGATTATTTGGTGAACCTATCGATTATGCAAAAGGAGAAACAAGGAGAAGAACTATTATTGTACTTAGCATCAACATCCCATGCATTAAGTGCAATATTATTACGATCGGAGGAAGGTGTGGAGAAACCAATATATTATATAAGAAAAACCTATAACTGTGCAGAGAAAAATTATTCAAAAATCGAAAAAAATGATTCTCGCACTGGTATATGCATCATTCGAGCTTCGAATTTATTTTCAAGCCCACAAAATTAAAGTATTAACAAAAGTACCAATTGAAAATGCAATGAAGAATTCGAAGAGGTCGGGAAGAATAGAAAGGTGGAATGCACAGTTAGTAAATTATGAGATCGTCTATGAAAGCCAAAGTCTCAAGTTATCGCAGAATTTCTCGCACAATTTCCAGTAGAAGAAGATGAATATGTAGAAGAAATGATGGAGGTGGATGACGAACATGGAAATCCTAATGATTTATTAACTGAGCGAGACTCAAACAGATGGGAGATTTTGTTGGATGGATCCTCCAATGGAGAAGGCAACGGGATTGGTATTGTATTCATTTCGCCAACGGGGACGAAAATGGCTTATTCTTTCAGATTAGACTTCGCATCCACAAATAATGAAACTGAATATGAAGCGGTTGTTCATGCATTAAGATTAGGAATTGAAATGAAAATTGAGGATGCGTGAATAACTAGCGACTCCCGGCTGGTAATTCGTCAGATAGAAGGAACATATAGTACTAATGAACCATTTTTGCAAAAATATAGGAGACTGGTTATGGATTTAGTAGTGCAAATTCCTAAAATAAGTTGGAGACACATAAGGAGAATAGATAACAGGCTTGCGGATGCATTGGCATTCATACCATCAATGTTAGAAGATCCAGTTGCAAGGGATATAAAAATACAAACACTTTTGTTACCATCTATAGAAAAGAGTGAAGAAGTGAAAACAGATGTGATGATCATAGACGATATACAAGAAGAAAACGTGAGCGATGAAAAGAATTGGAGAACTGAGATACACTTTTATCTAGAGAAGGGAGAATTGCCGAAGAAAAGATTATAAGCGCACAAATTAAAGATCTGTGCGACAAATTATGAATTAAGGGATGGAATTATGTATAGGAGATCATTTCTTGGACCTTCACTTAGATGTCTTACGCGAACGGAGGGGATCGAAATTCTAAAGGCATTACACTATGGCGATGCTGGCAACCATAGTGGAGGAAGATCACTTGGATATAGAGCAAAAATACAGGGTTATTACTGGCCATATATGCATGAAGATGCAAAACAAGTTTCGAGAAGATGCAAAGAATGTCAACGTCATGGCAAGAAGATACATGCACTTGGGGCTATGCTTAATACATCGACAAATGTGTGGCCCTTTGGGAAATGGGGAATAGATATTGTTGGGCCATTTATACCAGGAACGGGACAAAAAAGATTCTTAATAGTCGCAACTGACTATTTCACTAAATGGGCAAAAGTGAAAGCAGTTCAACATATTCGCGATAAAGACATATTTAAATTCATTTTTGAAAATATCATATGCAGATTTGGTATTCCTACACAATTGGTGTCTGATAATGGGAAGCAGTTTGAAGGCGATAATATAACAACGCTGCTCAATGCATTCAAAATTCAGAGTGGCAAATCTACTCCTTTGTATCCTCAAAGTAACGGAAAAGTAGAAGCTACGAACAAAACAATCGAAGACAATCTGAAGAAATAATTAGAAGGGAACAATAAAGGATGGTGCGAACAGTACATAATGTAGCATGGGCTTACAGAACTACAAGGAGAGAAGCAACAGGAATGTCTCCCTTTTGTCTGAAATATGGAGTAGAGGCAGTGCTACCAAAAGAAGTGATCATCCCTACCACAAAGAGAGAAGCTTGGGTAAAGAATTTAAGTGCGGATTTGATTTTAACAAAGTTGGATGATTTGGACGAAGTACGAGAAGTTGCTTTGCAACATATGGAAAATTATCGAAAAAGACTAGCTAGAGAATACAACAAGCGGGTTAAAATAAGAGAATTCCAACCAGGCGAATTGGTGCTACGCGAAATTCCAATTTATCAAAGAGGAAAAGATGGAAAGTTGGAGAAAAGATGGGATGGACCTTATATAATAAAACGAATAGTTGGAGAGGGAGCCTATGAATTAATGGATCCTGAAGGACGAGATACATGTCGTAAGTTGGACCGCCCTTGGAATAGACAGTTCTTGAAGAAATATTATCCATAGTTGCCTGCGAATCAATTCGCATGTACAAACAGTTAAAGTTTTAAAAGTTCTTTTTTTTGAATAGAAATGCAGTGCGAATGATTCGCTAAAGAGTTAATAAAAAGAGAAATAAAACCTTTATAAAAGGCTACAGAAAATGATATTTATTATCAGATTCGCTAGGAATCCAAATATGGCGTGCACCCTAGTTCGCTCATATGCAAGAGGCAAAATAGTAAGACCTAACACACATCATAATTGGAACGACCTAGAAGGCATGACTCAAGGGAAGGCTGCACCGGAACTTGAGTTGCGGAGATTTGGGGTGAGAATTAAACGATAATGCCCATCCGGAAGAGATACCTTAAATGTTCATTCTAAGATACTAGTCTTAGATTGAGAGCCTAAGGTGAGAAAGGCTCTCCTAAGGAGTGCAGAAACTCGATCAGGGCGCCGAGGTACACGGTTGAGTCAAGAGTGACCGGAACGTCTGGAGCGTACCTTGACACTCTTGGCAAGTCCTGACTATGATGCACTCGGTCCGAAGATACCCCACTTAGCGTGCAATCTTGCTGCCATAAACCCTATAGGTAGTGTATGCGAGATTGCGAAATCAGCTGGTTGTTGAAAAGCCGAATGTGAAGAACCATAATCTTAACCAGATAGAGGTAAGCTTCCTTTAAGGGGCACCATAGGGGAAGATAAGGACGACACCCTCCATTAGGGAGCTGAATTGTGTCAAAAGACGTAAATGTCGCAAGGATTTTACTCATGAGAGTATTAAGACTTGTGACATTTATGCAAAAAACCTGAAGAGGAAATAATACAAGCAAAAAAGATAATACGAGATCAATGGGTCAATGTACTAAAATACAAAGACTTCCTGCGATTTCGTCGCACGAAAAATGGGGCAAAATAATACCTTTACGTAGGAAGGCAGCATAAGACCTCCCAAATAAATTAAATAAACTACTGATAAATTCGCACAATTGTTTCTTACAAGCAATATAATAAGAGGGAAATATGGGAATTAAAATAACAATGTATTATCTTCCTTACAACAAACAAGTCTAAATGGGGTGCGAACGACCAAAAAACATCAAAATAAAGAAAAGAAATCAAGAATGCTCAAACAGTTACATCAGACTTTAGCGCTTGGCTCAGGATTATTCTGAATTAATTTCTCATTTTGGGAACTCAGACCGCTAGCTAAAAAAATCGATTTTTTGAGTAAGACGGTAATTTTCATGGGAAAGATGGTCAATCTGATTATGTGCGTATGAATATTGATGATCTAATTGATTTAGTTGAGACTGTAACTTCGCGTTATTCGCTTGGGCATCTTCGGCAAGGAATTGAAATTCGTATCTCTCATTCGTTCGCTTCTGGTTTAAATCTTAACATATGCATGAAGAAATTTATAAAAATGAACGTATGCAAAGAAGTAAAAAATACGATAACTGACTCAAAGATAAAAATAAATACCTCTAAGTTTCTGATTATCGAAGATTTTCAGCCTCAAAATTTGAAATCTGAAGTTCCCCTCTTAATCTTTGTATTTCCTTTTCCAAAGAAATATTTTTCTGCGAGAGTTTCAATTGAGAACAGCTAGACTTAAATGCTTTTCAGCTAACATCATACGACGATGAGATTGCTAAAGAGAAAAAGATAAAGATTAGTACTTGGAAATGTCACTAAAGAAGATAAAGGTTAAGGTGTGAAGGATAATTACCAAAACGTCTAGAGTGACGTGGAAACTCGGGTCAATTTGAGAAAGGACCTCATCTCGTGAAGCCTTGTCAACATGAAATCCCCGAAGAAGCTGACTTAAGACAGAACAGGAGCGAAGTTTGGAAGGATCATCGGTTAAAGATTGGGCAGAGTTGATAACATGGGAAAGAGTTTGAGTAGCCAATTTTACGCTATCCAAACCCTTTTTATTTAAAAGAAGAGAATCCAATAAAGAAAGAGAAGGAGGAGTAGTAGAAGTTGTTGGAATGGTGGATTTATCTTGAGGAAGGTTCGGATGAGAGGTAGAGCTAATGGGTGAAGGAAAAATTAGATGCGATGGATTCGCAGAGGCAACAGGGGAAGTATTTTTCAGGATTTGGCTAAGAGAAAGCTCCTTATTCGCAGGAGAATCTTTAAAAAGCTCGTCATACGTAATAAAAGCATTCTCATCTATATGAGGATTTTTTGGTGAAGGAGTAGCAGGAACATTCTTCTCAGAGCCTTGGGAAAATGCATGGGTAACAGAAACATCTTTCTCAGGAATTTGACTTATTGTTGGAGTAATAGGAGGATTAGTGTGCGAAGGTTGAGTTGTAGATACAAGAACAATATCTACAACAGTAAAATTTAAAATAGAAATATTTGAAGAGAGAGGTACGAGTTTGCGAGACTTTTTGACTTTCTGTTTTTTACCATCAACTATTTCAGCATCAGAAGCCTGCGAAAATAAAGAAGATAAGAAATAGAAGCAACAATATTGTTTAGAGACAGTAGAGTATTTCTTACTTCTTTATTGTGCAAAGCGTTCATCTTGTGAGATTCCTTGTTTTGAGGTTCATTATCGATGCTGGGTTTCTTCTTTTGCGTTTCTTTATTTTCACTTGAAGAAGAATTGGGTCTTTGCAAAATTCGAAGAGCATTAATCTTTTTGCGAAAGTACGGGAATCAGATCGTATAATAATAATAATAAGTAATGGTTAAAATCAATAATCATAATGAAGAAAAGAAACGAACCTTGATTCAGGATTCATGGTAGAAGAACAATAGCAGAAGAAATCAATACAACAACAACAAAACTGGGAAGTAGCAGACGAAGATTAAGAGAGAGAGAGGATGAATGATGAAAGAAGAAAATATTGTGGATAAAACCCTTAAATAGGTGAAAAGAGGTTACCAGTTGGAGACGGTTCAAGCCAGTAAAAAAGGAAGAAAATCAACACGTGTAGAGAGGAGCTTGAAATCCGGATAACTGTCGATAAAATAAAATGTAAACGGATAAGCATGTGCGATTTGAAAATGGAGAGTTTCTCATATCGCTCACTTTGAAGAATCAAGCGAAATGAGAAGAGGAAAATGTAGGAGTTAAATATCGCACATATTAGTAACTACGAGAAATGAAGTGCACAACATACGCGAGAGTATCGCACACACCAAATTGAGATGTCACATCAGATGATGTCAGCAAAGTCACGTGTAAAGTGTGAGGAGTTATGCGAAGATGTAAGATATGGGAAGATGAGCAACTGTATATGAGCGAATATATCACACAGAGATCCCGAAAATAAAGGGATTCTTAGCTGTCATCCACTATGTAAAACCCTATATAAAGGAGAGAGTAGTTGTCTTGTAAAGGAATCGAACACGAGTCTTGTAAGAGAGATTTTAAGAGAGAGAAAGTGAGTTTAGTCTGAAAAGTGTTATTATAAGTTTCCATCAATCTTGTAAATAATCTGAATATATTCAATCAATAAGATAATTTCCCATGATAATTACATAGAGAAACTATTAGGTTAAGTGGAGTGTAGCTGTAAGATTTCATACAACTACACTAATGTTTCTGATTGAAAGTATAAAATGAATGAAATGCGTTACATCTGTATCTAACTAACCTCCATCAACTTAAAGTGTCCACCTCATTCGAGTTGATTGAAAAAAGCCGATCAAAAATTAATTCGAATTGACAGTTCTTCTATTCTCTTTTTTGACGTCTTGCTGAACGGTCCATCATAACTTATTATGCCCAAACAAAAAAAAGATTAAAATTTTTATGCCAAAACCAAAAGCACGCACAACCTGCTTCTTCATTTTAGCTCACTACTAATTTTTTGTAACATTACTAAATTGTGTTTTTGATATATGAAAAATAATATTTCTGTGAGTGTTATAGTTATGCCAAGAAGGAAGACAAATATAAACAAGCCATGATTTTCCAACGTGCAACGCACATGCACTCTACTTATAATCATAAAAGAAAAATCGTAACTCCTTTCTTAATCTTGAATTTCTCATTTGAACTCATAAAATTAAGAATCACATTATTTTATTTGTTTTCCTATTCATCAATTTAAACATTATTTCGTGATGGAAAAAAACAAAATTTCGTCTCTAACATGAAAATTGTGTGATTTTTAAGTGGAGGTTACGAACAAAATATACGGACGGGAAAAACGAGACAAGAAGATAAAAAACTGAAAAGACAGCAACTTAATAGGATAATACTCAAGAATGAGATGTTGACTTTCTATATTGAGTTCCAGGTTGATGCGACCTCCTGACTCATGTTGGGGTATGGGGTGCACTAATTTTTGGTGCCATATATCATTTCTGGATAAGTCACATGCAACTATTCAGATGCCACCAGAAACGCCCACTTAATTTGGGTTGACAATATCATAGACTATTTTTTGATATTAGTAAAAAATAGTTAATGGGTAGATTTTACCTTATTTAGATAATGATTCGTCGGTCAATAACAAATGAACACAAAAATTGAGAATCAATTATTTCACATCAATCAGGATTTCTTTCTCATTTATGTATTCTCGGAAGAAAAGAAGAAAAAGAAAAAAATTTGTTTCATTTTCTTGTTGCTTCCTTCTCCCCTGTCAAACATTTGCGGTTCCTGCTGCTGCTGAGTTGGGGTATACAGGCAGAGAGAGATGTCGAAAATGATAGCTTTTCATATGTGTACAGTTCCAGGCATAGTCGGTTCAAATAAAGGAGGATTATTTTATGAACATTTAGAAGACTTCACGAGTTTTGGTCCTCTACCAAGTATTTGCTTGCAAATTAGTATACTTTCTTTTGTACCCCATCTCATGCATATGACATTGTCACGGTTCCATCAACCCTTGCTTGTTTCTCAAATACTGGTAAGGCCTGTTTATTAGTTTCTCTAGTACGTACGTTTTTATTTGTATGATTATTGATGGCTTGGTTATATATGTTACATATACATGCATAGGGAGGGATACTTGCTAGTCCATGGGTTCTCAGCTCTCTCTCGATAAAAGTGTCATCTCACATGTCCGTCGGAATTAATTATTTCTTATTCCCTCTAAATGGATTTCAAGTAGTAGACATGCTTGCTCATTTCAGTTCCATGTTTTTTATATTTAAAGTTGGAGTTCAAATGGATCCGAAAATATTAAAGAGAGCTGGGCGGCGACCATACATCATCGGATTCTTTTGTATGCTTTGCTCTTATGTATTCGGACTTCAAATTTCCCATAGACTCCCAAAGAATGATATACTGGCTCTAAAGTTACTTCATAAGAGCTCTGATAGAGTCGTAGATCTATTCGGAAGTATTTCCTTCCCTGTTATCGCCTATGTACTCGATGATCTTAAACTTCTTAACTCCGACCTTGGTATTTCAGCGATTCATATATCAATGGTTGCTGATTTTCTTCATATGGCTTTAAAATTCTTCAGCTTTTTGCGCCAAATAATGAGAGGTGCAAACCATTCATATGCACTACCTGCAGTGTTAATTTTATTGGGGACGGTGATTTATATATTTTTTATTATGCGGCCGGCAGCGTCATGGATTGTAAAGAATACACCTGAAGGGAGACCTGTAGATGACATTTACATTACCTTGATAATGATTTCAGTTCTTCTGTGTGGATTAGCTAGTGAATATTGTGGATTGAATGGTACAGTTGGGGTTTTCTTACTAGGTTTGGCTATACCTGATGGGCCACCTTTAGGATCAGCTTTAGTTCAGAAGCTACGCATTGTTTCTGTATTTTTCATGCCTCTTCATATGGGTATCGTTGGATATAAAACGAACATTCACTTAGTTACTTTCGGATATTTTTGGCGTGTTTTACTGGTCATCCTCGGTTGTATCATTGGAAAGATTATAGGCCTTTTTATCCCAGCTGTGCTTTTTGGAGTCTCACCGCGAGATAGTATCTTGCTTGGACTCACAATGAACTTGAAAGGAATTGTCGAGGTTTCTCAACTTAACACCTGGTTAGATTCAGTAAATACCAAAGTGCGTCTTCAAACACTAAAAGTTTTTCTTTATTGTAGAATATGTTATAATATCTTACCAACTTAACATGTTTTCTTATGTACTCTGCAGGAAATTTTTAGTGCATCAAATACAATCATGGTTCTCGCACTTGTAGTGCTAGTAGCTGTTATTACACCGGCGGTGAAATACTTGTATGACCCTTCATCGAAATACTCAACCTACAAGGGAAAGTCAATTTTGCAGTCGAATGAAAACAACTCAGATTTTCGAGTACTTGTATGTGTTCATACCCAAGATGATGTTCCAGGCATTATCAGAATTATTGAAGCCTCCAATCCTACCAAACTCCACCCACTCACCATTTATCTCCTCCATCTCGTTGAGCTTGTCGGTCGTGCTTCTCCTCTCCTTATATCTCACTCTTTGAAGGAGCGTGCTTCCACATCAAACCCTACCAAATCGGAAAGGATAATCAATGTTTTCCAACAATTCCAAAAACAAAACCAAAACCTTGTTAGCGTTCATCCCTTCACCACTATCTCTCCGTATGCTTCAATGCACAACGATATATGCACCATGTCAGTCGACAAGAGGGCTGCGCTCGTTATCTTCCCTTTCTGCAGGCAAGACTCAATAAGCCTGAGGGATGATCTGGCCAGACCAATTGATTCCGATCGTGCAATCAAAACCCTTCTTCAAAATCTGTTGCGGAACACCCCATGCTCAGTCGGGATCTTAGTGGATGGTAGTAATCTCCAAACAAAATCTACTTGCTTCTTTCCCGACACGCCTTACCGCGTGGTTGTACTCTTTTTTGGTGGCCCGGATGATCGAGAAGCATTGGCTTTTGCAATGAATATGATTCATCATCCGTACGTTTTTGTTACTCTTGTTAGGTTTTATGGTCCTGCAAGTCTATCATCTGAAGGAGTTAGTGACTATCACAATGAATCGGTTAGAATTGATATTGGGAGGAACATGTTTCTTGATGATGAATTAGTAGACCATTTCAGGGTTAACACCATGCATGATGAAACGTTGATTTACAAAGAAGTAGAGGTAAAAGATGGTGCAGAAACGATATGGGCAGTCCGGTCACTTAACCAAGATTTTGATCTTATGCTCGTAGGAAGACAACAAATATCCGATTCAAAAATAATTTCAGGATTAAATGAAAATTGGGATGAATGTGGAGAGCTAGGATCTATCGGAGACTTGGTAACATCTCCTGATTATGGTGCTGAGGGCTCAATCTTAATAATTCACCGAAGACGAGATATTACTTAATCATGGGAACATAATGGTACACACTTACTGATCTCAAATTTTCAGATTCATGTACACCGTATTACACGACATTCTACATATTCGAATGTTCCACATAACATGGTACGCACGCCATACTGGCACTTTTGTAGGTCAGAAGAAGACAAATTTGAATTGAATTTGTAGATACGACATATGCCATCACTTATGTTGAATGAGTTAGGAGGACCAAACAACGCGAAGAGAAGCTCACATCAAGCGCATAGACATTCGCTACTAAGGTACGCGATGACATCATGACAACAGTGCAAAGATAAGGTTCACGTGTTAAGTGTGATACTATGTGCAAAAGAAAGGTTGACTTTTTTTTTCTATAGGAGCGAAACTGATAGTTTCGCATGGAGGTGGCCGAGGTTATAGGAGGAAAAAAGAGATGTATTAGTGGTGATCCACTATATAATATTATATGTCATCCGTTATGTAAATATCCATATAAGAGACAGGAGAGTATTAAAAAAAAGTTTAGATCTTTCTAGTCTAGTCAGGTATTGTTTTGGAGGAAAATTGTCTGAACTCTAAAACTAGGGTTTACATAACTTCCATTGCAATTTTATTATCTTCCTAATAATACCTGAAGTTTATGCTTGTCGTGTTGTGATTCATTTACTAAATATGATGAGGTTATAGTTGTATATTTTGCTATAACTACATTTTAGCGTATAAAAGTAGCTCGGAGGAGTAAGAGGATTTATCCTCAGCTGTTGAGTTGTTTTAAAAAATGACTTGAGTTCATCATTTTCATTGTTTTGTGTTTCAAAAGCTTTCTCTTATCCTACTTTTATTTTTGTGTAATCAGGTGTTGTCTAACTCGTTATTTTTGAGATTCCATCATATTCTGGGATCTTTATCATCTTTAAGTTTTAGATTTGGGATTTGATCGAATTTTTATTGTAACTTCAAGATTTCTCAAATTTTGACGGTAAAAGTATTTGGATATATATTCACTGCTTTTGAAGCTAGTAAAAGTATTATTAAGTATAAAAGGTTTATGAATCATTGTTTTTGGTGAAATTTAGATTTGAATTTTCTTGATTCTTTCTTAGGCACTGTTAAGTGTTCATTTTCAAGTATACCAAAATCCATCAATATAATCGGTTACTCGAACCCATCCATTTTCCTGAAAAACACCTTTGAGTCGAGTTTAGTGTGAACTCAGTGAGTTTCCTGTTTGAAGTTAGTATCATTAACTTGTAAGTGAAGCAATGGTGAGAGTCCTTATATGATTTTTATATATAGGCAAAAATAAATTTTCATATCCCTAAGTCAAAAAGTAAAATAAAGTTAATTATATAATTTTCATAATTGGACGATCGAAGGGAGTCCTTATATGTGTTCACTATGGGGGCTAAAAATCCAATTCCACGCAACGTTTTTTTTTTTTTTTTATTTTTCATCGCAAAAATTGGACTCGAATTGATCTTTTTTCAACGAAATTGGATCGCCAATCGGAGAGCCATCAACCCCGGCTACTGTTAGGCGCAACAAAACGATCGGAAGTCGAGCCGATTGACGGTAATTGTGGCGTGAAAATGGCCAAAAAACCGTCACCTATGCTTTTAATTTTGATCTTGATCGTTGATTATGAGCAAAATTCAGTCACAGGATCTAAAAATGTCGTTGCTATTACAAAATTGTTACACAAAATCGTTACAAACTGTTACAAAACAAGTATCACATATATGTTACACTTATAATTGTTATTAAACTAATGTAACAAAAACTGTCGCAAATATTGTTACAAAAATCCATTCCCTTACGGTTCCACCCACTCCCAAACTTCGGTCGGCCCCCCACCGCATTGCGGTAAAAGTTATGTATCTATTGCATAATTGATGATTTTCAAGAATACTCAATTTCATGTAATCATGATTGGAAGAAAAAAACATCATCTTTTTTTATAGAATAACAGTGTTTATGGAGGTTTAAAAAATTGATTTTTTGGAAAAGAATCAAAACTTTAGTTGATTTCATTTTGTTTTCGATTGATATTGTTATGGAGACTTTTTAAGGAAATGATTATAATATATAACTTCAATTGATATTACTATAATCATGATTTTGGAAAAATAACACCATTTTAGGGAAAAGATGTTAGTTTTCCAAATACTTAAAGTTGGGTTTAAATATTTTTAATCATGATTTTGCTAATTTTAATTTTTCTTTTTAGCTTAAACTTTTTGTGCCATTGTTGATAAAAATGTGAGCTACATTAAAGAGAAGCCTTTTTAATTACCGGTCATTCTGTCTATTTTATACTTAGTTTTTTTTTCTGACGAAGTTTCATTTAAATATAGGGTGTTCTTGTATATACCCCTAAATTACTAGTGGTATCCCTTTATCTCTGTACCCACTAATGTTACCTTCCTACCCATCAAAGTATAAATTTGTCTATACCCCTATGCAGAAAGAAAGAGAGACTAACCGAATATTTAATCATGGCATTAATGTTTCATTGTCTAAGAATACATCTCTCTCTCTAATTGTCTAATAATAAATTTCTCTCTCTCTAACGAGTGAGTCTTTGATCTTGCGCAATTATTATTAGAAAAAAGTAACTCTTAATTCCTAATCTTTTTTTTTTATGATGGATGATAATCTATATTAGGGTTTTAGTTTTTCTTATCTCATTCCGTAATAAGTCACGCTTTCAGAATTAAACATTCAAAAAGCAAGAGCTCTTTGGATTTGTTTCTTTATCTAGCTATTGGTGGTGGATGTGATCATGGGTTCCAATTACATGACTTCCAAAAGTTACAAGCTATTAATAGGGTTTAACAGGAAAAAAGAAATAGAGGGTTGTTTGATCGATCAGCTATTGCTCATGAATGGTTTTGTTTTATTGAAGTTCTTAAATACAAGAATACAAGTTGTTAGGTGTTGAGATTAAATATAAAATTTTTTTTGATCGATTCAGTATTTATTTTTTGGATTGATTTATTCCGCTTACTTGGGTTAATTTGCCTATAACAGTGCAGTAAAAGATAAGAGGGATTTACTCTGTCATTTAAGGATTGTTCTATTTATGGATTTTCGTTTTAATTTACGGTAATATCAATAAATTTTCCATTTTATAAGGAAGGGGTACGTATATAAAAAAATTCGAAAAAATTGAACTTTTTGTATTAACGGAATTTTAGTTAGTTATTCTAGTTAAAAGGGGTACTGTTAGTAAATCTTTGGGGTACAAACACTACAAGAAACTTCATGTATCGCAACACGTTGATTGTATGGCAAGAACCCACTTTTTGTGTGGCAACATCCTTTTGACACATAAAAACTTTTTGCCACACTGTGTGGAAACAAACAGTGTGACAAGAAGTTGTTGGCACACCTTTAATATAGTGAGGAAATAGATAGGTTTTATGCCACACCAAAAGGTGAGGCAATAACACGAGGCAAAAAGCATTTTTCTAATTTAAAAGCATTTTTCTAATTTAATTATTATTTTATTCAGTTTTATTTTAATTATAAATAGGTTTTATGCCACACCAAAAGATGAGGCAATAACATGAGGCAAAAGGCATTTTTATAATTTAATTATTATTTTATTTTCAGTTTCATTTTATTCTAAAAATTTGTTGCCACACTGCTAGTGATATAATAATGTGCGACTAAAAACAATTTTTTTAATATATAATTTTAATTTTCTTTTATTTAAAATGTATTTTTGCCACACCAAAAGCCTAACTGTAGCAACAAAATATCTATTGCACATGTTCGCCAACGCGTTCATAAACAGGGACGTTATACAGTAAAATTATATTAAAAAAAATCATTTTACTCGCATGAATTAAATCAGAACAAAGAATTCAAATTGAATTAAAACGAAAAATATCTGTTCCAGAGTATGTTGATTCCCCTTTGACATAAGAAAACATTTACACAATCCCCAAGTAAACAAACTTCAAAGAAACTTTAATCTTCAAACTAAACCTATTCAACGCTAAATCCATCCCAGCCGTCCACCCTAGGACTCGCGCTCTTGCTAAAGAGATGAAAACAAACACCAACAAGAAAAAAGAACATCACAGATCAAAACAAACACCAACAAGTAAAAAAAAACATCACGGAATGGCAGAGAATCATCATGTCTAAAAAGATTGGGCTGTAAGAGAAATATTCAATATAACACCAACATGCAAAGAGTAAATATCATACTAACATACCAACAATTATGACCACTTCACATGTTTTTTTGAGATAGTCAGAATTATATAAGTTTAAAATCAAGGAAAATGATACTTACAATCATTTTGAGATCTGTACAGTTGCTCCTCAATTCTGTTAGACTGCTCCGCAGGTCTAGCGAGTTGCTCCTTATGTCTGTAAGGATGCTTCGCAGGTCTAACAAGATGTTCCTCATATCTATAAGGCTGCTCCTCAGATATGTTAAGTTGCTCTAAAGGTCTGTAAGGCTGCTCCCAAGGTGCAAATAGTGGCTGCGCAGGTCTGAAGTGGTAATCTGAAGGTCCTGAAAACTACCTCGGACTCAAAACGTGCCCTGGCCTGTAGCACGATCTAACATACTCCGACATTTTGGTCTCACGCATCTTAGCCTCCTCATCACATGCTTTTAGCCGTGCCTCGCATTCTGCATCTCGTTCCCTGATGCGCCTATCAAAATCTTCATCCCGCTCTTTCATTCGTCTCTCAAAATCTTCATTTCTCTCATAACTAGAGCATGTCGGATATCTTTCATCTCTTACACGTTTCTGCCTTGTTGTAGGTACTACATTTCCATAGGCTTCATCACTAATTGGTTGTTGGTTACCATCCTCATCAAACCCATTCTCATCCAACCCTGATTGTTCCCTCATCTGGACCTATGTATATCAGAAAAAATGTAGGATAAAAGATCTTATCTTCTATGATAAGAAGTGTATGAACCTTACTACAGCAGATACTTACTATGAAGCCTTGTGAAATTGGGTCCAAAGTTTTTCCAGTTTTTTTATTCACATGGGTTTTAATGTACACATCACCATCATTTGGTGGGTTCCCTCCATTATCTTGAGCCTGTACAAATTCCATCACGTACAATGAATAATAGTAATTGAAAGCAAAATATGAAAAACTACATACAAAAAGCTTCAGGTGCTATCCTAACATATGATATTCCAATTCTTGACAAGGTTTTGCAATTTGCAGCTAAGTCATCCAGATGATCAACAAACGCTACAACATGCGAAAACAAAGACACGCCTAAGTACAGTTACAAATAAAAAACTTCTTACTTATATCCAAAATTTTTTGAAGTTGCAATGAAAAGTGGTTGTAAAGACCAAATTATGTATGTACCATTTCAGCTTTGCATCGAGCGTGATTTTTCCTGCCCATTGTGTGCCATGGTAGATTGATTGTGAGAAAGGATTATTAACTTTGTAAGATTCCTAACTTGAATGATTTTCTTTATAATTCAGGAAAAACCATGAACAGGATGAACTCCAAAATCGTAATAGATTGTGAGCATGGTGAACAGTATTATTTAACACTTGATCCGAATAGTAAATAATACGACAAGGAAAAGCTGGCGCTGGCATATCCTAATTGAAATACTACCACGCACGTTCATACATCTCATATAAGATTTGTATATCTAACAATTCATTGTGCATATTACTATTACTTAGTCAACAATCCCATACATCCCACACGGTTACTCCATAAGAATTGGTGGTATTAGTTGCCTGGTATTCGGATTTCAAACTAATTAAACAGAGTTTTCACATCAAGAGATTTATTCAATATGCGTTTATATTTGAAAATTTAATATGCTGGTGGTGGCAGTCAATATCTCCTAGACTGGGAGTGGCAACTGAAATAGGCATAATTGGGATAGAAAATTAGAGTAACCAGTTGATCAATAGAGCCAGGAACCACAGCCATTTACAAAACATAAGCACCATGAGTGGAATCAATTGAGATCAGTGGATTATGTCAGACAACATTACAGCACGTAAAAAATGGAAAACCATAGTAAAAAAATTTCATACAGAATTGCAGGCGACACTAACTATTTATCTTTTTTAGTGCTTAACTGAATGGAGATCAAAATTCATTCATTAGCCAAGTAGTGCTGCACCACAAGAAGCAATGTAAAGTAGGAAAAAGAACTTAGCGTCATGTTAGGAGCCAAATCTGTTAGCTGCTAATAACATGAGGATTTGTCTCTTAAGTCTTGACTATTCAGGAAGCAATATAAAATAGAAGAATGAATTTAACACATACAGAACATGAACCAGCGAGAATGAGTTTAAAATAGACTCCTTTCAATTTCCCAACCACACTCCATCATAGTCCCATCTAAAAATGTTAGAAGATTCGTGTAGGGACTCAGGAGGCAGGCAGTCCTCATTGCAGTGAAGCAACACCGAACTTCTCAAGGCAATCTAATAGAGAAGCAGACTCTACCAGATCACTGGAGAAGGTGGGCAACGACGTCGCCAATTGAGCAGCGGCGGCTTCTTTTTACTGCTCGGATAAGAATAAGATCAAGTAAATGCAATTTGATGTTAAACAAGATTGAAATAATTGATCGGATAAGAATAAGATCAATTATTTCAAGAACATCAAAAATCAAACACTAACAAACAAACAAAAAAAGGATTTTGGGATGAAAATAGCTCTCTGCCCTAACAAGAAACAAACCCAAATCTAAATCTACGAATTTATACCCAATATAGATTTAGAACTTATCGAACTTTAACAAAATTATAAAAACATACCTCAATTTTCGGCAAACAAAGAACCCCTTGTAAGCAGTTCATTGTTCTACTGTTCAGAGAGACTTCTACAAACTCAAAGTTTACTGGTTCTTTTTTTCGTTTTTTTCCGTCTTTTCTTGGTTTTCTCCGTCAAGTAACGGGGGTTTAGTTCATGGACGTGTGTGAATCACATCAAGTAACGTACAATTCTCTTTTTAATTAATCTTAGAAACAAATCAATCTAATGGGTTATGGAATCTTGCTTACAAATTGTACCTCGTGTGTACACCTAGGTACCGTACAGTTTGGTAACAAAATTGTCGCATCTCGTGTGTAAGACTAAAAAGAGAATATGAGGCAGTAAGAGAAACAAAATTTAGTCTCACCAAAATCTGAAATGTTTCGACGGTTAGTGGTGGGCCATCCATCGATGTCCCATTTACATAATAATTATACTGATTTATTAATTTTTTATAATAATTATTTTAATTTTTTAATTTTTTAAAAATAATTATAGCAGCACAGGTGCGGCAAAAAGGGAATCAAAATTTATTAATTATTTTATTTTAATACATTGCCGCATCAATGTGGCATAAAATAGACCTGTTGCAACAGTTAAAAGTTATATGAGGCAAAAGGTTACTTTTTTGCCTCGACTGCTTATTGATGTGGTAAAAGGTCTCACTTAATGCCACATCTTTTATGTGGTGAGGCTAAAACCTACCTATTGCCTCACTCTTTGTTGATGTGTGGTGAAGTGGTGTTGCAACAGACTCACTTTCTTGTAGTGAAACAGGAACGTCCTAAATATAAGGCTTCTGTTTCTAAAGAAGGCACAATTAGGGGATACTCTCACAAATTGGGGAATACTAATGGTTATATGGGGATGGATTTTGGTTAAGGGGAATTCTAATTTGGTATCCCCAATTGTGCACCAAATCAAAAATAAAAAAAACTTCATCAAATCTAATCATCACCGGTTATTTGGGTGTCCTTTTAAAATAATTCTATTGATGTTTCTCGATTTCATATTAACAACTTGGATTTTTAAGCGTAATAGGTAGGAGATTTTTCACCTATTTATTTTCTTTTGATGCTAGCATATGTTTGTGAATATATGTCTTGATCTTATTTTGATGCTAGCATATGTTTTGATGTGCTGGATCTGAATCGTTAACATACTAGCTAGATTGATTTGATTTAGTCCTATAATGAAAATTGAGTTCTTATGTGATCTGATAAGATAAAAACAAAAAACAAAATTTGCTTATACGGACATGTTTCCCTCTAAGATTTAATGGATGAAAAATTAGATGAAGTTGATTGATTTCTTACACGGAAACGCTTTCCTCTCGTCTGGTTATCTATCCCCACTAACAGTTTGAATCTCGAAAAAACACTAACAACACTCAGATTGAATTCTGGTACTCGAGTCAAATATTAGATAGCAGTCGGTATTGGTATGAAGTTTGAGAGCAATACCGACCGCAACAGTCGGTATTGATATTTTTATGAAACCAATACCGATTGTTTTAGTCGGCATTGCTTGTAAGTTGAAGGCAATACCGACTGAAATAAAGAAATATACGGTTATTACAAAAATATTATTTGGATAAGGGATTCCTAAATTATTTCATAATGTTTTTATTTTTATTTTTCTTGAGTATCCCCGATTTGTGAGAGTATCCCCAATTGTGCCTTCTTTCCAAATGTAAGACTTTTATTATTAAATGAAACTATATCATTTGGAACTGTTGTTGGATTCAGGTTCTTATAGGATTTGTGAATATGGGTGCTAGATTTTTCAACCTGATTTTCACATTATACTTTTGGTAAAACCGAGGATGGTGTGATACAAAGTTACTTGTTAGTGATTAAGTATGCTACTTAGTGATGTAATGGTTGTCAAATTGCAAATCTGTTCTCTGTCTTAAAGCTGTGCATAGCCTATATTAATGTATCTCCCTACCTTTTTATTGTGCTACTTCAACAACAAGAATCCAGTGATCACCACCTCTGTTGCAACTTCACTAAAGCTGTCAATCTTGCCTCTCCTCTTATCCAAAGATACACCAATATTCATGGGTCAACCATCAAGAAAGGTAATAAGTCAATATCTGCAGATCCAGGATCAAGACAGAACTTTTGGAATTGGTGCTTGCCTCCTTTGGATCATCTGGAAGGCCATAAATGGTTTGTTCTTCAACAAAGTGAAACCAAGAATTCTGAATCATTCTAACCACTAAATATGTTAAAACCTTAATGGTTGGAAATGAATTTTTTTCACCTCCTTAAATTAACATCCGTGAAAAAGGGGCTACATGTAGGATTCAGACCAAGTTCTCGTTGGAGATGCTCTAAGTATATATTCATACTCCACGGCGGAACGGAATTCTCTATCAAGAATTAAAATCCAAGTAGAGAATGTAAATCCAAGAATTAAAATTTTCAATTTCCAAATGTTTGAGTTTTCTGTTCTATTCTGTTATTATTAATTTTTTCGATCAAATAAGTAGTATCTTGTTTTTGGAATATTTCTGATAATAGTAAACATGGTAATGAAATCTTACCTGTGCTCAAGGAGTTGTAATAAAATAAAATCATCAAGAGTACCAATAGGTGTTCTTCAAGTAAGTTTACTTTTTCCCATTTACTCATTTTGGTTTTCTTATTTGTTCCTTCTTCTTTAAGGTTTGACTGATGAGATATTGGTATTTGGCGGGAATCAAAGTATATATTGATCAGAAAACTAATGCTTCACTGTTCACAATTTCAATTATATCCCTTTCTTGAAATTCTGCATTGCTTGTTCTCTTCAATCTTTTTCAAGGCAGGAAACAAGGAAGTAAATGAGATCTTTTTTTAATCTACTTATGTGTACTTCTAATTTATTTATTTTGCTTATTTTGGATCCAACTACGGGTTGGGTATTTTTAGTTTCAAGGGATTGCACTAAGTAGATGTTCTTTATGGATCAGACAATTTTGCAAGTGTCGTTTTGGTAAAAAATGGCCAGGGAAATGCTCAAAGAAAAGAAGCTGCAAATATCAATCCGGGACACGAAAAAGATGACAGATACAAAAAGAACGCAATTGAAGTAGCAGCAGATGATGATGACCTCAGTGAAGAAGGGCCTGAAACAGAATCAAGAATCAGTTGAAGTTCCCGATCCAGATTTTTATTACTTCTATAGGGATAAGAGTGAACAATGTTTAGCAGGTGATCAGATATGGGCCATTCATGACAATTTAGATGCCACGCCCATACTCTATGCACTAATCAGAAAATTTTATTCACCTTTTGAGGCAAAGTTCATTTGGTTGGACTTTGTTCCTGATAGCCAAGATGAGACAGCTTGGGATACTAGTGGGTTGCCCGTTGCTTGTTGGAAGTTTGAACATGGTGATAGTGATAACCAAGTAACCAACCTTGAAGGTATCGGTACGTTTTCTCATAGGATTATATTGGAAAAGGATGGCAAAAATACTTAAAAGATCTATCCTAAAAAAGTTGTAATTTCGCCATCTACAAGAACCGAAACACTAAAGTATGAGTATGAATTTGTGGAGGTCCTGTCAGATTATAAGAGGATATAGGAATTATGGTTTCCAAATTAATTAAGATAAAAGGTTTCGTGCGCATATTCCAGCCGGTTTCCATAGCCAATGGCATGGCTATAATCCAGATTCTGTCTGATGAACTTTTAAGATTCTCGCACATTACCTCGTTTAGAATGAAAAGATGTCCTTGAAGGTTACTTTGAACTTGATGCTGCTTCCCTGCCCAGTACTATCGAAGTTTCTGAGCGAGTTCCTTCTTCCACTTCAAACCCTTGTCAACTTCGGGAGTCTGAAATATATGATATTTAACATCGATAAATCTCATGATAAGTTTCGACCTGGTTAGATATGGGCTCTGATGAAAAACAAGGAACGTTGCATTGATTTTGGAAGTTTTTTATTTTTATTTTTATTGCAGAAATGTTAAAGTTGATTAAAAAAAAGAACGTTACAAGAACTTGAAGTCCCCGGCCAACCACAAATAAAATCCATTATTGTTTACATGAGTTATCAAATCCCTGAAAGATGAATATCTAAACCAATTTTCGTTTCAACCCCATTGATATATTTTTTCCTTTACTTCATTGATCAAGGTTCCTGAGCTTCTGCATTTTTTGCCAGCCGTAATTCTCATATTCCTTTCATCCCATATCACCCAACAGATGGCAAACACAATTAACGGCCAAGATTTCCGACTCTGTTTCTTCCTCTCCTAAACTTCCATGCTTGCAGTTGGGAGCAAATATCTCTTGCCTGAACCCACCTCACCTTATACCCATTTAAGAAGCAGTTCTATATTTGATATGAGTATTGGCAATGAAGTAACAGATGATATACTGATTCATCAACTTGAGAACAGAGAGAGAAACCTGATCTGCGCATCACATTCATAACATGGTACTCACGTACCTCTATAGCTAGACTACTCTTGTCCCCCGATAAGTAGAACATTTGAATACGTGGAATGTCGTGTAATACGGTCTACATGAATCTGAAAACTGGAGATCAGCAAGCTTGTACCATTATGTTCCCATGATTAAATAATCTCTCGCCGTCGGTGAATTATTAAGATTGAGCCCAAAGCACCATAATCAGGAGATGTTACCAAGTCTCCGATAGCTCCTAGCTCTCCACATTCATCCCAATTTGCTTCTAATCCTGAAATTATTTTTGAATCAGCCTTTTGTTGTCTTCCTACGATCATGAGATCAAAATCTTGGTGAAGTGACCGGACTGCCCATATCGTTTCTGCACCATCTTTTACCTCTACTTCTTTGTATATCAATGTTTCATCATGCATGGTGTTAACCCTGAAATGGTCTACTAATTCATCATCAAGAAACTTGTGCCTCTCAGTATCAATGCTAACCGATTCACTGATATGGTGAATAACTCCGTAGGATGATAAACTTGCAGGACCATAAAACCTAACAAGAGTAACAAAAACGTACGGATGATGAATCATATTCATTGCAAAAGCCAATGCTTCTCGATCATCCGGGCCACCGAAAAAAAGTACAATCACGCGGTAAGGTGTGTCGGGCAAGAAGCAACTAGATTTTGTTTGGAGATTACTACCATCCATTAAGATCCCGACTGAGCATGGGGCGTCCCGCAACAGATTTTGAAGAAGGGTTTTTATTGCACGATTGGAAATATTTGGTCTGGCCAGATCATCCGTTAGACTTGCATCTTGCCTGCAGAAAGGGAAGATAACGAGAGCAGCCCCCTTGTCGACTGCCATGGTGCATATATCGTTGTGCATTGAAGCATACGGAGAGATAGTGGTGAAGGGAAGAACCGTAACAAGGTTCTGGTATCGGTTTTGGAATTGTTGGAAAACATTGATTATCCTTTCCGATTTGGTAGGGTTTCATGTGGAAGCATGTTCCCTCAAAGTGTGGGATATAAGGAGAGGAGAAGCACGACCCACAAGCTCAACGAGATGGAGGAGGTAACTGGTGAGTGGGTGGAGTTTGGTAGGATTGGAGGCTTCAATGATTCTCATAATGCCTGGAACATCATCTATGGTGTGAACACATACAAGTACTCGAAAATCTGAGTTGTTTTCATTCGACTGCAAAATTGACCTTCCTTTCTAGGTTAAGTATTTCGATGAAGGGTCATACAAGTATTTCACCGCGGGTGTGATAATGGCTACTAGCACTACAAGTGCGAGAACCATGATTGTATTTGGTGCAGTAAAAATTTCCTGCAGAGTAAATAAGAAAACATGTTAATGGAGTATTCAAATTACTTGGTAAGATGCTATAACATATTCTGCAATAACGAAAGATACTTTTAAGTGTCTCAAGACGTACGCACTTTGATATTTATTGAATCTAACCAGGTGTTAATTGTGGAAACCTCGACAACACCTTTAATGTTCATTATAAGTCCAAGCAAAAAACTATCTCGCGGAGAGACTCCAAGAAGCACAGCTGGGATGAAAAGCCCGATAATCTTTCCAAGGATACAACCGAGGATGATCAGTAAAGCACGCCATAGATATCCAAAAGTAACTTTGTGAATGTCCATCTTATATCCAACGATACCCATATGAAGAGGCATGAAAAATACAGAAACAATGCTTAGCTTCTTAACTAGAGCTGATCCTAAAGGTGGACCATCAGGTATAGCTAAACCTAGTAAGAAAACCCCAACTGTACCATTCAATCCACAATATTCACTAGCTAATCCACACAGCAGAACTGAAATCATTATCAAGGTAATGTAAATATCATCTACAGGTCTCCCTTCGGGTGTATTCTTTACAATCCATAACGCTGCCGGCCGCATAATGAAAAATATATAAATCACCGTCCCCAATAAAATTAACACTGCAGGTAGTGCATATGCATGGTTTGCACCTCTCATTATTTGGCGGAAAAAGCTGAAGAATTTTAAAGCCATATGAAGAAAATCAGCAACCATTGATATATGAATCGCTGAATAACCTAGGTCGGAGTTAAGAATTTTAAGTTCATCGAGTACATAGGCGATAACAGGGAAGGAAATCTGGCCGAATAGATCTACTACTCTATCAGAGCTCTTATGGAGTAACTTTAGTGCCGGTATATCATTATTTTGGAGTCTCTTGGAAATTTGAAGTCCAGCTACATAAGAGCAAAAGATACAACAGAATCCGATGATGTATGGTCGCCGCCCAGCTCTCTTTAATATTATGGCATCCATTTGAACTCCAACTTTAAATATAAAAAACATGGAACTGAAATGAGCAAGCATGTCTACTACTTGAAATCCATCTCGAGGGAATATGAAATAATTAATTCCGACGTCCCTGTGAGTTGACACTTTTATCGGCCGAGAGCTAAGAACCCATGGACTAGCAAGTATCCCTCCCTACACATGTATAACATATATAACCAAGCCATCAATAATCGTTTGAACACAAAAACATACGTACTCGAGAAAATAATTAAAGCATAATTGTTAAGTTTTGGTAATTCTCTGTCCCTCCATTCATTCATCACGTCTTAATTTATACAAGACCAAACTTGGGTTATAGGACACAAACCCTAAACCTACCGACTTGAGACCGATTACTTGGGTCTCAAGTTTGCTACGTACGTAAACAGACCATCTACATGGACTATCCAAGTTGGTCTCAAAAATGGACTATCCAAGTTGATCTCAGAATCCAGACCGAATACGTAGGTCTCAAGACACAGTCTTGAGTCCAAATACTACGTATCTCCTAATACCCCCTCAAGACGGAGCATGTAGGTCACAAATGCCCATCTTGGACAAAAGACCTTGAAATTGAGCTTTCCCTAAGGATTTGGTGAAGATATCTGCCAATTGCACCGCCGTAGGAGTGTAAGAAGGGGATATAATCTTCTGCACAATAGCATCTCGAACAACATGACAGTCCACCTCTATATGTTTGGTTCGTTCATGAAAGACTGGATTCTGTGCAATGTACAATGTTGATTGACTATCACACAGGAGCTGCATTCCATGCGGATGACGAACCCCCAAATCACCAAGTAATTGTTTCAACCACTTCAACTCACATGTTGTTGCCGCCATGGACCTGTATTCTGCTTCAGCTGAGCTCCGAGAAACAGTTGGTTGCTTCTTTGTCTTCCAAGACACCGGTGAATGCCCAAGACGAACAAACCATCCTGTCAATGAACGTCTAGTCAAAGGAATACTTGCCCAATCCAAGTCACATCACCCTTGCAAACTTAGGGTACTATCAGAGCGCAACAAAATTCCTTGCCCAGGATTCTTTTTCAAGTATCTAACCACTCAAAGTGCAGCTTCCCAATGTTCTATTCTCGGTTTTTGCATAAACTGAGACAGTGTATGCACCGAGTATGTAAGATCAGGTCTAGTCACTGCCAAATAAATCAGTCCACCAATTAGTATTCTATATTTTTCCACATCATCAAACAAATCTCCCTGCGCCAAAGCCAGACGATGATTAGTCTCCATTGGAAACTCAGCAGGTTTAGCTCCTAATAAACCCGTTTCCATGATAATATCCAATGCATATTTCCTCTGGCATATAGAAATACCCTGTTTACTTCGAGCTATCTCCAATCCGAGAAAATATTTCAATTTTCCCAAATCTTTCATCTTGAAACATTGTCCCAAGTATGATTTAAATGTATGAATCTCCACTAGATTATTCCATGCAATAAGACCAAGACATTAAGCTGCATGTCTCCCTTGGTCATAGTAAAAAGAGAGTAGTCTGAGTAAGCTTGCCGAAAACCATATTTCTTCAAGGTTGTTGATATTTTGGAAAACCAACAACGGGGAGCCTGTCTTAAACCATATAATGATTTCTTCATTTTACACACCATATTTGTCTGACCTTTGGAAAATCCAGGTGGTATCATCATATACACCTCTTCCTCCAAGTCTCCATGAAGAAATGCATTATGTACATCCATCTGATGTACTTCCCAATGTTTAACTGCTGCGACAGCTAGAAAAGTACGTACCGTTGTCATTTTTGCAACTGGTGCAAATGTCTCTTTGTAATCCAACCCTTCAACCTGATGATTCCCAAAGATCACCAAGCGTGCTTTTAATCGTACCAACTTCCCATTTTCATCATACTTCTCCGTGTAAATCCATTTACTCCCTAGTGCTCTCTTGCCCGGCGGTAATTCTTGCAATTCCCAGGTACCTTGTTCTTCCAAAGCTCGGATTTCTGCTTCCATGGCTTTCCTCCACCCGGGATGCTTCATGGCTTCTTTAAAGTTGCGTGGTTCAGACCCAGCTGTTATAGCTGCAAGATATTTCTTATGCACAGCAGAAAATTTATCACAACTAACATAATATGTCAAAGGATAAGGCGTACCTGAGGATGATGATTGTGTAGAATGAGGATGAGGTAGACTGTTTACTCGAATGGTGTGCGTCACAAATCCTTTTAGTCTGCTAGAAGGGATCTTCTGACGCTTCCCTTTACCCATGTCACCCTCAACTACAACATCATTGCGAGAAGCAACATTTTCTTCATGCTGTTTCGGGACATGGTATTGTATTCTCTCCTCCATACTCTCGGACTCAGCTGAAACACCAGCACCTTCAGTCTCAGTAGAAGGACCAGCATCCTCGGTCTCAGCTGAACCATCAGCGATGTCTGTCTCAGTTGAAACTCCAGCGCTGTCCGTCTCAGTTGAATCTCCACCTTGAGGAGCTAATACTGCTCCTTCTCTGTTTTCATCCTCACTCCAGTACTCATCAGGACTGGACTGAACCCTCTCAGCTGATACACCTTGCATATCAGTCGCAGATGAAGCCTTAAATCTCGACTGCATCATCTCAGTCGCCATCTTACGCGATACACCATCAGTCTTAAACGGAAATTGATGTTCAAAAAACTTGACATCTCTTGACACCCTAAATTGTTTCGTGTCTAAATCATATACTTTCCATTCCTTTTTACCAAACGGATACCCAAGGAAGACACACCTTCTTCCTTTACTCGCAAACTTATCCCCTTTACTACTTTGATCATGCACATAGCACACGCATCCAAATACCTTCAACTGATGATATGGAGGCTGTTTTCCAAACAAAAGTTCATATGGAGTTTTATGATCTAAAATAGGTGTAGGAGTATGATTGATTAAATACGCAGCCGTCAATGTGCATTCCCCCCAAAACCTTATTGGAAAATTGGCTTGAAATCTCAAAGCCCTTGCCACATTCATTATATGTTCATGTTTTCTCTCAAATCTTCCATTCTCTTGTGGTGTACCTACACAGGATGTCTCAAACACTATCCCATTAGTTCGAAAGTATCCACGCAATGCATTGAACTCAGTTCCATTATCACTTCTAACAATTTTGATTTCTTTATTAAACAGACGCTTCACAAGAGCAATGAAGTTAAGAAATGTCTGTTCAACTTCAGTTTTGTTTCTAAGCAAATAAATCCACACACCTCTTGAAAAATCATCTACTATTGTCAAAAAATAATGTGCTCCACACGATGACTGAGTCTTATACGGACCCCATAAATCTATATGAACCAACTCAAAAATACAACTGTATTTACTGAAACTACTAGCAAAACTACTCCTATGATGTTTTGCTCGTGGACAAATATCACAAGCATAATTATTCTTCTTTATTAACTTACTCACTCCTTGTAACTTCTGCAAAACTTTCTCTGAAGGATGTCCCATACGCCGATGCCATAGCTCATACGTATCTCCATTAACAGCCATAACTTCAACTTGAGGCACACCACAGAAAATATACAGTCCACCTTGTCTCTCAGCCACTCCAATCATCCTCCTCGTCAACCGGTCATGTATAAGACATAAACTGTTAGTACATTGGATAATACATCTTTTCTCATCAATAAGTTGTGTAACCGAAATTAAGTTACAAGTTATCTGAGGCACATAAAGCACATTTTCTAATCTCAATCCCCCAGGAAGAATAACAGTTCCTATCTTCTCAGAAAGTGCAAACTTCCCATCTGGAAGTCCAATAGTGCATGCCTTAATATCTTTTATCTCTATCATGTCATCCCTTTTATATGTGACATGATTTGTATCTCCCGTGTCTACAATCCACACAGTTTTATTCTTCTTACTTTGGAGCTGAGGCGTGGATTTCCTTGAGTTTAAAAACTCAAGCACCTGTTGAAGCTGTGTTGTTGTGACTCCGGTCAAACCTGACGCTTCTGATGAGGACGCTCCACCTGACTGCCTTGCGTATGATATGTTAAGGTTGTGTGCTCGAACCTGGTTACCTGCACCTTGTCCTCGACCACCTCTACCACCGGTAAAGTTAGTGCCACCACGCCCTCTGCTATTGGTTCTGCCTCCTCTACCAGATCCTCTTCCACCTCTAGGTCTGTCTCCCCACCATTCTGGGTATCGAATACGTTGAAAACACCCATCCTCTGAGTGTCCATCTCTGTTACAGTACTTGCAATGCTTGTTAGGATCATACGTATTGTTCAGATGACGTTGATCAGATTGTACTCTGACTGCCATCACATTGTCATGTACCTCCGTAGACATAGCTACTTCTCCTATACGCAGACGCTCCGAATTCACCATTGTCTGGTATGCTACATCTGTTAATGACAACGGGTCTCTAGCCAACAGTTTTTCACGCACGGAACTATACACAGAGTCTAATCCAATCAAAAAATAGTGCAGAAAGTCTTCTTCTCTCAACGTACTTATTTGTGATGCGATATTACAAGTGCAATTACCACACTTGCACTGAGGTACCTTCATGTATGTCACCATCTCATCCCATATCTTGTTCAGTCTCCCAAAGTACTCAGCTACACCTTCTGCTTTCTTTTGTTTGCACTCACTTAACGAAGTTTTCAGCTGACAGATTCTTGTTCCGCTCACAACACAGTATCGTCTCTTCAACTGTGTCCACAGCAAGTTTGCATTATCATAGTCTCCCAAGCTCGATCTAATTGATGAATCTAACGTGTTACTAATCCATGAAACAAGCATTGACTGGACAGCAATCCACTCTTCCAACTGGTCACTATCTTCAGGTTTCGTGATTTTTCCATCAACAAAACCAAACTTCCTTTTAGCTATCAATGATCTTCTTATGTCTCTAGCCCATTCATCATAGTTAGTCCCCTTTAGAACAATCGGCGTGATGATGATACCTGGACCATCACTCGATCCTAGATGGTAGACTGGATTCTTCTTCTGCATATCACACTCTATATTTTTCCCTTTGGATGAATCTGTTTCACCATCCATTGTTTTCTGTTAGGGTTCTTAACCGGCTCTTGATGCCATGTTAAGTTTTGGTAATTCTCTGTCCCTACATTCATTCATCACGTCTTAATTTATACAAGACCAAACTTGGGTTACAAGACACAAACCCTAAACCTACCGACTTGAGACCGATTACTTGGGTCTCAAGTTTGCTACGTACGTAAACAGACCATCTACATGGACTATCCAAGTTGGTCTCAGAAATGGACTATCCAAGTTGGTCTCAGAATCCAGACCGAATACGTAGGTCTCAAGACACAGTCTTGAGTCCAAACATTACGTATCTCCTAATAATAATAAACAGGCCTTACCAGTATTTGAGAAACAAGTAAGGGTTGATGGAACCGTGACAATACCATATGTATGAGATGGGGTACAAAAGAAAGTATACAAATTTGCAAGCAAATACTTGGTAGAGGACCAAAACTCGTGAACTTATCTGAATCTTCATCAAATAATCCTTCTTTATCTGAACCGGAAATGCCTGGAATTGTACACATACGATAACCTATCATTCCTTTCCCCATATCTCTCTCCCCGTATACCCCAACGCAACAACAGCAGGAACCGCAAATGTTTGGTAGGGGAGAAAGGAAACAAGAGATGATATATATATGAGAAAGAAAACCTGATTGTTGTAGAATAATAGATTTTCAATTTTGGTGTTCATTAGTTATTAACCGACGAATCATTATCTTGTAAGGTTGATTATCAACCCATTGACTATTTTTAACTAATATCAGAAAATATTCTATGATATTCAGCCTGTCACCCCCAAATTTAGGGGGCATTTCTGGTGGCACCTGTATAGTTGCATATGATTTATCAGAAAATGGTATATGGCACCCAAAATTAGTGCATCCAATGCACCGAACATGAGGTGGCATCTACTTGTAAAACCGAAATTGCGATCTTTTCAGTTTTCATGTTCTTGTATGGTTTTCCTAGTGCATCTGTTTTGTTCATAACCTCCACTCAAAACTCCCACCTCTTTCTTCGTGTTAAAACCGAAATTTTATTTTTCTCCATCATGAAAAACAACGGTCAAGTTGATGAATCATCCTTATAATTAAAGTTTATTTTTAAGGAAAACAAATAAAATAAAAGAAATAATGTGATTCTTGATGCAATTAGGGGTGAAACAAAATGGGTTTAGATGGGACGACTGCAACACTTAGTGACAGAAGTGGAGTCTGGCTTACCCCCCACCCCCACCCCCACGTAAATGAGGAACTGTTTTTTAAGGACTACTCAAAAATGGTGGGGGACTACTTTGTCATAGGAATATCTACCCTATAATTATAAGGGTGTTGATGGTGATTTTTAGGCAAAGGGTAAAATCGTAAAACTTTATGTATAGCATGACGTCACCGGTGACACCGAACACATTTATTAAAACATTCAATGCAACCTAGGGCCAAAGCCTCCACATGCCATTGGCACATGCCAAAAGTGGCGCTGGTATCATAGCTTGCCAAACCGTGCAACCTAGGGCCAAAGCCGTCACATGCCATTGGCACATACCAAAGTGGCGCTTGCAGCCTAACTTGCCAAACCGTGCAACCTAGGGACAATGCCGCCACATGCCATTGGCACATGCCAAAAGTGGCGCTGGTAGCATAGCTTGCCAAACCGTGCAACCTAGGGCCAAAGCCGCCACATGCCAAAAGTGGCGCTGGTAGCCTAGCTTGCCAAACCGTGCAACCTAGGGCCAAAGCCGCCACATGCCATTGGCACATGCCAAAAGTGGCGCTGGTAGCCTAGCTTGCCAAACCGTGCAACCTAGGGCCAAAGCCGCCACATGCCATTGGCACATGCCAGAAGTGGCGCTGGTAGCCTAACTTGCCAAACAGTGCAACCTAGGGACAAAGCTGCCACATGACATTGCCACATGCCAAAAGTGGCGCTGGTAGCCTAGCTTGCCAAACCGTGCAACCTAGGGCCAAAGCCGCCACATGCCACTGGCACATACCAAAGTGGCGCTTGAAACCTAACTTGCCAAACCGTGCAACCTAGGGCCAAAGCCGCCACATGCCATTGGCACATGCCAAAAGTAGCGCTGGTAGCCTAGCTTGCCAAACCGCGCAACCTAGGGACAAAACCGCCACATGCCAAAAGTGGCGCTGGTAGACTAGCTTGCGAAACCGTGCAACCTAGGGCCAAAGCCGCCACATGCCATTGGCACATGCCAAAAGTGGCGCTGGTAGCCTAGCTTGCCAAACGTGCAACCTAGGGCCAAAGCCGCCACATGCCATTGGCACATGCCAAAAGTGGCCCTGGTAGCCTAACTTGCAAAACCGTGCAACCTAGGGCCAAAGCCGCCACATGCCATTGGCACATACCAAAGTGGCGCTTGCAGCCTAACTTGCCAAACTGTGCAACCTGCAACCAAGGCATGCCACACGCCACTTGAGTTAGACGCTTTCAAAAAAAAAAAGTAAAAAGAGAAATGTGAAACTTACCGAACCGCTTCCCGAAGAAGATCCAGTGCTGCTGTCCGAAGAACTACTTTCACCTTCTGAACTTTTCTCTTTCTATAACTCTTCCCCGTTAAGGGAGGACTCAATACCAACGTTCCCCTGACGACGGGCGAGTGCAGTAAATGCGTTAACACTACTGAAACCCTGAAATAACAAGACACAAATATTCAGAAAAAGAAATCTACACATTTTGGTGAACCAGCAGACGACACTTACCTAGATATTGGAAGAGTTGAAAGATACGAGAGCTGTTGGGTCAGTCGAAACCGTCTGAAATCCACCAGCACGATTCTTCCTCCTTTGTTCCTTCACCTGGGGACTATCCGCGTTTCCAGGAAATTTTCGCTTAGGATCCCTCAACATCGGATGCTTCTTCAAAACCTCAGGGGAGGGTCTACAACGAGTGTTCTCCACCATATGATTTACATAACCGCGGATCATAAGGAACTCATCGTGCCAGAAGTCATTGTAATTGGATGTCGTCGAAAGAACTCTTCCCGACTGCAAGAAGGGTAGACGCGTACCCGGTTCAATAATACTGGCATTGAGGGCAACGAGCAACGGATCCTTAGGGACGACTGGCTGATGAGCAAGAGGGACCCCTTGGTCGAAACCCATGTGATGAGCAGCATGATCAATGTTATAAGAAGATACCTGGAAAGATCCCCTAAAGAAAGACGACATATAACTGGGCATGCAGCTTCGCATAAACAAGTTTTCACCAACACTCAAGCTACCTTCAGAAAGCAAAGTTATCTTCGGAACAGAAGAGAAGGTGTTAATTTGAATTATAGAGTTATGCACTGGATCCCACGGACGAAAACTGATTTCATACGACTTATCAAGAAACCCAACCAAGCTCAAGCCAACTCTTGGGCACCTGTTCACCCATCGTAGAATTCTGGAGCCGCCCCAACTCGCAGGAATCGAAGGTAATGGTTTCGGAGAATACTTCTCGAAATGCCCCCATAACCACGCTTGAAGTAAAGCAACATGAACATACGAATCTACTTTCATGAAACCATTCGAAACACGCATGTCCGCGACCAAGTGATCCAGATGCGTATACAGGGAACCAAGGAATAAATTGCCAATGGGGAGGACTTCACCTTTCGCTAGCCTCACAACAATCGTCAGAAGCTCTTGTCTTATCTCCTTCTTGCCGGAACCGTCATCAAAAACGTCCCTGGACAACCAGAGAGCCAAGAATGCTGCAACATGAAGTACACTACTCTTCTGACTAGGCTCCAGCTCGTCCAGGAACCATTGAGATATCCACCAGCTGTAGAAACACTTTTCGTTCTCTTTCCGAACAAAAGCCTTCGACTTCGAAGCAAGGTCGGTTCGCATCTTCTCTTCATTTTCCGAAAATTGGATATTAAAGTTTCCTGTTACGGGAAGATTCAGCAAGAGGGCCATGCTTTTTAGGGAGAAATTCATTTCACCCTATCTACATACGATTGTATGAGTGTCCGGACACCATCTAGAAATAAAAGCAACCAAACCATGGATATCCTTCCTAATCTGAAGATTTGCAGAAGCCCTAACAGCGTCAATAATCTGTGCCCGAGTCAAATTAGCATTTATGTGCTCCCGGCTCACCATAAACTCAATCCATCTATCGAAGGAACGCAGCGGGCTCTGACACATTCTGAAATCAACATGAGAAGAAGAGTACTCCCCTTTGTGGAGACAAAACCGTATTATGTTCTCTGGTCGGACTGAACGAGTCTTACTCCCATCCTCTATACCAGTCAAGAGAATCGGTTTGAAATCTGGATGATTCTTTCGAGATAAGGCAAGGGGTTTTGTGAAGAAATCATCATCTGTGTTCAGTTTGGAGCTGCCAACATCTTTTGGTGAAGCAGGACCTTTTTCAGGTGACATCTTATCAGAATTTCTTATGATTTGGTAACAAGATGTCTGCATTAAAAGGGAAGACGAGAAGAAATTACACATAGCCACACCAAAACAAAAATAAATCCCTAAGAAACTAGGTTTTCATAAACATGCTTCCACAATATTCACGACAAGAAGTTTATGGGATTGATGCAACATGTATACAACTAGATTTTTCGCACTACAACACAAAAAATGTAAAGAGAAAGAAGGACTAGAAAGGGAGCTTTGAAGACATACTTGGGTGCCGGTTCTCCTTATCACTCTGCCGCTAACGTGAAGGTATGGAAGAACAAATATACAAGACAAAAGAAATCCTTTCATATATATATATATATATATATATATATACACGGGCGTGAGGAATTCCGAATAGGGAAAGACTTCCCTTTTAAAAACCGTGCATATAGAGGGGCGGGTCCCACAGTGGCAAGCTTGGTCACTTCCAAAGAAAAGAGGCGCACGCTCTCCCTACCTATCTTCCCAATCCCCGCCAGCTTTCCAACTTGCGCCTGCTTCCCAATCGCACCAACTTCCCAATCGCGCCAGCTTCCCAACTTGCGTCAGCTTCGTAACTTGTGCCAGCTTCCCAACTTGCGCTAGTTTCCAATCCTTCCCAGTCTGGGCTGCGCCAAGTTTTCCTTGCCGACACCATGCCATCCAGATAGTCCACGCCCATTCCAAGTTCCTTGATGCCGGCAAGCAACTTTGTTTCATGTCCAAGGTTCAACCCAGAGACACCTAATTACACTGGGATTTGTGCAAAACTACCAGAGGCAAGGATTGCAAATTCTATTTACATCTCGAAAAAGGTCAGACAAGCCTCCTGAACTTTCTCTTACAACTTACTGTCACTCATCTGTCACCATCTTATGCTTACCTCGCAACAAGGCTCATGTTCTAAGCTAAGCAGGGGACTTAATGTTGATGGTGGTTTTTAGGCAAAGGGTAAAATCGTAAAACCTTATGTATAGCATGACGTCACCGGTGACACTAAACACATTTATTAAAATATTCAATGCAACCTAGGGCCAAAGCCGCCACATGTCATTGGCACATGCCAAAAGTGGCGCTGGTAGCCTAGCTTGCCAAACCGTGCAACCTAGGGCCAAAGCCGCCACATGCCATTGGCACATGCAAAAAGTGGCGCTGGTAGCCTAGATTGCCAAACCGTGCAACCTACGGCCAAAGCCGCCACATGCCAAAATTGGCGCTGGTAGCCTACCTTGCCAAACCGTGCAACCTAGGGCCAAAGCCGCCACATGCCATTGGCACATGCCAAAAGTGGCGCTGGTATCCTACCTTGCCAAACCGTGCAACCTAGGGCCAAAGCCGCCACATGCCATTGGCACATGCCAGAAGTGGCGCTGGTAGCCTAGCTTTCCAAACCGTGCAACCTAGGGCCAAAGCCGCCACATGCCAAAAGTGGCGTTGGTAGCGTAACTTGCCAAACTGTTCAACCTAGGGACAAAGCCGCCACACGCCAAAAGTGGCGCTGGTAGCCTATCTTGCCAAACCGTGCAACCTAGGGCCAAAGCCGCCACATGCCATTGACACATACCAAAGTGGCACTTGCAGCCTAATTTGCCAAACCGTGCAACCTGCAACCAAGGCATGCCACATATTCCATTGGCGCATGCCACACGCCACTTGCAACCTGGCATTGCCACTTGCACCCGATGTGCAACCTGCAACCAAGGCATGCCACACATGCCATTGGCGCATGCCACACGCCACTTGCAACCTGGAATTGCCACTTGCACCCGATGTGCAACCTGCAACCAAGGAATGCCACACATGCCACACGCCACTTACAGCTTGGCATTGCCACTTGCACCCGATGTGCAACCTGCAACCAAGGCATGCCACACATGCCACACGCCACTTGCCGCTTGGCATTGCCACTTGCACCTGATGTGCAACCTGCAACCAAGGCATGCCACACATGCCATTGGCACATGCCATGCACCACTTGTAGCCTGGCATTGCCAGTTGCACATGTTGTGTAACCAGCAACATGCTACACGTTTTCCACAAAAACGCTCGAGACATCAAGACGTGTCACAAACTGGGGGATGCTCTACGCCCGCAATAAGAAGGTGTAATAAGAATAAAGCAGTCAAGTAAATAGGGAAGTAATGGTGAAACGCTTTCTAAACATCAATTCCATGCATTAACGGTTACCACCTCCTCCTATTTACTCACCCTTTACTCTCATCCTTAATGAGACCAGGGTACGTTTCACTTCGGCTTGCATAAATAGGTCTTACCTATTCCTACTAGAGAACAAGTCTTGGTCAGGAGAAAAATACAACACTCATAAAGGAAACTTTGCTAGCTGTCCCAAAAGCTTTCAAATCTTGCTAGCTTCTCAATCTTTAACCTTCTGATACAAGTCGAATACTACCCTTCCAGAACCATTCTGGTCTCAACCCTTTCTTCGCTTCCCTCCCTAAATCAACCGTTCTCCTCCACTTTGTGACCGAAGCAAGTCTGGAACGTCCACCTTCTTGGTTTAGGCCAGAATTGTACAGATTGATATCTCGAATCTAAAGTACTCACGTGCAGTACATTTGTTTCGGGTTTAGATTTGTTTCTCATTCACCTACAGAAATTACTGAAATCGGCAGAAACGACTTTCACCCATAAAAAAGGGGTATCTTAAAGTGTGGAAATGACTAACCTACCCTTAACATAATTCAATTTAAAACCAACCTACTAACCACCTATATATATATAACCACCTCCTCCCATCACCACCGCCGCTCACCACCACCTACACTACCACCACCGCCGACTACCTCAAACCACCACCGCCGCCACCTCTATATATAGCTTAATTTAAATCATTCACAAAATCAAAATTATAACAAACTCATTATTTTTCTTTCGTTTTTGGTTGAAAAATGAGAAGTAATTGTCAAAATGAGTTAAAAATGGAAGTCGCAGAGAAAACTTCGGCTAGGAATTTTGGAAAAAAATTTGTCGAACTAGCAGAACCTGATGGAAATGAAGAACATGAAGGAAAGTTCGGTTATTTCGAAGAAAAAATATGTTTCTAGGCTCAGGTTGCAGAACTTAGTTTTAAACTTTTAATGGAGTTTTTGCTTTCAAAAAAAAAGTTCGGTTTCGTCGCAGTTTTTTTTTCTAGCCGAACTTTTGGTTTGGTTAAGTCGCAAAAAAAATTTCCTAGCCGAACTTTAAGCTCGGTTACGTCGCAAATTTTTTTCCTAGCCTAACTTTTAGTTCGGTTACCTCGCATTTTTTTTTCCTAACCGAACTTTTCTCTGAAAGCAAAAACTCCATTAAAGATGAGTTCGGCTACCTGTATCTTCAGAAGTATTAGCCGAACTACACTAGCAGAAGAGTTCGGTTACCTGTTCTTTAGATTTCGTAGCCAAACTCTACTATCATAGCCGAAATCAGCTTATAAAATTGTCATTTTTTTCGAAACTTTATGTCAATTCAAACAAGATTAAGTAAATTTGAAGTATACCTAGGTACCCAAAACCCCCTCATTTCCAAATTAACCATCTTAAAGAAAGAAAAGAAAAAAGCCCTTCTTCTCAAAAATTCTTCTTCTAAAAACACTCAACTAATTAATATAATTAATCTAATGAACCTCACTAATCACTAATTAATCATTACACTAACACTAATCAATCATTACATTAACTAATTTAATTACCAAAGGTAAGTTTGGTATTAAAAAAAACTTAGATAAGGGGTGACTCAATATTACTTCTAATATCCACCCCAAAAAATGGAGAGTAGTCCCCTACCATTTTTGAATAGTCCCCGGAAAATGGTTCTAAATGAGCAAAAGTTTTTAAAAAAAAATGTAAATAGCCCAGGTAAAACATCTGGATAGCCCCATTTACCTTCTAAAAGAAATATCAAACTGAACGTAATCTCGAAGAATATCCAACGGCTTTTATGTGTAGTTGTGTTTTATAGTTTACCGTTAATGATGATATAATAGGAGAATCACGAGAGTGTACACGCGTACGTTAAATTACAGCTATTTTGTCCTAAAAATCCTTTTTGGTTTTCTAAAGTAACTAGATTTTTCTGTATGTCTCTGTATCTGTTCTATGTATATTATAAAAAGAAGTGCTGTTTGTGTAGACTGATAAATCTGACCCTTGATTTCGTCATCCCACGGTGTGGGTTGATTCGTTATATGTCCTATATAGACGTCCGTCTGATCCCTTGCGATTTAATTATTTTGGACGGCGTAGATTATGCCACGGCCCTTGCCGAACCTAATCTCAAGTTAGACATAGGTCTGACCCTAGCTTTGCCCGATCACCAAATTAGGAAAGAATATAGGATTCCTTATGTGACTGCCGACCATCTTGGAGTGAATAATGATTCGTACTTTATACTACTTACGATAGGTTTATTTAACTCATGAGATGCACTCTGCGTCTATGTTTTGCTTTTTTTAATAATCCAATAAACTCTGTTTTGTACCCTTTTCTATTACTTCGCTGGTATGGATTGAAAAGTATATCTCACGTTCAAATGTGGGGCGCCCACTCACTAATGATTTTACTGTACAACCCAGAAACAACTACATGTAATTACTGGGGATGGAGCAGCTAATTATTGTAAGAAGGTTGAGACTCTATTTAACCCCTCAGCAATCCGTCATAATGAAACCGAAGTTCTTTTTCAGAACAAATGCCAAACCCAAGGATGAATCTATAGAATCAGTGAGGACTCTAGCGCGTTTTTCTTTTTATAATGCGGATCCCTTATACAGTAAAACAATTTTTACTGTTAGGGGTTTTGCTGCCTGCCAAACGAAAAAATAAAAAGAAAGGTAATTGTTTATCTTCTTCGATACTCAAAGAAAATTTAAGGGACGAGTCTAATTTGATCAAGCCTACAAAATATCGGGGCTTTTCCTAATCAAGACTAATTTTAATACGGAACTATATTTGATTATAATTCATGGCCGGGGCCATAGGCCCCGGCTATTATGACTAGAATAACTAAACACGACCCCGATTATTACGGTCTGATTACAATTTCGTGTGAGGGTACTGACTGGCTAACCAAACAGTAAACAAAACTCGAAAAAGGTTGAGTCTCTCGCCTATAAGCTCAAATAGAATTTAAGGGTGTAAACGCGTCTAATTTGATAGGTCAACAAAACATCAGGAGGTCTGTTTTATAGGTTCAACCCTCTAGATTTTAACCTAATCACGGATAATTTTATTGCGAGGACTATATTTGACCCTAAATTCTTTAATCCATGGTCGGGACCATAGGCCCCGGCTACTATGACCCGACTGACTAAACACGACTCTGTTCACTACAGGATGACTAACCAGTAAACAAAATTTGAAAAAGGTTGAGCCCCGGCCGTAGGCCAAACCGTGCAACCTAGGGGAAGAAAGAAGGAAGAGAACAGGGAGGCGTTCAACAGGAAGAAGAAAAAAGACGACATAAAATGGGTAAATTGGGTTTAGGTTAAAATGTACGGCTAAAATTGATTTAGATTGGTTGTAGCACGTGCAAAGCACGTGTGGTGAATTCTTGTAATCTAAAAATGCAGCGAAGTTAAGTGACAAAAACAAAATATGTCATGATTTGTTATGCTTATATGCACAAATTTAAATTATTTTAGGATTTTACAATTCTTCCAATATTTTTGCAAGCAAAAAAAAAAAAATTTAAAACCAGAAAAAAAATTGGGCGGGCCGCTAAGTGCATCATGATTATTATTTTCAATATGCAAATTTGCTCCCCTAATATCTCCCCCTTTTTAATAGCAATAAGGAATTGCAAAACTTAAGTAAATATAATCGTTGGATCTCCAAACTTTAAGATTCCACCGTTAGATTTCAAAAATAGAATTTCGTCTGAACTATTGCTATCGTCCGTTAGATCATTAGACTTCTTTTTTCTTATGAACCGTTAGAATTTTAAAAAAGTGGTATAAAGAATGTTCACGGGACATAAAAGTAAATGCACTTTTTATATATTTAAAAATATCGTATCTTTTAAACTACATGTCGGATTTTTGTAAATTTTATATATTTGGAAATCCCTTTAAATTAGTTACGCAATGAGCACAAATAATGATATCAAATTTTTGTTTTCCATTTTTTTATATGTCTCCAAATTTTATATATTTTCTCCTTAAAAGTTAGACATAGCTTAAAATTAGCCTAGCATTTTTAGGGGCGACCCCAAAAGAATTAGGGGCGACTTTTTTATTCCCAACCCATACACAACGTTAAGGGATGTCCAAAAATGCGGAGAATACGTTAATGCCCTTACATAATCAGAAGCTATTTTCTGCCCGATTGATATATCGAAATCGGAAGGTTCTTAACGTGGTTATATTACCGATTAAGTTCGTTTTTGTGCCAAACGTGCATTTTGGTTGTATAAAAATCGGAAGAATAATAACCTCACTAGGCTACCGATCATAGTAGGTCCTAAACTCCCAAAATTGGTGATTTTGTCGAAGAAGAAATTTTGGGCAATTGTGTAATCGGAAGTCTTATTAACTACCGATTATTCTAGTTCCCAAATTCGAAAATTTTGAGACTTCTGCAAAAACAAAATTTGGGGCAACTGTATAATCGGAAGGGAAAGTACCTTACTTGACTACCGATTATACAGCTTCCCATGAAAAATAGAGTCGTTTGAACTCTAAACTCTACATAAGGATTGTATCCTTTTACCCTCTATGGAACACAAATACCTTTAAACTCTCTCCAACATCATCTTCAACATAATGGCACAACCATTCATTAATCCTACGGAGTTCAAGATCGAAGAAGATTTATCTTTATGTAGGCGCTATGTTCAATTCTATCCAAGACAAGGAGAAGAACGTAGGCAAGGAGGCGTAATGAGTATGAGTTATTTGAGGAGAATTCACGAAAAATTCCGCGCCGACACCGGTAACCCAAAAAACCGCACTCCGCTGATCTTTTCTGCCGAGTTGTTTTAATACACGGACACGTCGACGAATTCGTCCATTTAACTTATCTTGTGAATCAATATCGATTGAGGGGTGAAACCAATGATGAGGTTATAACACGATCTCTCTGGGAATGGCGGAGATGGAAAAGATCAAGATTTCGTTATGAAGCTCATTTTAGAATCCATAGGGTGATGGAAAGATTTAATCCGTTTAGGACTCGTCCAACACGTCCACGACGCTAATCACAATACCTTGTAATAGAATTGTGGAAGTTCAATGTAAAATTATGATGATATGTAGGTGATATTATTATGAATTTCAAAATATTTATGAAAATCGGAAGTTTTAATTCTTTATATACCTACCGATTAAGCTCCAGCAGCTATTTATTTCAAAAGAATCTATCCGTTCCTCGAAAACCACACACAATCGGTAGTATATAACTATCAATGTCTACCGATTATACTACTCTAATGAGACTGCGAACTCTGTTGAAAAAACAACCTATAATCAGTAGTATATTACTATAAACGCCTACCGATTACGAATAATCGGTTGCTTTGGTTCAACCATTTCCTACCAATTTGATGGAATAATTGTACGTAATTTCAGTACAGTCTAGTAAAAGTACGCATCAACTGCCATATTTTCAAAAAATTGAGACGTTGGGACTCTCATCTATATAAGGAGAGTAAAATCTTCTTATTTGTGCACCAAACAACACATATATAGCATCGTGTATTCTACAAATACATTTTCCATCGTCTACTCTTGTGAATTCATTCTATATCTTAACTTACAAGCATGGCAACGTTTTACGCAGCTGAAGATTTGGTTATTGTGAAAACATGGTATCATGAAACACGACGTGAAGATTTCATAGCAGGAAGGTTAATACCTGAAGTCTTTTGGGCGAGGGTATATATCCAATTTGTGCGAGAGTATGGAAATCCAAAGCAAAGATCACTCCAACAAGTTCATGATCGTTTCCGACTTGTCCAAAAAGGGGTAAATGATTACATAACGATACAAAAGAGGATGTTTAACACTAGCCACTTAAGCTTGTCGATCCAACAATTTGTAAGTATTTGCATACTTTTTTTAAATAACACCGGGTGTCTAATCTTTCTTACTAAAACGAAGTTGACATAATTTTGTGTTTTTTTATGTAGGAGACACTCGCAAAAAGACATTACTTAGTGGAAAAGGGTGAAGAATTCACTTATGATGGGAGTTATGAATTCTTGAAGTCTGTGGTAACAAAATAAAGATTGATGGATGGTTACAATCAGAGGTTATTAAGTTACATAGTCTACCGATTGCTAAAAATCGGCAGTTTATTTCATATGTTGTCTACCGATTCTGGTAAAAATTTTCACTTTTTTTTTGTCAGAGTTTGTTGACAATCGGATGTTTATTTAATATGTAATCAACCGATTCTGGGAAAAAATTTCAGTTTTTTGTCAGACTTACAATCGGAAGTAGCATTAGAAAATATGATAACCGATTATAACATTGATTTTTTCTATTTACAAAAGCTTGTATAATCGGTGGGTATATTAATAATATACATACCGATTATATCTTTATACTTCACAGAAGTTTGTAAAGAGTACCAAAAAAACACATCTTTCAAAAGTAACGATCATTCATCTTCATCATCTGACGGAACCAATTCGAGTAGGCGTTCCGGAAAGTTGTCCTTCATGACGCGATCCCAATCCAACATGTTGGTCTCATATTGTTTCAACCAATCGTTACAATGATTTGTTGGGAAGTAATCCCTCCAACCACCCAATGGAGGTAATGGGCAGTCTCTCTTTACTCTTAAACCGATAAAATGCATCTCATTCACAAATGCCATAACAATTCTTCTATCTTTAACTGATTCATCGCAAACCGTCCTTGTAGGTGCAAACGTAAAAGAGTGTCCATACTTATGAGGAACAAAGAAATGTACCACGCAATTCAAAGTGTCCGCTAAGAGATATCCACATTAAAACATTGTCATCCAATACTTGGATCCGATTGTCTTCTATCCCTTTCGGCACTTTACACGCGCAACTAATTCTTCGAATTGTAGTTCTTTGTCGTGTCTATCTCCTTCCTTCATCATCCCAATATAGAAATCCTTGTTCTTGATTAGTTGTACCGCCATCTTAGTTCTTAAATCTTGCCATTCGTTCACCGCCTCTCCAAAGTAACCAATTTGTTCCGTAGCGACGTGAAACCCACAATTGCCATCCCCATCAACCTCGTCGGTGGACAAAACAAATGGAACAATGAGTGGAGGGAGTTGTTTCATATACTCTTCTATAATCGTATACCTTGATCGTGTTGGTCTTCCATTAAAATCCCTAGGACAACGAAGAGTACCATACTTCTCTCTTATAGTCACCATTTCGTTGATTGTGTTTGTTGCGAGTCGCTCATTTAATCAATAACTACGGAGCTAGTTTGGGTCTCCACCAACACAACTTCTTCCACCGCCTAGGCTTGACTTACTTGAGAAGGCTCGGTAGAGACCTTTGGCCTCACTTGTCGGATGGTCGGTCCACTTTGATCTTTGCTTGGACGACCTCTTTTCTTTGGTACTGGCTCATCTTCAAATTAGGCTTCCGAACTCTCATGCCTACACAATATTCTTTTATTAGACAAATACTCCTTCAATGCTTTTCTTGCAATGGGCCTCGACTCTTCTGTGTTTGGCCTACCCGCAATCTTTTGCTTGATAGGTTCATCAACCTCCCTTAAACGAGGGTGAAGAGCTTGCTCCAAATCACGCATCAATATTTGCTTCTTGGTGCCATTCGATGTTGCATAATGCTCGGCTATTCTTGCACACAATTCGGACTCCATGAACGACGTACCAACAACTACGGGGGTGCTTGGAGTGAAAGTTAATTGCTTCCAAAATGGATGAATATCATTGATGTCAATCACCTAGACGTACCTACCCATTTTATGACGATATGGGAGACAAATACCTATCATATCCTTGCAAACACAAACCGTATTCTCGTCATCATAAGCCTTATATAACTTCAATTGTTCCATCATGTGATTTATTGCCCATTTTGAAACTTTATGAACGACGCCCCTTAGAAAAAATCTTTCCTCTTCATGTTCCCTAGGAAATTTATGGACACTACATTGCATAGATTCCTTAATCTTCACGAGATCACGATTGGTGAATTCATGGATTGCTTCTTGGATCGATACAACTCCATTTTGATTACCTATAAGTATTATCTTAAATCGACCATGAGACCCCTCCGCGATGCTCGTCGCCTGGTTCTTGAAGTTACGATATTCATATGTCCATGCATACACAAACCTCTCCTAAATCGGTAACCATTGTGTTTTACAATACTCAACGACCTTTGAATAGTCCATGCCATATTCATCCATAAACTTCTTCAAGTTACGTTCTTATACTTCCTCTGTTATTGACCAAATGATCTTGTCCCATGCTTTCATGAACGCTCTCCAAATCATTCCATCCTCCTTCCATTTTTCATCAAATAACCTCTTCTCTTCCTCTCTTTGTTCCACGATTAATTTACTAATACGCTCGTCCTCTTCCTTCGACCTCTTGGTACCCTTCCTTGGTTTTTTAGCTTGGAAATGGATATGGCAATTGTGTTTGATGTTGCATTGAATGTTCCACGTACATTGCAAATTTCGGGCTTCAGGAAACATTACCTTTATTGCATGCATTAAGGATTGATCGTTATCCGTTACAATAACCCTTGGAAAATTATCGCCATTATAAATGGACCTTAACGTCTCCAGCATCCAAATGAAACTCACGTTGTTCTCATGATCCATTAAACCCCATGCAATGGTAAACGTATTTTTGTCCGAAGTGTGACAAGCAATGTTCAACAACGGCATGTTATATTTTTTTGTATTATATGTGGCATCTATCAACACAATTTGATTAAAACACTGAGATAATTTTATCATTTCGGGATGTGCCAAGAAAATACGTACCACTTTACCATCCTTCTCTTCAGTTTTGAACGTGTAGTCGTGTAACTCAGCTAACCACTGCGATTGTTGCATGACCGTTCTACCATCCCATTCCGTCCTTTTGATCATAGATAGGTCCGACTTAATTGTAGACAAAGAAGACAAGTTTTCGGGGTCATCCACCTTTATTTTACTTAAGATCGCACTCTCCTTTTGGGTACGCATAGACCTCACCGTCTCCATTTCATGTAGTTTTAACTTCGCAACCATTACATTTCCAATAAGAGTATCCGGATCATCGTGGTTGTGACAACCATTAGAAACTTTAGACATTTTCCACTCTTTAATATCCTTACCATAGGGCTTATAGAAGACACTCTTAAATGGGAATCCTATCTTGTTTGTATGAGTTCGGTACTTCTTCTTCTGCGTCTTCCTTACATACTTATTATTCTTTCCCTCGTGACTCTTTTTCTCCCCACTTCGCTCACACATCATTTCAAACCTAGTGTCCCTCACATAAGGGTTCTGAACTACCACGCACATATTCTTTTTTTCCTTGTTCACAAGCCATACCTTTGCTTCCTTCTTACTTCCAAATATCTAAATTCGCATATAACAAAACAAAAATAATAAGCATAACCATGTAACATACATGATTGGAAAAATATAAGATGATTCATGACCATACCAAATCGTTTGCATAGCGTAAGGAAGTATCTGGCCTCAAATAATAATCGTCATTAACCGCTACAATCGCATACGCGCCATAAGAACAAGTTGTTGATTAATAATCAGAAGATAGTTTAGAGACAACACACCCGATTATAGATTAATCGGGTATTATTAGGACACAGATCGACCGATTATATATTAATCGGTAGACTTTTACGACCATAAGCTACAGATTAACGAAATACACAAATGAACACTTTTCCTGTAAATAAAACTTCAATAATCGGAGGGAAAAGTAATTCATAAACAACCGATCATGAAATATCAAGAATCACAAATATTTCATTTTTGGAGAATTTCGTATTTGGGGCGAAGTTTTACAATCGGACGTTTGTGGATGTATAAAACTTCCGATTGTGAGAAATTGAAGCTTTCAATTTTGGGATTTTTTCCATATTCCGCAGATTATTACATCAACACATATCTGATTCACGATAATCGATAGATACGGTAATAAATTAACTACCGAATATAAGTTGTTCATGGCATTCAATGCATGCAGAAATCGAATTTTCTCGTTCAAAAACACACACAAACGCACATAACATGGATAACTTGGGTATTAGAGTTTGATAACAACATACATGTACGTTTGTTGCATCGTTAGCTTCGATCTCGGGTGATTCTCCATGTTCTTACATGAAAGCGTCTTCGTCTAGGGTTTCATCTCCATTAAAGTTTGGATCATTCAACATATACCCAAAATCGTCATCTCTAAACGGTAGTGAACCTTGAACTTCAAAAACTTCATGTTCTTCTTCATACCCATCCATGTTTATGGAAGTTGGAAACAATCGGAAGTTGGCGACATATACCCCTTCTTCTTCTTTTTTTCTTCTTCTTCTCTCACTCAATCGGATGATATCTCACAATGACCCAAAAATAATTTCCAAACACTAATATATAGACCCCAGACTACCGATTACAGAATTAGACTTCCGATTATTTGTAAAATCGGAAACTTTATAAGTTGTATATCCTACCGATTATAGAAGATTTCAAAATTCACGAACCACATGGTTATGCCTGGCTCTGTACCCTCTAAACCTATGGAATTTGGCAAGGGTTCGATTTGGGGCTCCTTATAATCGGTAGGTTGTTAAGTTGGATATCCTACTGTTGATGGTGGTTTTTGGACAAATGGTAAAATCGTAAAACCCTATGTATAACATGACGTCACCAAACACATTTATTAAAATATTCAAAGTACTTGGGCAATAATTACCGGGGTACCTTTTTTCAAACCTAAGCCCAAAACCAAGCCGCATACTGCGCACCATGGCAACCACGCCAAAACCAAGCCGCATACTGCGCACCATGGCAACCACGCCAAAACCAAGCCGCATATTGTGCACCATGGTAACCACGCCAAAACCAAGCCGCATACTGCGCACCATGATAACCATGCCAGAAGTGGCGCTGGTAGTCTAGCTTGCCAAACCGTGCAACCTAGGGCCAAAGCCGCCACATGCCATTGGCACATGCCAGAAGCGGCGCAGGTAGCCTAGCTTGCCAAACCATGCAACCTAAGGCCAAAGACGCCACATGCCATTGGCACATGCCAGAAGTGGCGCTGATAGCCTAGCTTTCCAAGCCGTCACATGCCAGAAGTGGCGCTGGTATCCTATCTTTCCAAACCGTGCAACCTAGGGACAAAGCCGCCACATGCCATTGGAAAATTCCAGAAGCGGCGCTGGTAGCCTAGCTTGCCAAACCGTGCAACCTAGGGCCAAAGTCGCCACATGCCATTGGCACATGCCAGAAGTGGCGCTGGAAGCCTAGCTTGCCAAAACTTGCAACCTAGGGCCAAATACGCCACATGCCATTGGCACATGCCAGAAGTGGCGCTAGTAGCCTAGCTTGACAAACCGTGCAACCTAGGGCCAAAGCCGCCACATGCCATTGGCACATGTCAGAAGTAGCGCTGGTAGCCTAGCTTGCCAAACCGTTCAACCTAGGGCCAAAGCCGCCACATGCCATTGGCACATGCCAGAAGTGGCGCTGGTAGCCTAGCTTGCCAAACCGTGCTACCTGGGGCCAAAGCCGACACATGTCATTGGCACATGTCGGAAGTGGCGCTGGTAGCCTAGCTTGCCAAACCGTGCAACCTAAGGCCAAATCCGCCACATGCCATTGGCACATGCCATAAGTGGCGTTGGTAGCCTAGCTTTCCAAACCGTGCAACCTAAGGCCAAAGCCGCCACATGACATTGGCACATGCCAGACGCCACTTGCATCCTGGCATCACCACTTGCACCCGATGTGCAACCTGCAACCTAGGCATATCACACATGCCATTGGCACATGCCAGACGCCACTTGCCACCTGACGTCGCCACTTGCACCCGATGTGTAACCTGCAACCAAGTCGTGCCACACATGTCATTGGCACATGCTATGCGTCACTTGCAGCCTGGCATTGCCTCTTGAAATCATTGTGTAACCAGCAACATGCTACACGTTTTCCATGAAAACACTCGAGACATCAACACATGTCACAAACTGGGGGATACTCTTCAGGGTTTTGGTTTGGCGGTTTATAGCGTGCGGCGTACATCACGCCCGCAATAAGAAGGTGTAATAAGAAGAAAGTGGTCAAGTAAATAGGGAAGTAAATGGTGAAAACGCTTTTCCTTTATGGGACATAAATCCCATGCGTTAACGGTTACCACCTCCTCCCATTTACTCACCACTTTACTCTCTTCCTTAATGAGTCCAAGGTACGTTTCACTTCAACTTGTATAAATAGGTCTTACCTATTTCCACCGACAACAAGTCTTGGTCAGGAAAAAATACAACACTCGCAACCTTGTTAGTTTTCTCAGAAATCTTTCAACTCTTACTAGCTAGCTTCTCAAGCTTTCACATACAAGTTGAAAACTACCCTTCCAGAATCATTTTGGTCTCAAACACTTTCTTCGCTTCTCTCCCAAACCAACCCTTCTCTTTCACTTTGTGATCGAAGCAAGTCTGGAATGGCCATCTTTTTGGTTTAGGCCAGAATTGTGCAGGTTGATCTCTCGAACCTGGAAAGTACTCACGTGCAGTACATTTGTTTAGGGTCTAGATTTGTTTCTCACCCACCTACCACCTACCGAAATTACCAAAATCGGCAGAAATAGTTTTCACCCATAAATAATTGGCGACCACAGTGGGAGATTGATCTTTCGGTTATAATATCCGCTTCGTGAAATCGATCTCATGCCTCGATCCGGATATCATGATAACAAAAGCAGACAATCGGTTTGGGGATCGGCAACTCGACTACCATACAACCCGGTTACCAGTCGCAAACCGCAAAAGACGGCTAGGGACTTCACAGGAAACAGAAGCAAACGGCTTAGTCACCAGGAAGCTCCAAAAACAACCGGGGACTTTCCGAAATCGCGACAATACTACTTACAGGATTGATTTTGTGCGGGAAGGATCTTATTTTCAGCCAAAAGACTCAGAAAACTGAGTAAGTCTAGATTAGATTTATTCTTTCGGGTTCTCGAAAAATCATCATACTATTTCACCCTAAGCCAACTACCGGCACACACTTTCATGAAAACAATATCTCGTTCACAAATTATAACCAAAGTAACATTTTCAAAACCATTCATTTCAAAATAATCCAGTATCCTCAAAAATTACCAACCGTCTATCAAAACCAGTCGAACTCTAGATCAGACACCCAGCGTGTCTTTCCAAAAAAAAGAGAAAACATCTGAGGAAATTTATCCAACAGTGGCCTACTCTTTTTGGTGAAGACGTCCCTTGCGTCTTCGAGACCCGCCCTTTTCAGAGTTAACGTCTTGGACAATTCTTTGATTTCCCGAAGAAGATCCAGTGCTGTTGTCGGAAGAACTACCTTCACTTTCTGAACTTCTCTCTTTCTCCGACTCTTCCCCACTATAAGAGGGCTCAGCGTCGCCGACATATTTCGAAAGAGTTGTTGTCTCCTGACGACGGGCAAGTGGAGTAAAAGCGTTAACATTACCGAAACCCTGGTAGAGACAAGATGCAAATGTTCAAAAGTAGAAATCTACGTGTTTCGGGTGAACCAGTAAGGGGGCTGAAGCTTACCTGGATATTGGAAGAGTTGAAAGACACGAGAGCTGTTGAGTCAGTCGAAATAGACCGAAATCCACCAGCACGATGCTTCGTCCTCCTCTCCTTCACCTGGGGACTACTCACATTGCCAGGCATCTTTAGCTTAGGGTCCCTTAACATCGGATGCTTCCTCAAAACCGCAGGGGAGGGTCTACAACGATTGTTCTCCACCATATGGTTTACAAAACCAGGGATCATAAGAAACTCATTGTTCCAGAATTCATTGTAATTGGAAGTCGTCAAAGGGACTCTTTCCGACCGCAAGAAGGGTATGCGCATACCCGGTTCGAGAACACTGACATCGAGATCCACATGAAACGGATCTTTAGGGACGATTGGCTGGCGAGCAAGAGGGACCCCTTGTTCGAAACCCATGTGGCGAACTACACAATCAATGTTATAAGAAGCTACCTGGAAAGATCCCCTAAAGAAAGACGACACATAACTGGGCATGCAGCTTTGCATAAACAAATTTTCACCAACACTCAAGCTGCCTTAAGAAAGCAAAGTTATATTCGAAACGGAAGCAAAGGTGTCAATCTGAGCTACAGACTTATGCGTTGTAGCCCTTGGGAAAAAACTGATTTCATACGATTTATCAAGAAACCCAACCAAGCACAAGCCAACTCTTGGGCGCCTGTTCACCCATCGTAGAATTCTGGAGCCGCCCCAACTAGCAGGAATCGAAGGTAACGGTTTCGGATCGTACTTCTCGAAATGCTCCCATAACCACGCTTGAAGAAAAGCGACGTGAACATACGAATCCACTTTCATGAAACCATTCGAAACACGCATGTCCGCAACCAAGTGATCTAGATGCGTATATAAATAACCAAGGAATAAATTACCGATGGGAAGGACTTCACCTTTTGCTAGCCTTACAGCAATCGCCAGAACCTCTGGTCTTATCTCCTTCTTGCCAGAACCGTCATCAAAAACGTCCCTCGACATCCAGAGAGCTAAGAATGCTACAACATGAAGTACACTACTCTTCTGATTAGGCCCCAGCTCGATAGGGAACCATTCAGATATCCACCAGCTATAGAAGCATCTTTCGTTCTCTTTCCGAACAAAATCTTTCGACTTTGAAACAAGGGCGGCTCGCATCTTCTCTTCATCCTCCGACAATTGAATATTAAAGTCTCTTATTACGGGAAGATTCAGCAAGAGGTCCACGCTTTCTAGGGAGAAAGTCATTTCACCCCATCTACATACGATTGTATGAGTGTCAGGACACCATCTGGAAATAAGACCGACCAAACCCGGGATATCGTTCCTAATTTGAAGATTTGCAGAATCCCTAACAACATCAATAATTTGTGCCCGAGTCAAGTTAGCATTTATGTGCTCCCGGCTCACCATAAACTCAATTCATATGTCAAAGGAGCGCAGCGGGCTCTGACACATTCTGAAATCAACATGAGAAGCAGAATACTCCCCTTTGTGAAGACAAAACCGTATTATGCTCTCCGGTCGGACTGAACGAGTTTTACTCTCATCCTATGTACCAGTCAAGAGAATTGGTTTGAAATCTGGATGATTCTTTCGAGCTAAAACAACGGATTTTGTGAAGAAATCATCATCTATGTTTTGGAGCTTCCAGCATCTTTTGGTGAAGCAATACCTTGTTCATCTATGTTTTGGAGCTTCCAGCTAAGAAGAGGACTTAATGTTGATGGTGGTTTTTAGACAAAGGGTAAAATCGTAAAACCCTATGTATAACATGACGTCACCAAGCACATTTATTAAAATATTCAAAGTACTTAGGAAATAATTACCGGGGTACCTTTTTTCAAACCTAAGCCCGAAACCAAGTTGCATACTGCGCACCATGGCAACTACGCTAAAACCAAGCCTCATACTGCGCAACATGGCAACCACGCCAAAACCAACCCGCATACTGCGCACCATGGCAACTACACCAAAACCAAGCCGCATACTGCGCACCATGGCAACCACGCCAAAAACCAATCCGCATACTATGCACCATGATAACCATGCCAGAAGTGGCGCTGGTAGCCTAGGTTGCCAAACCGTGCAACCTAAGGCCAAAGCCGCCACATGTCAGAAGTGGCACTGGTAGCCTAGCTTGCCAAACCGTGCAACCTAGGGCCAAAGCCGCCACATGCCATTGGCACATGCCAGAAGTGGCGCTGGTAGCCTTGCTTGCCAAACCATGCAACCTAGGGCCAAAGCCGCCACATGCCGTTGGCACATGCCAGAAGTGGCGCAGGTAGCCTAGCTTGCCAAACCATGCAACCTAAGCCCAAAGCCTCCACATGTCATTGGCACATGTCATAAGTGGCGCTGGTAGCCTAGCTTGCCATCGGCACATGCCAGAAGTGGCGCTGGTAGCCTAGCTTGCCAAACCGTGCAACCTAGGGCCAAAGCCGCCACATGCCATTGGCACATGCCAAAAGTGGCGCTGGTAGCCTAGCTTGCCAAACCATGCAACCTAAGGCCAAAGCCGCCACATGCCATTGGCACATGCCAAAAGTGGCACTGGTAGCCTAGCTTGCCAAGCCGTGCAACCTAGGGCCAAAGCCCCCACATGCCAGAAGTGGCGCTGGTAGCCTAGCTTGCCAAACCATGTAAATAGGGCCAAAGCATCCACATGCCATTGGCACATGCCAGAAGCGGCGCTGGTAGCCTAGCTTGCCAAACCGTGCAACCTAGGGCCAAAGCCGCCACATGCCAGATGTGGCGCTGGTATCCTAGCTTTCCAAACTGTGCAACCTAGGGCAAAGCCGCCACATGCCATTGGCACATGCCAGAAGTGGCGCTGGTAGCCTAGCTTTCCAAACCGTGCAACCTAGGGCCAAAGACGCTACATGCCATTGGCACATGCCAGAAGTGGCGCTGGTAGCCTAGCTTGCCAAACCGTGCAACATAGGGTCAAAACGGCCACATGCCATTGGCACATTCCAGAAGTGGCGCTGGTAGCCTATCTTACCAAACCATGCAACCTAAGGCCAAAGCCGCCACATTCCATTAGCACATGCCAAAAGTGGTGCTGGTAGCCTAGATTGCCAAACCGTGCAACCTAAGGTCATAGCCGCCACATGCCATTGGCACATGCCAGAAGTGGCGCTGGTAGCCTAGCTTGCCAAACTGTGCAACCTAGGGCCAAAGACGCCACGTGCCATTGGAACATGCCAGAAGTGGCGCTGGTATCCTAGCTTGCCAAACCGTGCAACCTGGGGCCAAAACCGCCACATGCCATTGACACATGCCGGAAGTGGCGCTGGTAGCCTACCTTGCCAAACCGTGCAACCTAAGGCCAAAGCCTCCACATGCCACTGGAAAATGCCAGAAGTGGCGCTGGTAGCCTAGCTTTCCAAACCGTGCAACCTAAGGCCAAATCCGCCACATGACATTGGCACATGCCAGACGCCACTTGAAGCCTGGCATCACCACTTGCACCCGATGTGCAACCTGCAACCTAGGCATACCACACATGCCATTGGCAGATGCCAGACGCCACTTGCAACCTGACGTCGCCACTTGCACCCGATGTGCAACCTGCAACCAAGTCATGCCACACATGCCATTGGCACATGCTATGCGTCACTTGCAGCCTGGCATTGCCGCTTGCAATCATTGTGTAACCAGCAACATGCTACATGTTTTCCATGAAAACACTCGAGACATCAACACATGTCACAAACTGGGGGATACTTTTCAGGGTTTTGGTTTGGCGGTTTACATCGTGCAGCGTACATCACCCCCACAATAAGAAGGTGTAGTAAGAAGAAAGCGGTCAAGTAAATAGGGAAGTAAATGGTGAAAACGCCTTTCCTTTATGGGACATAAATCCCATGCGTTAACGGTTACCACCTCCTTCCATTTACTTACCACTTTACTCTCTTCCTTAATGAGGCCAGGGTACGTTTCACTTCAACTTGTATAAATAGGTCTTACTTATTTCCACCAGACAACAAGTCTTGGTCAGGAGAAAAATACAACACTCGCAACCTTGTTAGCTTTCTCAGAAATCTTTCAACTCTTGCTAGCTAGATTCTCAATCTTTCACATACAAGTTGAATACTACCCTTCCAGAATCATTCTGGTCTCAAACACTTTCTTCGCTTCCCTCCCTAAACCAACCTTTCTCTTTCACTTTGTGACCGAAGCAAGTCTGGAACGGCCATCTTCTTGGTTTAGGCCAGAATTGTGCAGGTTGATCTCTCGAACCTGGAAAGTACTCACGTGCAGTACATTTGTTTAGGGTCTATATTTGTTTCTCACCCACCTACCACCTGCCGAAATTACCAAAATCGGCAGAAACAGTTTTCACCCATAAACACCTACCGATTAGGCCAAATTTCAAAATTCATTACATGAAGAATTTTTGAAAAAACTCATTTGGGGCAATTATAATCGGAATGTTGTGGAACATATTACACCTCCAGTTACTGCTGCATCCACAGCTCAAACCAAGTGGTTATGGCTGGCTGTGTACACTCAAAACCTATGAAATTTGGCAAGGGTTCGATCTGGGACTCCTTATAATCGGTAGCTTTTTAAGTAATATATACTACCGATTAAGATAGATTTCAAAACTCAATACATGAAGGATTTTTGAAAAAACACATTTTAGGGCAACTTATAATCGGAAGGTTGTGGAACATATTAAACTTCCGATTACCGCTGCCTCCAAAACACGAACCAAGTGGTTGTGGCTGGATGTGTACACTCAAACCTATAGAATTTGGCAAGGGTTCGATTTGGGACTCCTTATAATCGGTAGGTAGTTAAGTTGGATATCTACCAATTAGGCTAGATTTCAAAATTCATTACATGAAGGATTTTTGAAAAAACTCATTTTGGGGCAACTTATAATCGAAAGGTTGTGGAACATATTAGGATTCCGATTATGGCTACATCCACAGATCAAACCAAGTGTTTATGGTTGGCTCTGCACCCCTCAAAACATATGGGATTTGGACAAGGTTGAATACGGGGCTCCTTATAATCGGTAGTATTACAAGTTGGATAACAAGGGATTATCAGCCGAAGTATATACACTATAATCGGTAGGTATAGTTTCAATTCAACCTACCGATTCACCTCTAACCTACCAATTATGGTTTAGGCTCCCGATTATATGAGGGTATATTGGCCATTTCGAAAAATCAAAGATAAGGGGTAGCTTAGAATTACGTTTGGGTGACCTTTTTTGTCTTTTAGTGTCGCCCCAAATTCCTTTTGGGTCGCCCCTAAAAATGCTAGGAAAATTAGACATAACTTAGAAAAAATTGAAAAAATGTACAAGCAAAAAACAAAACAAATGATTGATTCTTAAGTACGAACAACGACTAATTTTTAAATAAAAAATATGGTGTCGAATTACCACTAAATTATTTGGAAAGTAGAAAAATAACATTACTTGTCAGTTATAAGGTGAAAAAAAATTAGCCCACCCAAACACAAATTTTTGGTTCCGTCGCTAACAATACTGGATACTTTCATAAAAAAGCAAATGCAAAGAAGAAAAGGAACACAATTTCCAAAATACGAATCGATGGGGTTGATTGATTGGATTAGAATTCAGTTAAAGAGGATATAAGGAATTACTACATTAATTTCTTTTTGACTCATTGTGATACCACCTCTTGTTTAGATGAGTTGAATGATAAAGCATGGATGGAGAGGAGCTTCACGGAGGATGATGTTTGGGACTGTAGAGCCCCAAAAACTAGCAGCTGACTAATCCAAAAGATTAACTATAAAAAGAGGCACCAAGGATCTAAAACATCTATTTATGCAATAAGAAAGAAGTTATAAACAAATATTAACCCAAAACTAACCCATACACTCTGGTATGACATAAATAAAATTAACAAACAAACAAATACAAATATAAACGATAAACAAACACGCTACAACAATAAGTGTTACAGATCACACACTAATCATCACAATGTATGAACACTTGTGGTTTTTTTAAGGGCTAAAACTTAAAGACCATTAATATTATAATGTTTGTGATCGTAGATATAAAGACCTATCCATACATCTCATACATTTTAAAAGGTGTGATCTTACAATTTGAGCACTTGACTACTTTCAACATTATTTTGTTATGAAAAATATGTCCATTAAGCTTTTTTGATACTCCTTCCGTACCTATTATATAAGCAAAATTTCCATTTTTTCTTGTACCACTATATAGGCGGAGTCCAAATTTCAAGATGGTTTTTTACTTGTATTATCCCTATTTATATTTGCTTGGGAATCATCACAATTGAGTATACTCCCTTCGTCCTAAATTAAGAGTCCGCTTTGACTTTGTCAAGATATTAAGGAAATCCTATAAAATGTCATGACTAGCCCTTGACTAGCCTATTTAATATTAATTTATTACCAAAATTAGTGTTAAAATTTTAAGAATAAATAGAAGTATTGAGAATTTTGTAACTACCCATAAATGCTTTTATTTAAAAAAGGAATGTCAATTAATATAAAAAAATATTGAATGGATTTTCTCTTTATATATGGTGATGATATTTATGATTTTGAATTAAGTTTATATTAAAAATGATTTTATAATTATAAAAAAGAAAGGGTATATTTGATAGTTTAAGGGAAAAGTATGTCTATAAACAGAGCGGACAGATAAAAATGGACAGACCAAATTAGAAATTAGGACAGATAAAAATGGATAGAGGGAGTATGTCTCTAACATTGGGAATATAATTAAGGGTAAAACAGGAAAAAACATATAAATGTATAGAATCAATAAAAGTTTCTTAATCTAAGAGATTGGTTCCTCCGCTTATATATGTGGTATGGAGGGAGTAGATTTTAGAAAAAAAAAAAAACTAGTGACAAAACACCTAGGTGACCAACTTTGTGGTACAAAATCCAGCCATATTATTTTCAATAAATTAAAACAATTTCATAAAAAAGTGGCACAAAAACCCCAGGTCAAATAAAAATGAGAAAATTTAGCTTTTTTTTTACTTTAAAAAAACCCAAACATACCCTTTTAGCTTTTCTTCTTCTTCTCTCCTTTCTTATTTCTTCTTTCTTTCGTTTCCTTCTCCCCACCGCCATCACCACCAGTGGCAATAACATATTCTCTACGAACACCAGCAAAAATTTTATGCTCCCACGACGACACTACTGCACCTTCGTATCTCACCACTACCACCACCCTCCTCCGCCTCCTTCAATTCCTTCACCACTAACACCATTACCACCACCACCCCAAACCTTAATTAAAACCCTAACCATAGTTTCATCTTCAATTCAAAAGAAAACACAAGTGGATATGGTGATGTTGTGATGTTTCTGTAAGATCAAATGAAGAAATTGTTGAAATTAGGGTTGCGATTGTAACTTCAATTGAAGAACAAGAAGAACGGAGATGGGTTGGTGACGAATTGATGATTGATATCGATTTTCAATGAAGGGATGATGGAGAGGTGATGTCAAATTTGATAACCTAATTTGTCTGATTGACGATAGCGGTAAGAAATCACAAATTTCTTGTAATTTTTTTTTTAAATTTTTGTCAACCTTGTTGGTGGAATTAGTCTGTGAGGGATCTAATTTGATGATCTGTTTTTGGTCGAAGATTTTATGATTTTTGAACTAATTTTTCATTTGAAGTTTGACAATGATCTGTATATTATTGAACGTGTACATGGATCTGTACTGAAATTTTTCTGAATCAAATTTGATTGGTTACATTTAAGCGAAGGATTAAATGTGGAAATAAAGGAGAAGGAAAATTTTAAGGTGAAAGCATATATTTGAAATGGGAGATAACATTATAATGAAGGAACCAAATGTGAAATTGAAATGAAAATGCTAATTTCACAAAACTAGGATGAGTCTTTTGGTTGTTGTTTAAGACATTATTCAGTTTATTGGTTAGTTTGTAAAGCCTGCACTGGGTAATGATACGTTGTGAAATGCGCTGGAAAAAGAAAACTCAAGAGCCTGGTTATAGTGTATTGTGGTTGCGTAGTGGTTTATAGCTTTATTGCAAGAGATATTGTGAGTTACTCAACGACTATTAGCTAAACTTTCTCTGCAGTGGTAGACATTGGTAGAACTGATTAAACAAAAAACTAGTATGTATAAGGGAGTTGATATTTGCATGTAACCATGCACATGTACACACATTAGTTTCTGAAGTTTTGTGTCTCTGTGCATGTTTTGGGTGAATGGTGGTATATGAAATTGAAGTAGATAGATGACTGTTGGATGTTCTCATGTTTTTCAGTTCAGTCTTTCGTTAGTTTGGAAAGACCGTATTGCATCGTGCTTAGTGGTGAATATTAATTTTCGTACTGCTGGAAAGTGAGAACTCAAAAACATGGCTTGAGTATGATGTGGTTGTGTACTGTTTTGAGTGGAACCAGTATTGCGAGTTAGAATATCCCTTTTGACTAACTTTACTCGTACATTTTGTAGACACTGGTTAAATGAAACATATGTATACATCCAGAGAGTTGGTATGTTTGCAATATCCCTTTTGACTAAATTTAATCATACATTTTGTAGAAAATGGTTAAATGAAACATATGTATACATCCAGAGAGTTGGTATGTTTGCGCGGATACATGCATATTAGTTTTTTTAATTTTGTGTCATTCTGCATATTTGTGTGATATTAAAGTAGATGAACTCTTGACGAGTAAAAATTACATTTCCTAGTTGAGATGTACATTAGTGTTTTGTGTTTGATGATGTTTCATTACTATATTATAGTTGTTATATACAAACCGAGGCTCAAGTCAGACAGAACAGTAGCATGTTCAGATGTGGTATGGTCCTGGCCAAGCTAAAATTCTATTAGACAATATGATAACCTAAATGTCAAATAAATTGTTGATTTTTTTTATCGTGTTTCACTAAGTTCACTGCGGCATTCTTAGTGTAGAAAGATTCTATTGTTTGTTATAATGTTGTTTTGAACTGTTGATTCAAATAGTTGATGCGACTATGCGAGTTTCTCTATCCAGTTTGACTAATTATACTCTGCATTGGTGTAGATTTGTTAGATACAGATTAAATGAAAACCATGTGTATCATTTTATTGTTATTGGTGTGGTCAACCAAAATGAAATCATGGTTATAATTTTTCTTGTAGTTGAATTCTGACGAAACCAATTATGATTTCATCATAGATACGATGAAACCAATTATGGTTTCATCGTATTTATGATGAAACAAAAATTGGTTCCATCTAATCTTATCCCTACTTAAATTAAATTTTTTATGAGTTTGAATTGTTGTTGTGTTTGATATTTGTGGATTTGGATTTACAATGCTAGCTGTGATGGAGATTATGTGCTTTGAATCAAAGAAGTGGTGTTTGTGTTAAGGTTAAGTCTGAAAGAAAAAAAAATAGTTACAAAATGTTGTTGGTGGGTGCTTTACAAAATGTTATGAAACTAAATTACCTGTGATAATGTTTAGGTAGTTGTGTGGTTTGAATTATATCTGTAACTAAAGATGTTGCTGAGGTTTGAATGAAGTTTTTATTTCATATAATATGTGATTTTTTTTGCTAGATTTTATGTCCACGAAAATCTTGTTGGTGTTTCAGATAAATGGGTCGTGGAGTCAGTTATGGAGGAGGTCAGAGTTCTTTAGGATATCTCTTTGCTGGTCTTGAGGATTCAAAACCATGTCAATATTGACATTTCAACGATCTCTTTCTATTAATGAACATATATAATATCTCTTCTTGTAGTTGAATTCTCACGAAACCAAAATTGGTTTCATCTAATTTTTGGGAGGTGGTGGTGGTGGGCGGTCGTGATGCTGGTGGCGGTGCGACGGGTGTTGGCGGTGGTGTTGGTTTTGGTCGGTGGTGGTCGACAGTGGTAGTGCTGGATGGTAGGGTGGCTGGAAGTGGTGGTGCAATTGCGCAGTATCGGTGGTGATGGTGGAGGTGGTCGTAGGTGGTGGTCGGTGGCGGGGGCGGCGGTGGTGGTCGGAGGTGGCGGCGACGACTGGCGGTGGTGGTGGGGCGGAGGTCGGTGGCAGTGGTGGTCGGTGGCGATGGTGGAAGGTGGCATTGGCGGTGGTCGGTGGCGGTGGTGGTCGGTGGAGGTGGTGGAAGGTGGTGTCGGCGGTGGTGGAAGGTGGAGGCGGCGGTGGTCGGTGGTGGCGGTGGCGGAAGGTGGCGGTGGCGGTGGTCGGAGGTGGTGGCGGTGGTCGGTGGCGGTGGTTCGGTTTCTAGTCAAATCAAAACCGAAACCAATACTATTGGTTTCTAAAAATCTAAACTAAACCAATCCATTAACCATTGGTTCGGTTTCCAAACGGTTCCAGTTGGTTTCGGTTTGTCCCGGTGGTTTTTGGTTAACCAATAATTATGTCAAACAAAAAAAAAATACACAAATTTACAGATAAAAAAATCGCAGTTGCTGATAGTATTGGTTTACACAAATTTACAGACAAAAAAAAAATCAAAAATCAAAAATAGTTAAATCTTACACTAAATCTAGGGATCAAAAGAAGATATATAATATATCTTAATTTAGTTACGGACAAATAAAAAAGAAGGAAGACAGGAAGAAAAAATATTAGCAGCTGTAGTTGGGGGTGGAGAAGGGAGGCGACTAAGAGGGAGAGTATCATAATGAAATATTAGATTTAGGATTTCTATTTATCCTCTAAATCAATGGGTAGAATCTAAAACTTGTAAACCAACGGTAGAAACTAAGTTTAAAAATTAATCGGTTTTCAAATGGTTTTTGGTTTGGTTTGACCTCCTCTAAATCAATGGGTAGAATCTAATACTTGTAAATCAACGGTACAAACTAAGTTTAAAAATTAATCGGTTTTCCAATGGTTTTTGGTTCGGTTTTAAAGGTCAAACCAAATCAAAACCAACACTATCGGTTTTCCACTTTCTACACTGTAACCAATTCATTAGTAAATGGTTCTGTTTGGTTTCTTCCTAATTGGTCTGGTTTGGTCCGGTTCCAGCGGAAAACTGAAACCATGTTCATCCCTACCTCCAACTGCTCTCGATTTTTCTCAATCCGTAGAAAATTTAAGGAACGCTCTCAAAGATTTCTCCGTCTGTAGAAATCGTTAATTTTATTTGGATTCAGGTATGATTTAACTGGATACCCTCTTGTTTGGGTTATATATGGTGTTGCGATACTAATACCATATAAAGCTAGCTTTCCTTATTTACTTAAACTCTTATTAGCTCAGTTAGTTTCTTTATCTAGTTGGCTTATTTAATTCGATAAAACTTGATAAACAAGTTTAGTTTTCGATTTAAATACTCAATGTTGAGCTTGTAATAGAGTCATTGAATTTAATACAAACTTAGTTACAACTATTGTTTACACAACAGGGGTGGTTAATTCCCATAAAAAAGATTTTATCTTAGGGTTCTTGTTAGTTTTGAGTTCTCTTTCAGTTGTTTTGGTTTAGAACCCTAACATCTGGTACAGAGCAGGTTTGTTCTATTCACCGAATTTCACCAAAAAAAAATTTATGACGATTGCTGAGCTTACTGAGGAGGTAAAGGGTCTTAAGTATGAAATTCAATTGTTTCTACACACTCTAACTAAACAGCATCTGGAAGATATGGACACTGCGAAGACTAAAGAAAGCACTGAACGAGCTAATCGTAAAGAAGATATGCTTGCTTTGACTGAAGTTTTCCGAGAAATTATGAAAGAAACGTTTGGAAAATATAAGCAAACCAATACTGGTGGTACTCCCTTTCAATCTCAACACACTAATGGAAACCAGAATAATGGTGGAGTTGAAACTACAATTCGGGCTGGCACCATCAGCCTAAAATTTCCTACTTTTGATGGGACTGATCCTGAAGGATGGATTTTTCAGGCTGATCAATATTTCAGCTTAATGGAGTTATTGACGCTTTAAAATTCAAATTGCTGCAACTCATCTTAAGGGTGATGTTAATTCTTGGTATCGATGGATAAAGAAGACACTCACTACACCAACATGGGAGAAATTTTGTTCTTTGTTACGTACCATATTTGCTGATCACAAGTTTATTAACTCCCATATTTCCTTAACTAAGCTATCATAGACAGGTACTGTTCGTGAACTTATTTCTGAGTTTGAGAATTTATTAATTTGTGTGCATGATCTTCCTACTCAATATTTGGTCGATCTATTTATTGCTTCTTTACGAGTTGACATTGGTACAGATATGAGTTTGTTTGAACCAAAAACTCTTTCTGAGGCTTTTAAGAAAGCTATCCAATAAGAATACATTATTCTTGCAGCTTCTTCTTTGTCTAAGGCATCTTTTCGTTCACCTCAGTTCAGATCCTCAAATAATCTAAATTCACAAATTAAGAAACCCAAATTGCCTCCTGGAGCTAAGAGGTTAACATGGGAAGAGCAAAAAGAGAAACGTGAAAAAGGCCTTTGCTTTAATTACAACGACTATTATAAACCTGGTCATCTATGTGTCAAGCCAAGATTATTACTCCTAGATGCTGCTCCATATGGAGACTCTACAACTCAGGTTGTGGATGAAAAACTATACCTATCACTTATGAAGAAATTAAGGATCAAACAGACCAAGATGCTAATATTTCTTATAACTCTTTAATGGGTTCTACTTTTACCAATACAATGCGTATCTCAGGCCATACAAAAGATCAACCGATTACCATCTTGATTGATTCAGGGGATACTCATAACTTCCTTTATCCAAATCTTGCTAAGCAATGTGGTTATTCCGTTGAGTATAAAGATTCTTCACTTAAGGTTATAGTTGGTGACGGTGGTCAAATACTCACCAAGGGCTTTTGTTTTGGTGTACCTATTAAAATGCAGGATTATCTTTTTACAGCTGATTTTCATCTTTTACACATCAGTGGTTGATGCAGTTTTAGGTGTTCAATGGATGCGTACTTTGGGACCAATCATTTGGGATTTCACCAAATTGTCAATGAAGTTCAAAACTCGTAATGATGATATTGTCTTATATGGAGACAATTCTTCTTCCGTAATGATCATGGATGCAACTTCTATGCAGCGTTTATTATACAGAGAGCATTATGGGATTTATCTTCAGTTATCATCATCAAGTACTGCTGTTACTACTACGCCAGTTTTCCACCAGAAATTCAACAATTACTTTCAGAATATGTTTATCTTTTCAAGGTTCCAAATTTTCTTCCTCTTGCACGTATGCATGACCATCATATTCCGTTGGTACCTGGTTCTGCTCCTGTGAATGTTCGACCATATCGTTATCCACATTTTCAGAAGGATGAAATAGAAAAGATCGTTAGTGAACTACAACAGTCTGGTTTTATTCGACCTAGCTCCAGTCCTTATTCATCTCCTATCTTAATGGTGCGAAAAAAGGATGGTTCATGGCAGATGTGTGTTGATTATCATTCTTTAAACAAGATAACAATCAAAGATCGTTTTTCGATCAATATGGTGGATGAATTACTTGATGCGATGATATTCTCGAAGTTGGATTTCCGTTATGGTTATCATCAGTTAAGAGTGCGTAAACCAGATATTCCAAAGACAACGTTTCGTACTCATGATGGCCATTATGAATTTCTTGTTATGCCTTTCGGGTTGTCCAATGTACCAGCCACTTTTCAAAGCTTCATGAATCATATTTTCAGACCATATTTGCGTAAGTTCGTGCTTGTTTTCTTTGACGACATTTTAATCTATAGTAAAAATCTAGTTGATCATGCCAAACATTTATCTATAGTGTTTGAACTGTTACGTATGCAGAAGTTATTTGTCAAAGAATCCAAGTGTGCTTTTGCACAAAAATCTATTGGATATCTTGGTCATATTATTTCCTCTGAAGCTGTTTCGGTGTACAATGACAAGATTCAAGGCATTTCTTCTTGGCCAATTCCTACTTCCGTCAAAGAATTTCGTTGCTTTTTAGGTTTAGCTGGCTATTACCAAAAGTTTGTTAAGGATTTTGGTAAAATTAGTGCTACATTAACTCAACTACTGAAGAAGGATGCTTTTCTTTGGAATGACAAAGCTATTACAGCTTTTAAGTTACTGCAAAAAGCTCTCACAACTACACCAGTTTTGATTCTTCCAGATTTTTCGAAAGAATTCATATTGGAATGTGACGCTTCTGGCAATGGATTGGGTGTTGTACTTATGAAATCCAAGAGACGCATTTCATATTATAGTAAACCCTAATCTGGTAAGAACCTAAATCTTTCTATTTATGATACAGAGATGCTTGCAATTGTTTCTGCAGTTCAAAAATGGCGCCCTTCTTTGCTTGCGAGACATTTCAAGATATATACAGACCATCGCAGTCTCAAATATTTTTTGGACCAGAAGTTATCTTCCATGGAACAACAAAAATGGCTCTCTAAACTACTTGGATATGATTATGAGATCATTTTTCGTCAAGGAAAGGAGAATATTGCAGCTGATGCTTTGTCTAGGAATTGAGGCATTATTTCTCTTTTGTCAACGCCAATTTTCTCTAGCATTGATGATATTATTCTGGAGTGTCACAATGACACGGAACTAAGTAATTTTATTTAACAGCTACAAGACAATCCTGCCTGCAAGCTGCATTATTCATATGTCAATGGTGTTCTCCGTTATAAAGATCGTATAGTAGTGTCTCCAACTTCCACTTGGTGTCAAAAAATACTTAAGGAATTTCACTCCAATCCCATTGGTGGCAATTCTGGTTTTCTTCGCACTTACAAACCCTTACAACAGAGTTTTTATTGGAAAGGTATGAAATCTTCAGTCAAAACTTTTATATCTCATTGTGATGTGTGTCAACGAAATAAATTTGAAACAATTAATCCACCTGGATTATTAAACCCATTGTCGATCCCAGCTGATATTTGGTTAGATATTTCGATGGACTTTGTGGATGGATTTCCACCTTCAGCTCATATGACTTCCATTATTGAGGTAGTGGATAGATTATCAAAATATGCTCATTTCTTGGCACTTAAACATCCGTATTCAGCAAGCTCTATTGCAGAATTATTTGTAAGAGAAATTGTGTGTCTGCATGGAATTCCAAGAAGCATTGTGAGTGACAGAGATCCAATATTTATGAGCAACTTCTGGGAAGCATATTTTTCTTTGCAAAACTGTAAATTGTGTCGTAGCTCTGCTCATCATCCTCAGTCTGATGGACAAATAGAGGTTACTAATAAAACTTTAGAATGTTATTTACGGTGTTTTGCTGGTACTAAACCTTGTAAATGGTTTAAGTGGATGCCATGGGCAGAATGGTGGTATAATACAAGTTTTGAATCTGCAATAAAGATGTCTCCATATCAAGCAGTTTACAGCCAACTACCACCAACAATCTCTTCTTATCTTCCAGGATCTACATCTGTGCATGTTGTTGATACTACTCGTAAAGCAAGAGACCACACACTATGAATTTTAAAATCTCAGTTGGAAGCTGCTCAAACAAGAATGAAGACTTATACTGATACAAAACGCACAAAACGAAAATTTGCAGTGAATGATTGGGTTTTTCTTCATCCCAACCATAGAGACAACACACTGTTGCAACTCCAGCTTATTCTAAGCTTTCTCCTAAGTTATATGGACCTTTTCGTGTTATGGAGAAGATAGGAACATTTGCTTATAAGCTAGATTTGCCTAATACAAGTCGTATACACCCAGTATTTCATGTTTTACAGCTTAATTTGAAATTGGGTTCTTCAGTTGTGGTTAATCCAAATCTTCCAATAACTGTTGATTATGACAAATGGGAACCAGATACCATTTTGGAACGCCATATGTTCAAGAAAGGTGCTCATGCAGGTACAAAATGGCTAATTAAATGGAAGGATCATCCAGTGGAGGAAGCTACTTGGGAGGATGCTGATGAGTTGCTGTTGCGAAGGATGTTGGGATACTAATACCATATAAAGCTAGCTTTCCATATTTACTTAAACTCTTATTAGCTCAGTTAGTTTCTTTATTTAGTTGGCTTCTTTAATTCGATACAACTTGATAAACAAGTTTAGTTTTCGCTTTAAATACTCAATCGTGAGCTTGTAATAGAGTCATTGAATTTAATACAAACTTAGTTACAACTATTGGTTACACATCAGAGGTGGTTAATCCCCATAAAAAAGGATTTTATCTTAGGATTCTTGTTAGTTTTGATTTCTCTTTCAGGTGTTTTAGTTTAGAATCCTAACATATGGAGTCAGATTCGAAAATTGAAATTGAGATTTGAAATTAGGGTTGATTTTTCGGTTGTTTTCATTTTTGATTTCAATATCCTTTTTCTGCCAGCGTATGCGATCTAAACCTGGAGTGAGATTTTGTTTAGAAGATCGGTAAAGTTTGATTTGGTATTATACTTGAAACTCCGAATCTGTCTCTACTTTGTGTGATTTGATTTAAGTTTTCTTAGATGTAAATCTTTTACTTTGTATGTTTGGTTCTGATTTAGGTTGGTTTGTTTTTTACTATTAAATCTGGTCTCCAAAATCAAACAACATTCAAAACCCTGGAAAATAAATTGGGATTCAATTTACATTCCAAGTCTTAGAGATTCAATAATGAATCCCAGTCTTAGAGATTTAACAATTACTCGTCTCTTATCTGATGAAATGTCACGGTAAGATATCTATTTGTGTCTGTTGATCTTGCAATTTTGTTGGTGAACTGGTATAAGCTTAGTTCTGCAATTTTGTTGGTGAACATGTGAACAAAGATTAGTTTATATAAGATGCTAATCTCAGAGATAAAATCATGGCTTCTCTTAAATATAGCCCACGCTTTTATTAACCATAGCCCATTTGAATTTGGTCAATATAGTTTTACTAAAATTTGAAGTTTGACCTTTTTTATTATTATTCATAGGCCAAAAAATAGGCTAGCAAATCAGTGAATAAGTGAGAGAGTGAGTTAGTGAGTCAATGAATCATTAAGAAACTTCTATAAAAAACGTTTTAGGTTTTTTTTTTCTTTTCGGTTTTTCTTCTTCTTTCGTATTAGAGTTTATATACATGGGAAAGAAAAAAACTAACCTTAGAACCCTAGTTTTTACTAGATACAAAGTTCATAGAATTATTATTTAATATTTGTTATTAAAATGGAAGAAAATTCATCAAGTTCTCTGACACTATCTGAAACCTAGAAAAATCAATTCAAAATTTACCGGAAGATCATGTTGGTACCAACAATTCTACTAATACCTTGATTTCTTATATTTGGGAAACCTACCCGGGTACACAAAAATGATGATGAAGAATACTTGGATTGTTTAAAGTCAGATCCCGCAAAAATGGATCAAAATATATCTCTTTATCTAGTTGAAAGTTTGGATAGAAACTCTGTGACTTGGAAAATTCACGGACACTCTGGCGGCCGCGAATTCACTGAATTCCCATACACCAGACCCACCATGAAAAAAAAACTTCCTGACTTGGAAAATTCACGACACTCTAGTGGCCGAGAATTTACTGAATTCCCATAAACCATACCCACCGTGAAAAAAAAAACTTTCTGACTCGGAAAATTCACGGACACTCTAGTGGCCGAGAATTCACTGAATTCCCATACACCAGACCCATCGTGAAAAAAAATCCTTGACTTGAGAACTCACGGACAATATGGTGAACGAGAATTTACTTGCTTCCCATATACTAGACCCACCCTGAAAAAAAAAATCATGAATAGAGATAAATAGATCTTCAATAGAACTACCAGACCAAAACATCCAAGATATATAACGTTATATGTGACGGCTTCAAATGCTGGTTAACATTAAAAGTGAAAAATGAAGATCCTTAATGTACTCTAAATGAGAATTTGCGTAGGATTATTTACAATGAAGATTCTTAATGAAAAAATATAAAAATAACTAAACGAATTACTTCTTGCGTTTCTTCTTGTTTTTGTCTTGATTCTTCAACAAATTAATGACAGGGATATCATCTTCCAAATCAAAAAAAAGATGTGAGCTTTGAGGGTTATCATAATTTTTGAGCATTAAACGATCTTTTTTTGAAGGGCTTATCGGCTCATCAAGAGCTTCATGCAAGTCAGCCAATTCAATTTCAAGGTTTCTTTCCTGTTGAGTTGTTAGTTCTTCCACGTACAAAGACGCTCGAGGATGACGTTCTTCATATCCACTATTTTTATTATGCCTTTGAAGAGCCGGGAAGTGATTATACACCCATACCTAGTGTAATTAAAATATATTAAATAATTTCAACAGTAACAACATATTACAGAAAAAGAAACAAAACAAAAAATAGTTACCTGAACGACAGTCATACAACCATCCACGAAATGCATTAATAAGAGCGCGACCAATCTTATGATGACCATACTTAATTAAAGGATAAAAACCCTATTTTGCACATATTCTTGAATTTTTACACATTTTTTATCAATTGGACACATTATTTTTACCATGTCTTGGTGTTAATGGAGTTTCAGCAACGGTCTTGGGTTTTTCCTTAGATTCTACCAAATGAAAGAACAAATTATACACAATAGAGTAACTAACGTTTACAATACTGTATGGGCTATGATATGGGCAATGGTTAATAATTTGAAAAATATGGTGGGCTATGGTTAAAAGGGGCTATGGTTAATAAAATCGTGGACTATATTTAAGAGAAGCCAAAATCATATGCAAACTAATGAGTAGAACCCGGCATCCATTGAGCCGTGTGCATACACATTACAAATTCTCTTGCCATCTGATTGCCAAGCTAGGTTTCGATAACATCAAAAGTAAACGCCCATACAAATGCTGTCTTGTTTATTGGATAATAGTGCAGTGCACCATAGCAGTTAATCAAATTCGACTATATCTTATTTTGATTAGTTTATATAAGAGGCCAATCTCGGAGTCAAGCCTTACTGGAGGTTTAGTTGCTTTGGTGAAACCTATTAACAACAAATTTAATCATTAATTCATTTATCAGTTTGCATTAATTTTTTGCATGTAAGTGAGTATAATCTCTGGACCATTTCCGTCATCATTTTGTTAGTTCCTTTCCAATCCTTCACTGTTAGTTCGACCTCCTTTGTGCCGATGAGCAAGTGGAATTGGTCCATTGTTTTCTCTTCAGTTAATTGTCTTTTTTTTTTGAAGACACAAAAATGTTGCAGAAAAATAAAGATTATAATGTCCATTACTGCATTCAGTCTTAGCAACCTTGGCACAGCAATTTTTTCCCTAATTAAATGAAAACTAAAAAAGCTTCTTCATATATATTTTTGGTTTCCTCGACCATCCCATGGGAATCAGTATGACCTTATCATTACCATATGTCATCATTACTTGTTGTTTCTTGACTACTTCAATACCTTGAATTAAATGAATTTCTTCCTTTGTGAAGCTGGGGGGGGGGGGGGGGAATAATATTTGGAAGGTTGTGACAGAGGTTGGACCCGGGGCAGAACCTTTGGAACTGCAAAAGGTTGGTTCATTTATTCCCGTTATGAATTCCTGTAAGCTGCAATTTTTTGGTGTCTTCTCTAAACTGTTACCCTTGTTTCATATTTCTTGCTTGATGGTCATTTTGGTGATCCAGTGAAATAAAATATGACAATTAAATTTTGAATGGCAGATAGTGGTTTTTGGTTACATTTTTCTGTATACTCCATTATATGCTTTGCTTAGTAGATTGTCTACACTATACGGTATAATATGCAATTCGAATTAGTTGTCATATGAAGACTGAGAATTTATTTTCGAATTTGATGTACTATTTTAAGATTTTTCATGAAGGTTCTTTTCCAGCCAGTACATAATTATTTTAAGATGATGATTAGGATATTTAGGGTCATTATTTGTGCATATGTTCCAGCCAGTACATGATTAGCATGATTATGATGCAGAAAATAGGGTCATCATTTGTTCATGATTAGGATATTTAGTTGGCAAAACGAAACCACGTGCAGTAAGTTTTCCCCTGTAACCTTTTTATACTTATTATGTTAATCCCTCCCCTTTGTTCTGCACAACAAACCTTTCATGTTATCAGCTTTTTGGTAGAAGTATTTGCTGCCTTATAATTTTGTAATTATTAAGATGTCTTTGCAAAGCATGTTAATAATATATAATCATCTGTGTCTAGTTGAACAATTTGTTTCTTGTCTATGCGAAAACCTGTTTCGTATTTGAATTGACACTTTTCAAGTGTTAGAGAATTCAGCCTTAGTTTAGACTGACAAGTTTCAGTTGATGCAGGGAGTACTAAAACACTTCTAAAAGCAGCGCTCCATGAAGCGGCTAGAAAAGGAGAAATGCGGTATGAAGGTCTTTGCAGGATTGACACGAAGGTTAGGAGCCACTTCCATGATAATATTATCGCTATCATTATTTTTATAAGGCATTAACTTATATGGGGATATACCTCATTCGGGTGTACATTTATTATGTACTCTGTTTAACGTAAGCTTGTCTCAACTGTTGATCAATAAGTTTGATGATTTCTTCGCCCATTAGATTTACTGTGTAATTAAAGCAGACCAATCCGTGCTCTCTAAGTGAAGGCTTGTATTCTGTCTCTTTTGGATATACTGTAACTTTTCCCCTTCGGGTTAGAAAAGTATCTAGATTAAGCCAAGTCAAATTCGTAAACTGCTTAAATCAAATTATCTTTCACATATATTTGTTCTTATTTCCTTACGGTGAACATCTGTAGGTGTGGTATTGGGAGTCCCTATATGGTTACCCTATCAACGTGTCATAAGATGGAAGCAAATTCAGATGAATCTGATAAATCTGAACATAAGTGGTAATCTCAGTCTCTCTCCTCTTTATCTCTGTCCATCTGTCTTTCTACTTTCGGACTCTTAAAAAGTTTTCCAGGGGTTAGAATCCAGAGAGATTCTATCCTTTCATGATGGCACCCTGTCTGACAGTTTGCACTTTTGCAAGGCCTACACAGTTCATGTGATTTCATCATTTAAGAACCTCAATACCATAATTTGCTTAAGTTACTGAACTTCTGTTTTATAATCTCAACTCATCTTTTTATCTAATTACTAGCAGATTGTCTGGGTCCTGGTAGCTTTCAAATTTCTTTGGTCGCTGAAAGGTTTGGGAAACTGAAAAATTACAAAGGAATTTGAGTGGTATAATACTATAATCTTTGCTCACATGATAAATTTGATGAGAAGTAGCAGGTACTATATTTCTCTGAAGTCTCAATTTTGTATCTTCGATTGTGAAATTCCATTGCATTGTTCTCTTAGTCTTCCAAGGTTATTTTTTAACGAAAAGCAAAATTGTAAATTTAACATAATCATGATTGAATTTTTTTGTGTTACAGCGGTTTCCATGTTTTTGGATCACATCATCTTATGGACAGTGATATACGTCATATATTCATGCTTGCATTATGGCAGTGTATGTTGGCACCCTGCAATTATGCTTTTGTTTTATAGACAACTTTTCCATATAGCAATGCGCCTTTTTCAATTCTCGAAAGTTGAATGATCTAATAGAAAGAGATGGATAAGCTTGCGCAAGCTTTGTTTCAGTGCTAGTATTCAAAGTAGTTATTATCTGTCGGTAGTTGTCAAAATCTGGAATTTATGACTTGTTTATGCTTTCAGGGACCTCAAAATTTCAACATTCAAGCTCATGAAGTCCTGTCTGGTGTGTATCAAGTGCAGCAGCCAAATGCAGAGACCTTAAAGTTCTCCTAAATCAGTAATATCTATTAAGGTTATACATTTTAAATATTCCCTTAAGAATTCTCTACAACAATATCCAGGGGCGGAAGCACAGGTTGACTAAACCTGGCTGTAGCCCCCCCTTTTTCCTCCAAAACCTCCCGAGGTTAGTGATTTAGCCTTCGTAAAAATAAAAATAATCAGTTTAGTCCACCAAGCTCATTAGTTTAGTCCACCAATCTCAGCAATTTAATCCATTCCACCATGTTTACTATCTGTTGTTTCCTGTTAGCAAAGAACTGAAGAATAATGGAGAAAAATAGGGAGGGAGAGTTGGTACAAACCATGCAGTAATGGAGTTGCTAAGTAAGTGTTTGTTAAAACGCTTCAAAGTTGCTGTGTTGGGTATTTGGCTAGATATATGTTCGTTAAATGTGTGTATAGATCTGTATATTATACAAGATGATAGTCTGTTTGTGAACATTTGAGAGCCCAACAGCACCAAGTCTGTAGTGTTCCATTCAATCCTTACCCGTGACAACTCAAATCCTGCTGTTATGGAATCCAGACGGCAGTATAAAGCACGCCTCATTCTGCAACAACTCAAGCTCTATTGTTTGGGGAGCATATAACGCAGAACAACACACCTCTCTAGTCTCTCTGCAACCAAGACCCACCGAGCAATGGTCTGCAACACAGGATCATAAAGAGGTTCACTAATCAAAGCTGGACAACCCATGAAGAACAACTTCAAGGCATGATTATGAATATTTTGGCCATCAACAACTATAAAGCTTTGCACAAGACACATATTCGTACACGTTCTCTCCAATAGTTCTCGCGTTAACCATTAACGTACATTGTAGCCGCATCTTTTCTGATGACTACATCCAAGTGAAATTAAAGACTAAAGAACTATCAAACTATGTAAGATTGACAGATAGACAGGATGTAAAGAACATAGGATGTAAAGATTGACACAAGCATATAACGTGGTCCGGCCTTATTGACCTACGTCCACGGACAAGAAGATGTTTTCTCATTAGATTATAAGGTCTTACCCTTGAAAGTGTTACATATCTCTTCTAGATTCCTCACTTTCTCTCTATCTAAGTCTTTCTCAGGAATTCTCTGTAGAAATGAACTCGCGGTGGCTCATTCGTCCGAGCTTGGTGAGCTGTCCTCTACCGTGCTCGTTACTTCGGACGTGCTCTATACTCTCCCTCGTGATGGCCCTCTTGGTTCTTCCCCGAGTCGTCTCGCTTCTCTCCTTTCTCGTGTTGTCCTTCTAGGGGAGACCTCGTGCTCTATCACCTCTGGGTAGTAGTATAGATCGTCCGAGTCTTCCTTCTCTATGTGGACCTATTCAACCCTCGTTCTTATCCTTCATTAAATGCGGTTCTCCTTTTTAGATTTGACCGTCTGAGCAGATAAGACCGCAATCTACACGCGTCATTCATGTGACGTTTGTAGCAGGTGTCTCGACTGAAACAAACTCTCCTTTTTGGAGGATGATTCGATGCTCCTATCTCATCATCCTCTTGTGTATTCATCCCTTGGGATGTTGACACGTGGCCATCAGGTATTTTATCCACACAGTTTGCTCCTTTTCTTTGCAACTTGCCAAGGGTATGATGGGAAGAAAATATGTAGTCTTTTACCTTTTCTTGCCACATGTATGTCTGCTGTTGAATGAGGGACAGAAAATCTTATTTTTTGTAAGTTTTTCCCTGTATTCTTATCGCCTTGTTTGTTGCGCCTTTGACCGTCTTGGCTTTCGAGAAGGGAAATTGGGTATAGGACTTCCACCTCTATTTAAGAAGGGTCCTTTTATAATGAGGGTATGAGTTTCATCATATTATGTATGTTAGATCTTTTCCTCCGCGTCCTCCATGGTATCGAGGTATCTATTTATATTGTTTTTAACATGATGGTATATTCTCTCATTCGTATATCGCTTTGGTTTTTCTTGCCCCTGATTCTAGATCATCACCAATGTCTTCTCAGAAAGACTTATCCTTTCGCATATCGTCTTTAGTCTCTTCAACTTGTCATGTGATTGATTCTCCTACTATCAGGTCTCGTATTTATCACTGTTTTTTCTTCTACCGGCAAGCTTTAAAACACTTCCTTCATAGTGCCTTTTCTTGCGGTTGATTTTGGGAATGTCTAGATGTTGTGCGTGTGTTTACGCGGTTCGGCTTAGAGACCCTTGCTGTTGAAGGTGCTGTGGTATAAAATACTTCCTTTGTTTTTTGAGTATTTATATATATGTATACCGTTCCCTTGTTTTATGCCATAGCACCGCAGGCTGGATGGTCGGGTGGGGTGCTCCGCCCGTTTTTTCCATCCTAGACATTTGTATTCGTGCTCCATCGGCGAGCTTGACTCGGGTGAGAAGCTAGTAAATCAAGGTTTTGCCTTGCGATGTAATTTTTGACTTTATTATTTAATAAAGAATTACTTTGTACTATTGTGTACTATTTTGTGTGTATGGTAGCTCCAATTATGGATGCCAAGGCCAAGGAGTGATCAATTCCAAGGTTTGGAAGAGGCATTACTTGTAATATTGGGTTGATACACATAGTTCTACTTTCGCGCCAGATTTTTTATTTTGTTTGTTGTAGTATCCCGTTGTTGGGCTACGTGCCTCTCTGTTAGTTAAGTGAGCATAGGCTTGCAGATCACTTTGTTATTTGTTGACGAGAGAGGGATACCTCGGTCGAGTGATTCTTTCCCCGGCCAGAGGCAAGTACCCCGATGCTGGATATCTTCTATTATATAGAACATCATCCGATTGCATGATCGTGATGGCATTACCTTAGGTCGTTGTCCGTGTCAGATAGCTTGGGAGATTACCCGCATCATTCGTTATGGGGAATGGAAGGTGTGGCTAGCACCGTGCCATAGATGCTTATGGGCTTTGTGTTGTTAAATGCGAAATGATATGCTTAATGGAGATGCAAATATGCGAATCTTAACGAGAAAAAATGATAGCAAAAAATAAAAATAGAAATAATAAAAAAAGAAAAGGCGATAATGACATGAAACAATGAATAATAGCGTTGTATTAAAAGGGACCATTTTATTATGTTCAAAAGAAAGGTTTGATGAACCTTCTAGTACATTGAGTCAATGTTTGGCGACCTATACAGGTAGTAGGGAGCCTGTCCTTTTGTGAGATGCCCCGGCGATCCTATTAAGCATTATAAGCTTTTAGGTATTTAATGTTCCAGGGCGCTCGAGCTCTTCACCATTGTCTTTGAGAAATCTGTATGCTCCATCTCCTGTCTTGGTGAGGATTGTTAGTGGCCCTTCCCATATAGGTGCAAATTTGCCTGTTTCGCGCTGGTAGGGCGGGATTTTTCGCCAGACTTGATCGCCTGGCTGAATTGTCTTCGGTGAACACGTTTGTTGTATTCCCGAGCTAACTTTCTGTGGTAATTTTCTATCTTTTGGAGAGCAATCTCTCTATTCTCCTCTAGATCATCCAATGTGGATAGTATCATGTCCGAGGTTAAGTTTTTCTCCCAAGCCTCCGTCTTGGTTGTTGGAATCATTGCCTCTGTTGGTATGATTGCTTCGATCCCATATGTAAGGGCGAAGGGTGTCATTCATGTTGCTTCCCTCGTTGTGGTCCTGTAGGCCCACAAGATGTTATGTTGTTGTTCACACCAGCTTGCTCCATACCCGTCGAGTTTCTTTTTGAGCATATCGGCTATGGTTTTGTTTGTTGCTTCTTCCTGGCAGTTACTCTCTGGATAGATAGGCGTGGATTTGTTCTTTCTAATCTTGAAATAATTGAAGAGTAGATCAATGTTTTTCCCTCGGAGTTGGGCCCCATTATCTGATACAATGCCGGCTGGGATACCGAAACGACATATGATATGTTCAAATAAGAATTTGAAGACGTCATGGTCTCTTATGTGGCGTAGAGCCGAGGCCTCCACCCATTTGGTGAAATAATCTGTGGCAACGATTAGGTATTTCCTCTGCCTTGTTCCAGCTCTTAGAGGTCCGAAAATGTCGACTCCCCATTTAGCGAATGGCCAAGGACTTAGTACGGATTTTAGATCCATTGAAGGTGCATGCCTCATTTTACCAAATTTTTGGCACTCGAGGCATTTTTTCGCCATTTCTTTCGAGTCCTCGTTCATTCTTGGCCAAAAATATCCTTGTAATCTGGATTTTGGGCCAAGGATCGCCCTCCATTATGATTTCCTTCATAACCGTAATGTATTTCTTTCAGTATGCTTTGTCCTTCTTCGAATGAGAGGCATCGGAGGAGAGTTCCTAGATAAGACTGTTTGTATAGAACTCCCTCTCGAAGCTGGTAATTTCCAGATCTAGATTGTATTTTGTGTGCGATTAATTGATCGCTTGGGAGTTGCCCATTGGCTAGATATTTGATGATTGGTGTTCTCCAATATTTTTCGGATAAGTTGTCCTCCGGAGGTATTGAATCCACGGTGAGGATATCCATGTTACCTTCTATTGGAATAGAAGGTAGTGCAACCCGTTGGATTACGAAAGTGGCGGCCTCGGGTTCCGTTGTCATGGAAGCTATGAATGCCAAGGCATCAGCATATCTGTTGTTGGTTTTGTTTAAATGTCGGAACGTAATATTTGGTATTTGTCTGATGTAATATTGGGCGAGTTGTAAGTATCGCTGCAAGCATGGATCAGAAGCTTGATACATTCCTTCTATTTGTCGGATAATGAGCTGGGAATCACTTGTGAGCCGCACATTAGTGATACCTAACTCGATAATTATCCTTAAGGCGTGTATGACTGCTTCATACTCGGTAATGTTATTTGTGGCGGGGAACTCAAGTCTCAGGATATAGACGATTCATCGTCTTGTCGAGGTTGTGAAAACCATTCCGATCCCTGAGCCCTCAGTTGCATGATCCGTCAACGAAGACTTCCCATCGTATGGGATGTTCCGAGCGAAGTAGATCTGGGAGATCCTCCAATTCGTATTCCATGTCGGGGATATCTTCGACCTCGTCGATGATATCTAACGGGAAGTCGGCTAGGAAATCTGCGATCACCTGAGTTTTGACTGCCGTTTGGGCTTGGTATTTCACCTAAAATTGCTTGATTTGGGCCCCCCACTTAGAGATGCGGCCTGCTTCATCTGCATGGTCGAGCACAGACTTTATTGGGGACTTTGATAACTATCACGGTGTGGGCATGGAAATAAGTTCGCAACTTCTGCGTATCGTAAACCAAAGATAGTATTATCTTTTCAATTTTGTATAGTTCTTCTCTGCAGATGTCAGAGTTTTTCATATGAAATAAATTGGCTGTTCGACCTCGTTTTCTATGCGGGTAAGCACTGCACTGATCGAGGTATTGGTCGCCGATAAGTAAATGTAGAGGTTTTCTCCAGGGTTAGGTTTCTGGAGTATTGGCAAGCTTGCCAAATGTTGTTTTATTTTTTGGAATGCCTGTTCACATTCATCTCTCCAGGAAAATTTCTCTCCTTTTCTTAGGGTGTTAAAGAAGTCCCTGCACTTGTCGGACGACCTGGCGATGAATCTTCCCAAGGCTGCTAACCGGACGCTTAGTCTTTGCACATCCTTGATCGTTTCCGGGGAAGGAATTTATAATATGGATCTCACCTTGTCCGGGTCTACCTCGATGCCACGTTTGGTCACTAGGTAGCCCAAAAATTTGCCTGATGTCACCCCGAAAGTGCATTTGATGGGGTTGATCTTCATATGGAATTTTCTCATCTGTTGGAAGATGTCTCTGAGATCACCTGCATGATCGCGTGCGAGTTTACTTTTTACGAGCATGTCGTCTACATAAAACTCCAAGGTGTTGTGTATCTAGCCATCAAACATTTTCTCTACCATTCGTTGGTAGGTGGCTCCTGCATTTTTGAGCCCAAAAGGCATTTTAGTGAAGCAGTACAAGCCTCGCAGAGTGAAGAAAGCAGTGTGTTCTTGATCTTCCTCGGCGAGGGGGATTTGATTGTAACCCGAATACCCGTCCATAAGGGATAACAATCCATAGCCGGAGGTTGCCTCTACGAGATGATCGATGTTAGGTAAGAGGAAGTTGTCTTTTGGACAGTCTTTGTTAAGATCGCTGAAGTCGATGCAGATTCTTACCCATCCATTTTTCTTAGGTACAATGACCATGTTAGATATCCAAATAGGATATTGCACTTCTCGTATTACCCATGACGCCTCCATTTTCTTTAGTTCTCGTTGGATAGCTTCGTGGTATGTTGGTTCTATTTTACGCATCTTTTGTCGCACAGGTTTGTGTGCTGGGTTAATTTTTAAATGGTGGCAACCTACTTCTTTGTCTATTCCTGGCATATCTTCCATGCGCCATGTGAAGACATCGGAGTATTCTCTCAACACCTGGATGAGTTGTTCCTCTGCTTCCTTGCTAAGGAGCGTCCCTATTTTTATCATCCCCGGATTTTCGGGTGTTTTGATATTAATTTCCTTGGTTGGCTCTGCGGCAGAGAAGTTATATTTTAGTTCCCCCATGTCATAAAAATTTTCTGTGGGTTCGAGGGGTGAGTCTATCATGCGAGTCTCCCCATTACTTGGTTTAGTGGTGGAGCGTCGAGCTTCATTTGTTCTTGCTATGTAATCGTCAATTTCCGCCTGGTGTTTGGCATTCTTGGCCCTTTTTTTCTTTGCTCTAGTGGAGTTAACTTTACTCTCCCCCATTTGGACTTCGATTTTGAAGCAATGTTTGGCTTCGCCTTGATATCCTTGGATCTCGACGATCCCTTTAGGTGTGGGAAACCATAATTTTTGATGATACGTGGAAGCCACTCCTATGATCCCATGGATCCAAGATCGTCCGGTGATAGCTGTGTAAGGTGAGATAACATCTACCACACAGAAGGTAGTTAGTGTGGTAATTGTTCCTACATGAATCTCCAAAATTATTTATCCCTTTGGGTGGGTTGAGGAACCATTGAACCCAAGTATGTTATACGGGGAGGGTATAAGGCGGTCGTCTTTAAGGCCCATCCGTTTGAATGTTTCATAAAATAGGATTTCGACGGAGCTTCCTCCGTCAATCAAGATTTTGGTCATTTCCCATGGCAGTGCCTTAGATTGCTCGGTCTCTTCCTTATGTTCGGGAAGAGTGATGGCCATTGTGACCACTAAAGGATCGTTGTGGTTCCGTCCTCCATCTGGTGCTTCCGATGCAGAGAAGCTGATGGGCTGTTGCATCCACTCCTCCGTTGAAGGTTCTTTTGTGACACTGAAGATTTCTTCACCCTCGAAGTTTCTTTCATGAATTCGTCCCGTCATATTTCCTTAGGGCGGAAGAGCAGTGTGTGCAGAACATGCAATCGTATTGCATTCGAAACATTGCGTCTCACGAGGGATTTCCACACGATGTATGGGTGCTTCTGTAGCCGACGGTAGTATGGATGGGGCGATGCAGTCCACAAGTTTTGTTAAAGAACATTTCCTTGGAAATTGTAATCTTAAAAAATTTTCTGGGAAGGGGGATTGTCCTGCCTCTTGCACGGCTTTGAGACGATCAAGTCGAGCCTGTAATTGGTCGTCATTTCGCCTGGTTTCGGCTTTCTTCTTTCTCCCCAAAGCTCTCTCGGGCGAGAAAGATGGTTCATGCTTGCGATACCTTGATCGCCATGGATCCTCGTGCGATTGTTCTGCATGGGATACAATCTTGGATCGGACAGACTTTGAGTTTTCCCCTCGTTTGGGGCTTACGGGGGCGAGATTTGTGACCTCGTAATCGATTTTTTTCTCGGCGCGAGTCTTGACTCGTTTATGCCGAGGGTCGACATCGGACGATCTCTCGGAGGGTTCATCCTTGGGATCGAGGATCCCTTTGCTTCCCTTGGGGAAACGATCCTCTGTTGCCTCGTTAGAGGTGTCAGGGATGTCTATTCGTTCATCGTCTTGTAGGTACTCAAGAGGGTTTTCCTCCTCCAAGGCTTCTTCGATTGTAGGGATCGGCGCCCTTTTCTTTGCCTTATGTTTCAGCCTACGGTTTGTCCGTATTAGCCGTCGATTACGCCTTTCGAGTCTCTCCATTTTCTCATCTCGAGCCTCTCGGGCTTTTGGGATGGATGGAGTAGTGTTATCTCCGAGATCGGAGTGATTATATTTCTTGGTTTTTTCCATCCAATGCCTTTCTTGGCATGTGGTTCAACCCTCCTGGTTGAATCGAATGGGTATTGCCGCATTTTGACCCTCCTGATCGATTTAGATGATCATTGTCATGCTTCAACCCTCCTGGTTGAGTTAAATGGATATTATCATAATTCGACCCTCCTGGTCGAGTCATGTGGGCATTATCATGCCTCAATCCTCCTGGTTGAGTTAAGTGGACATCATCATGCTTCTCGAAGGGGTTTCCCTCGCCTTCGGAGCTAGAATTGTCAATTAGTCCTTCCCGATACTGGTCATCTGGTTGTCCCTCTCCTGGGATTATGCTGTTTCATAGGGCCTCGTCTGGGTCTATATCGTCGAGTCCTTCTGTTCGGGCTCCACTGTTTTCTCCCTGGCTTATACGAGCGGATCGCCGTGTTACCATTATCTTTCCTGCAATATATGCAATAATACTTAATTTGTCTTTTCTTTAGAAAAGTGGGACCATTTCTTTGCAGGTCATGTGCAACAATTAAGTCTTAGTTCAGACTGGACAATTTAGTACAGGAAGACTTTTGCAGTAAATTTTGGAGACATGTGAAAATGTCAAAACATTACCTCTTTGATCGAGAAGCAATGATGGAAGAAAGGTATTTTATCAGTTCTCTTGTTTCAAGAAAAATAATTCCTCCGACACGCTATATCTCTTATTGGGAAAAAATAAATTATGACGTTTGAGCGCATCTTCCCTTTTTAGGAAATGTTACTCGTCATCTTTTGACTATGGATTTGAGACAAACTTTTAAGTTTGATCCATGATTATATACTCATAAATCCTTCCCCTTAACTTAGATTTGGACACTTAAGAAGGAGATATTGGACCGTTGTTGAGATCTGATGATGGTTTTCATGAAAACTTGTCATTTCAACTCTCATAAGGAGATATTTCTCTTATGTAGTTTACTGGACTAGTCACTCTTCCCAGCTCTTTCATGGAGGAGATCGTTTGAGTACCGAAACGTTTTAAGCATCATTTTTACTCCGATCTACAACTCTCTTGAGCTTCTTGAGGAAGGTATGAAAACTTCTAACCGTAAGAAAGAATCTTAAAAAAGATATGCGAAAAAACTTCGATCTGTTGGTTTTTGAGGTTTTTCTAGACTTCTCAGATCATTTAGACCATTTGTGAGTCCGAGCTCTACTCTTTTAACTCAACAGAACTATCAAATACCTCTCTCTCATGGAGATTATGAAAACAATATAGAGTTTTTATTAGAGAGGTAGAATATATCTTCATACCTCCCTGTTTCTAGCGCCAAAATGTAGCCGCATCTTTTCTGATGACTACATCCAAGTGAAGTTAAAGACTAAAGAACTATCAAACTATGTAAGATTAACAGATAAACAGGATGTAAAGAACATAGTATGTAAAGATTGACACAAGCATATAACGTGGTTCAGCCTTATAGACCTATGTCCACGGACAAGAAGATGTTTTATCATTAGATTGTAAGGTCTTACCCTTGAAAGTGTTACAGATCTCTTCTACATTCCTCAATTTCTCTCTACCTAAGTCTTTCTCAGGAATTCTCTGTAGAAAGACCATCTACTCTAACATAGAATATTGCATTCTGTCCATCTCCTTCTACATGGACTGGTATTTATAGACGAAATGAACTCGCGGTGGCTCATTCTTCCGAGCTTGGTGAGTTGTCCTCCATCGTGTTCGTTACTTCGGACGTGCTCTATACTCTCCTTCGTGATGGCCCTCTTGGTTCTTCCCCGAGTCGTCTCGTTTCTCTCCTTTCTCGTGTTGTCCTTCTAGGGGAGACCTCGTGCTCTATCACCTCTGGGTAGTAGTATAGATCGTCTCAGTCTTCCTTCTCTATGTGGACCTGTTCAACCCTCGTTCTTATCCTTCATTAAATGCGGTTCTCCTTTTTAGATTTGATCGTCTGAGCAGATAAGACCGCAATCTACACGCGTCATTTATGTGATGTTTGTAGCAGGTGTCTCGACTGAAACAAACACTCCTTTTTGGAGGATGATTTGATGCTCCTATCTCATCATCCTCTTGTGTATTCATCCCTTGGGATGTTGACACGTGCCCTGATAGACACATTTTTGTGTCTAATTTGATCTCAATACTATATATTGTTGGCACTCGATTTTGACTAATTTTGTTATTTTATGTATTTGTAGGTATTTTTTTTGGAAATAAATATTTTTGGAAAATTCGGCTCGAAAAGTTGATTTTGGCACCCGGAGGACACGTGTTATTCGGACTCTCGCTTTTGGATAAGGGGTAACCTAATTACTAAGGGGCACCCCCAGGACACCCTCTTCTTCATTTGAATTTCGATTTTGGCGGGAAAAATATTCATAACACTGGCAGAATTTCAATCGACAAAATGAAGGTGTTGTGGTGCGATTCAATGGCTCAAACTTGGTAGGAAGATGTGATATAGGTTAAGGAACACGTTTTGGGCTTTTGGTTCGATCAAATTTGGCCATAATTAGCTGGACAATTCACGGAAGCAAAACAGGGAAACACGGGTTGGACACGGGATTGGAGAAGATTTGAGCGTGTTCTTCTCATGCATGAGGGCTCTAGCAACGTTGTGGGTCGTGTTTAAACACTTCTAGAGTGACCAGGATGGAAATCTTTGCGTACCAGAGCAAGAATGGAAAGAAAATATTTCAAGAATATTTTTCTTTACTGCCGAGTTAAAGAGAATTATATGGAGTAATTGAGGGAGATTCAACGAGCTGTAGGTGTATAAATATGTTCCTTTTTTCTTATCATTTTGGCGCCGCCGACGCGGATTTGTGCTTAGGTAGAGTTTTTAGGTTTGTTTATTTTTTTTTATTTTTTTTATTTTTTTATTATTTGTTCCTTTTTACTTTGTCTTTTTGTCTTTGATTTACAGGTTCTAAGTGGAGCACTAAGGACTTGGAGAGGAAAAAGCTTAAAGCGAAAAGCGAAAAGAGAAGAAACAAAGGACAATTTTAGGATTTAATTTTTAATTTTTAATTTATTTTTTTTTAGAGTGTGTGAGGAAAACTATAATTTTTTTTTTAATTTATTTTGGACTTTGGACTTTAAACAATTGGACTTTATTTTTTTTAACCCTACGGAAGGGTATTATTATTAAAAAAAAATATATATTATATAAACTGTGTGCAGGGAAGGACGACGATTACTATATCGTCTCGGCCCCTCGGGTTCGCACACGACATAGGAGTCGTGGCCCGAGTCGACGACAACGGTTCATCGCCCGTCTGGTACGGGAGGTAAGTCCATCGAAACACTCGCGAATCTCCTGTAAGCGAGTTACTGTCTGCCTTAAGGTGATAATTGTTTGAGGACGAACCGGACTGTTTTTAAATTCCTAGTAAAGGGCAAGGCCTGGCCAAATCAAGATAAGGACTCGGATTTCATCACCGTTTCCTTCTTGCCCGCCTTAGGAAAACAAAACCGAACGCGAACCTAAGCTTTAAAATTTGGAATAGAACGAGACCGATAGGGTAACGAGCTTAATAGGAAACTCGTTCGAAAAATATTGGTTGCTCTTTAAGCACACTTCAAAGTTCATGATGGTTTCTGTGAGTTGAATGCGTGACTGCGCCGCCTAATGCGGTGAGGCCTTGGGTATCAAAGCTCTACTAAGCTTCCCTCGCCTCAATTCAACTTACATTAGCTCGGATTGATTCCAGAGGGGTGTGCTCAAATTGTAACGAATTCCTTTTCGAAGGAATAGAAGCTGGTCTAGAAAACAATCTAAGTGGAGCCATCATGCTTTTTGTTTGCTAGAAATCTTTAGGTTTGTTTTGGTGGAGTCGAGTCGGCCTTGTTTGTGGTTGTGTATAATTCCTTTGCAATTAAGAATGTCGAGCTGGTATGATAGAAGCCAATACAATGAGTATCGACCTGAATTTGAATATGGACATCATCATTTTTATGACCATGTTGGGAATAGTGGTTGGGAACGCCATCCTTTGGAAGGATATGGGTCATACCCTGGTGAGCCCAATTACTATCCACACATGCATCATTCTTACGAGCAAGAATATTATAGTGCTAGTTCTTCGTCTCTAGAGGATACAATCAAACTATTGAAAAGTAGTCCTTTTTATGATCCTTCAGTTCCTATTCCTTCTCTAGAAGAGTCTCTCAGGAAATTAGAAGAGTCGACACGTAAGTTAGCAGAAATGAATAACTTAGTTTTTGATGAAAGAGAACTTTCTATAGAGGAATCCCTCAAGTTGATGGCTGAGACGAACGAAAGACTTGCTCGAAATAATCTAAATTTCCAAAATAGTGTTTCTAATTTTACCCTTGATATCAATAATGAATATTTGCCTAATTTAGAGGACGAGGTTAGAATAAAAGACACTACTTATTTAGATAAGGTTCAATCATTTTCGTACTATGATGATGAGGATAGCAGTAATGAAGAATCTGAAATATGTAGGCATAGTGATCAGGAGTCTAGTAATCCAATTGAGCTGTATAGTGATTATATTATTTCTAGTTCAAATCCAAATAATTTTTATGATTATTCACCTATTCAAAAGGACGAGGATTTGATTAGGGATACCACCGTTTTAGACGATGTAGTATTTCCAGTTTACGAAGCCGATAGTGGTTTAGAGGAACGGGTTCATTTCGAAAATACTGTTTTAGAGTCTAGCGACTTAGAAACAATAGTCTTGGAAGAAGAAGATAGACCTGTAGAGATGAGTAAAGATGCACTACCTGATAATAACTTAGAAGAATCTCTTGAATATTTTAAGGACTCTGAAGATACGGAAATTCAAGAAATAATTAGAGATCTATCTAAAGACACTGAAAACTCTAAGTTTGGGGGTGATTATCACTTCCCTAGTGCCTTACCTTTAACTCTCAGAAAGTCCCTACACTTAGGACTTGATATCTGTGCCTCGACCATTTTACAAGATTACCTTCATACTCGTTTTCCCGAGCCTAATGTTGTCCATGAAGGAGTTCAATCGTTAGAAACCCATTCTCTGGTTGATGTGGTTTGCCCAGGCTATGATCACCAGATTGACTTTGTTTTCCCACCAAATAGTTTTCTTCCAATTGTGGGAACATATAAATTTCAGATGTGTCAATTATTAAGTTTTGAGACTAAACCTAATTACTTTAGGAGATTAGGGTCGACACATCTGTTTAAGGAAGACCACCACTCTCTTTGTGGTCAGCTGTGTAAGTCAAATATGATTGACTTTAAGGATCCCCATTTATTCAGGTTGTTATTATTTTTAATTGAGTTTTTCCAGACTTTTAAACCTGAACTGTTGGATCTTAGCTATGAGGAAGTGCATCCAATGAAAATTTTCTATCAAGATCCTTTCATAGAACCTGAACCTGAACCACAATGGGACATAGGTATCTTAATCAGGAAACTAGATAAGGGCATGTTATTCTTGTTCACTTTCTTGGGTTATGGTAGTTTCCTTTGGTCAGCTCTTTTTCGTTTTGAAGACCCACAGTTATTTCGACTGTTACTTTATGGTTCGAGTTGACTAATCCTTTCCTAAGTCTGGCTGAAGACTTTAAACTTAGCACTTCTTGGGAGGTAACCCAATCTCACGCAACACGGTAATATCCTTCCTTAACTCTTTTACTTCAAATAGTAACTGTTTCTCCTTGTTCATGTTTTTAATTTTATCTTTAGAACATTGAGGACAATGTTAGATTTAAGTTTGGGGGTATGGGAGAAACTTTTTAGTTGCAATAAATAAACTCCAGAGCCTAGAAATTTACGCCTATTAAGGATAGCACTAACCAATCTAAGTGGATGGAAACATTTTTGTTTTAGGAGCTGAGGAACCAATCTGACTAGATGGAAACATCTATAGAGTCTATTCATAAAAGCACAGAGCTCAGGTGTTAGAAATAACATGATAGTTTCGCCATATCTCGTCGATTCCTTTTCACTTTCTATTTTTAGTTTTCTTTTATTTCAAGTGATTTGGTGGGGCACACGATTCAAGTTGTTACCTTTGCTAGGGTAAAATAGAGTGACTGAGTATTGAAAAAAAAAAGAAGAAGTTTTAGACCAGACCATTTGACCAAACGGAATAAAATTCAATAAAGTCGACCACTGGTACCCTTGTATATGCCAGTTGTGTTGACCTAGAGTTAGGATTATTGACCACTGGTTCCCTTGTATATGCCAGTGTGTTAATATTAGTCAGACCGGTATCTCAGTCATTTAGGTTAGGTTCACCTTGGCAGAGGCCTTCAGACAGATATGGGAAACACCGTTCACTTTTCAACCATCTACATTTTTCTTTTTCCATCTTCTTAATCTTTTCATGTGATTAGTCTGACTCCGAGTATGATGTCCATCGTGAAACTATCTTAGTAGAGCTCTGTCACTTATATGAATTTTAGTATGCTTGAGTGCAAACTCGTATACAGCAATTGGAATTTCGTGTCAGGGTACTTCCTCCTGTAATTAATAAGTATGCCAACCAAGGAGGTTCTTTAGTGCTTTCCAAGATTTTTCGTAGATAGCTAGGGTCTGGAGTATTGGTTTTTGTGGGTACACCTCTGATAAACCCACCCGAGATTAACTCGGTCTCTTTTCAAGAATAAATTTTGCTCGAGGACTAGCAAATAATAAGTTTGGGGGTATTTGATAGACACATTTTTGTGTCTAATTTGATCTCAATACTATATATTGTTGGCACTCGATTTTGACTAATTTTGTTATTTTATGTATTTGTAGGTATTTTTTTTGGAAATAAATATTTTTGGAAAATTCGGCTCGAAAAGTTGATTTTGGCACCCGGAGGACACGTGTTATTCGGACTCTCGCTTTTGGATAAGGGGTAACCTAATTACTAAGGGGCACCCCCAGGACACCCTCTTCTTCATTTGAATTTCGATTTTGGCGGGAAAAATATTCATAACACTGGCAGAATTTCAATCGACAAAATGAAGGTGTTGTGGTGCGATTCAATGGCTCAAACTTGGTAGGAAGATGTGATATAGGTTAAGGAACACGTTTTGGGCTTTTGGTTCGATCAAATTTGGCCATAATTAGCTGGACAATTCACGGAAGCAAAACAGGGAAACACGGGTTGGACACGGGATTGGAGAAGATTTGAGCGTGTTCTTCTCATGCATGAGGGCTCTAGCAACGTTGTGGGTCGTGTTTAAACACTTCTAGAGTGACCAGGATGGAAATCTTTGCGTACCAGAGCAAGAATGGAAAGAAAATATTTCAAGAATATTTTTCTTTACTGCCGAGTTAAAGAGAATTATATGGAGTAATTGAGGGAGATTCAACGAGCTGTAGGTGTATAAATATGTTCCCTGGGAGTACTAGAGAAGCTGTCGAGAGTTTGGGGAGGTTTGGAGGCGAGCAGAGAGGCGCAGGAGGAGTTGCAGAGAAGTTACCTGCTGCTGCTGCTGCCATTAACACGCCTGAAGAACACGAAGAACGGACCTGCCAGAGCAGTCGTTCTTCAACAGTGACAGCGACAGCGGCTCGTGGGTCGTAGTGTGGGTCTTAAAAGCTACAACGACAGTTTATCTTTTTATCGTTCTTCCTTTTGTAACGGTGAACAACGCCTTTGCAACAGTTATTTCTGTTGCAATTTTTCTGTTCACTTGTTTTACTCCCTTTAATCAATTTTTTGAGCTTAATACATGTATTTTGAGATTATGATTAATATGAGGAGCTAAACCCCAACACTGGGGTGATGGAGGAAGCCTTATTTCACACTTGGGTAATTATATTTAATTCTTCTCATGACTTTTGCACTAGTTTTAATTGAAATTATGATTTGAAAAAATTAGTTGTCATTTGATTTGATGCGGCATGCTTAGCTTAGATGATTTGATGCCTCATGCTTAACATTTACATCTAATATTTGGAGAATTTATCTTGGCAAAAATAAGAGTCAATATATTTTATATATTTACTGAGCTATAATTGTTAAAAGAATCATTATTTGAACCTTAAGAAATGAATTCGGTGGAATCCTAAACCCAGTACCTCTTGCACCATTGTTAATATTTTTGTATACATAATTTTTATAAATCTAAAAATCCTTCACCTTCACAAGTCTTAGAGTTCGAACCTTCATTACTACAACCACGAAAAATCTCTTATCATGCCCATCGGGTATTTTACCCACACATACATTTACCAGCTCATGGAGCCACGTCGATGTAAGTCAGGACCATACGGCGATGGGATTAAACTTGCAGCAACAGAGAGCAGCAAACACGCTTAAATGTGTGAACCACAACAAAAAGGCGCAAACCTCTAGTACCTGCTTGAGAACCATAAAAAGGCATGCTTTCAAGGTGAAGTGGTACGTGTTTTCCCGCATTGATTTGGGTGTGCCAAAAAAAAAATTTAGCCCCCCTCATTCTGAAAACCTGGTTCCGCCACTGACAATATCAATCTAAAATTTTGATCAAATCAATTACTATTTTTTCTTAAAACAAATATTTTGAAATTCCATAAGTATTATTCCCTCGGTCCAAGATTAGTTGAGCTATTTGTAGTTTGCACAAATATTAAGGAAAGGAGAAAAGTAAAACTTAGAAATGATTTATCTCCTAAACCATACCACAGTTTTTCGTAAACTTTATACCGTTGGAAAGCATTTTAAAACACCTAGATAAAGAGTATAAACATGCCTATCAAATTATACATATTTTTCTTGATTAGTGAAATAGCTCAATTATTTATTGGACAAAGTCTAAAACTAAATGGCTCAATTAATTTTGGACGGAGGAAGTATTATTCTATAGAAAAATTCTAAGATGTTCTTTTTTCTCCGTCATGGTTGTATCAATTATGTCATAGATCTTATATAAATTTAATTCTCGAATATGATTAACTTTATTTTATTTATTTTATTTATGGATATGATAAATTATTGTGGCTATATATAAAAGTCGTTAAAAGGCGTGTATAATCTTAGGAGTTATGTTAATAACCCAAGAATACGTTTGGTTAAATTAATGATTTATTTTCTGTAGGTTATAGGTAATAAAATTATGGTCTATGCTTAAGAGAAGCCTTATTTAATTCAACCTCAACCAAAGTAAAGACTTCTTCACAGATAGTCAATTGGAGCATCTCCAATGTTTGGGGTCAAGGTAATCCTATGTGGAGGTCTTACTAAGACCTTTTGGTGGTGGGTCTTTCACTACATGACAAAAAATAATAGAGATAAGACTTTTTACCTAAATTCCATTTCCAATCCCCAAGGTCATGTCCAACATTTTTTGTCTAAATTTAGACAAAAGATGATGTGAACTTAAAACCCAGGGTCATGAAGAAAGTCTAAATAAGATTTTCTCCTCTACCATCACTTGGTCCCCACATGCACATGTCATCTTCTTTTATGACCTCCACCTTAATGTTGGAGATGAAAAGTTGGTAGACAAAATCTTAAATCCACCTTAATGTTGGAGATGAAAAGTTGGTAGACAAAATGTTAAATCCTATGTGTCATATCAAACCTATTTTGAGGCATACTGAATTTTTTTGAGGCATACTGAATAATACCGAAATAGGGTCACTAAATAAAAAATATCATCACCCCTTATCTACCCTTTTTGATAATGGCATAACAATCCTTATTTAATTGATATTAATGACTGTGATTAATTTTAATAATAATGATTAATTAATGATGTTAATGATTGACTAAGTTAAGTTGTTAATTAGTGTTATATTAGTTGAAAAAAATCTGATTTTTGAGTGAGAGAGTGGGGTTTTTAAGAGAGGAAGAAGAAGTGGAAGAAAAAAACTAGGGTTCTTAAGATTTTGAGGATTTTTTTTTATTCGAAATGCATGATTCATTAATGAAGAACCTTCTGCCAATAATATACAAGTATACCCGTATACGACGTCTAATCTCTCTTTTTTAGCTCCAGAAAACTGAATTTTTCCAAACTTCTTCTGATTTTCAACACTTGGTTCGTCTGTAATATAAGAACCGAACTTTGTGCGAGAAGAACGGTTCGGCCAGTATATTTTAAGCCGAACAATATAATTTTAAAATATACATATGGTTCGGCATGTGCGATCTCTTTCAGTGGATACCCGAACCTATTGTTTTTTTTTTGTTTTTTTTTCGAGTTACAGTGTATTGTTCGGCACACATTATGTCAGTCGAACATTGTGGTGAAACTTATGTTTTTACCTAAGCCATAAATTCGGCTTTAATTATAGATCCAAATTATTAGCCGAATTTTGGAAAGCTAAATGTTCGTTTTTCGGGCCGAACTTCATTAAGTGAACTAGAAGAACCAAGTTCGACCGAAAATAGAGAGTCGAGTGAGACGAACTTATCATCGTCTGAGTTCGGCTCAAAACGGAAAACTAATTTTGGGCTGAACTATTTTTTCCACAGAACAAAAAATAAAGAACAAAACTAAGTTCATCTCTTTTTGTCGCAACATTTTGGGTCGAACCCACTTCTGAAAACCCTAAATTCATCTAAGAAAATCCTATGTTATCGATCAAACATAGTAAAAAAAATCAAACGATTAATCAGTTTATGGAAGGGGTTCGACTGCAAGCACGAAGAAGAAGTAGTGTTGACTGATTTAGTTGTAGTTTATTCAAAGGGTAACCTAATAATTTTTGTATGGATAAACACCCCTTATAAAGATATCCTAGATGGCATCATCATTTAGTATGCCTCAGAAAAATTCAGAATGCCTCAAAACAGATTTCAATTTAAGACCTTGACCCCTAGCATTGGAGATGCTCTTATGGGCTAATACTGTTTGTCAGTTTTTACTCATCTTCATGTAGTGTACAATTCAATGCATGGTAACGAGTTGTCGTACTAAGAAAAGAAAATCAGTAACAGGCCGGGTTTGGGCCTGTTTTCTCACCCGTTTTGTTTGTTTTGATGAGTATAAATATGAAAGCCGGCCGCAGGAACGTATTCTTAGGGTTTGGAGATCTTTGTTGGTTGTTTCACTGTACCGCTTCTTTCAAATCTATGACAATTCAGAATCTTATAAACAACAACAAACAGAAGAAGAAGACGCCCTCTCTACGACGAGTACTATTCACAGCCAAAAGATAAATATTCAAGAGAGGATGAGGAAGACAATGAGGAAGATTCGACACCAACAGCAGAAGAAGAGGCTTTGAACTGTACAAGTCCCTCCTCTGGCTTCAATAGTAGGAACTTGGAAAAATGTTGTTCTGCTGTAGTTGACTAGGAGTAGTATGTAGAAACTTGATTTAGACTAATACTGCTATTTTATATTTCCCTTTGATGTTTTTTTTATCTTCATCTTTGTTTAGAGAGATTTCTTTGCTGTGGTTGTTCAATCTTCCTCAACACTACCAATTGATGTTCTCCTCAGACTAATCTTGTCACCCATAAGTAGAAAATTTGAATACGTAGAATGCCGTGTAATACGGTGTACATGATTCTGAAAATTGGAGATCAGTAAGCGTGTGCCTTTTTTTTTCGAAACAGAAGTAAGCCTGTACGGTTATGTTCCCATGATTAACTAATGTCTTGCCGTCGGTGAATTATTAAGATTGAGCCCTCGGCACCATAATCAGGAGATGTTACCAAATCTCGGATAGTTCCTAGCTGTCCACATTCATCCCAATTTTCATCTAATCCTGAAATTATTTTTGAATCAGCTATTTGTTGTTTTCCTACGAGCATAAGATCAAAATCTTGGTGAAGTGACCGGACGGCCCATATTGTTTCTGCACCATCTTTTACCTCTACTTCTTTGTATATCAATGTTTCATCATGCATGGTGTTAACCCTGAAATGGTCTACTAATTCATCATCAAGAAACATGTGCCTCTCAATATCAATGCTAACCGATTCATTGTAATAGTCAATAACTCCGTCGGATGATAAACTTGCGGGACCATAAAACCTAACAAGAGTAACAAAGACATACGGATGATGAATCATATTCATCGCAAAAGCCAATGCTTCTCGATCATCCGGGCCACCAAAAAAGAGTACAATCACGCGGTAAGGCGTGTCGGGCAAGAAGCAAGTAGATTTTGTTTGGAGATTACTACCATCCATTAAGATCCCGACTGAGCATGGGGTGTTCCGCAACAGATTTTGAAGAAGGGTTTTTATTGCACGATTGGAAATATTTGGTCTGGCCAGATCACCCCTCAGACTTGCATCTTGCCTGCAGAAAGGGAAGATAACGAGAGCATCCCTCTTGTCGACTGACATGGTGCATATATCGTTGTGCATTGAAGCATACGGAGAGATAGTGGTGAAAGGATGAACCGTAACAAGGTTCTGGAATCGGTTTTGGAATTGTTGGAAAACATTGATTATTCTTTCCGACTTGGTAGGGTTTGATGTGGAAGTACGTTCACCCAATGTGTGAGATATAAGGAGAGGAGAAGCACGACCCACAAGCTCGACGAGATGGAGGAGGTAAATGGTGAGTGGGTGGAGTTTGTTAGGATTGGAGGCTTCAATGATTCTCATAATGCCTGGAACATCATCTTGGTTGTGAACACATACAAGTACTTGAAAATTTGAGTTGTTTTCATTCGACTGCAAAATTGACCTTCCTTTGTAGGTTAAGTATTTCGATGAAGGGTCGTACAAGTATTTCACCGCGGGTGTAATAACGGCTACTAGCACTACAAGTGCGAGAACCATGATTGTATTTGATGCAGTAAAAATTTCCTGCAGAGTAAATAAGAAAACATGTTAACGGAGTATTCAAATTACTTGGTAAGATGCTGTAACATATTCTGCAATGACGAAAAAAAGTTTTAGTGTTTGAAGACGCACTTTGGTATTTAGTGAATCTAACCAGGTGTTAAGTGTGGAAACCTCGATAATGCCTTTCATGTTCATAATAAGTCCAAGCAAGAAACTATCTAGCAGAGAGACTCCAAGAAGCACAGCTGGGATGAAAAGCCCGATAATCTTTCCAAGGATACAACCGAGGATGATCAGTAAAACACGCCATACATATACGAAACTAACTTTGCGAATGTCCGTCTTATATCCAACGATACCCATATGAAGAGGCATGAAAAATTCAGAAACAACGCGCAGCTTCTTAACTAGAGCTGATCCTAAAGGTGGACCGTCAGGTATAGCCAAACCTAGTAAGAAAACCCCAACTGTACCATTCAATCCACAATATTCACTAGCTAATCCACACAGCAGAACTGAAACCATTATCCAGGTAATGTAAATATCATCTACAGGTCTCCCTTCAGGTGTATTCTTGACAATCCATAATGCTGCCGGCCGCACAATGAAAAATATATAAATCACCGTCCCTATCCCCAATAGAATTAACACTATAGGTAGTGCATATGCTTGGTTTCCATTTCTGATTATTTGACGGCAAAAGCTGTAGAATTTTAAACCCAAATGAAGAAAATCAGCAACCATTGCTATATGAACCGCTGAATTACCTAGGTCGGAGCTAAGAATTTTAAGATCATCGAGTACATAGGCGATGACAGGGAAGGAAATCATGCCGAATAGATCCACTACTCTATCGGAGCTCTTAATAAGTAACTTTAGTCCCGGTATATCATCATCTTGGAGTGTATGGGAAATTTGAAGTCCTACTATATAAGAGCAAGCGATACAAAAGAATCCGATGATGTATGGTCGCCGCCCAGCTCTCTTTAATATTTTGGCATCCATTTGAACTCCAACTTTAAATATAAAAAACATGGAACTGAAATGAGCAAGCATGTCTACTGCTTGAAATCCATTTAGAGGGAATATGAAATAACCAATTCCGACAATCCCGAGATGTGGCACCTTTATGAACGGAACGCCAAAAACCCATGGGCTAACAAGTATCCCTCCCTATGTACATGTATATAACATATATAACCAAGCCATCAATAATCATAAAAACAAAAACATACGTACTCGAGAAAACAATTAAAGCATAATAAACAAGCCTTACCAGTATTTGAGAAACAATTAAGGGATGATGGAACCGTGACAATGCCATATGTATCAAATAGGGTACAAAAGAAAGTATACTAATTTGCAAGCAAATACTTGGTAGAGGACCAAAACTTGTGAAGTCTTCTAAATGTGTATAAAATAATCCTCCTTCGTCTGAACCGACTATGCCTGGATTTGTACACACACGATAACCTTTCCGTATCCCCATATCTGTCTCTCCGTATACCCCAACTAAGCAGCAGCAGGAACCGCAAATGTTTGGCTGGGGAGAAAGGAAGCAACAGGGAAAGGAAACAAATGTTTTTCTGTTTCTTCGTTTCTTCTGAGATTTATATAAATAAGGAACAAAACCTGATTCCTGTGTGAAATAATAGATTCTCAATTTTGGTGTTCATTTGTTATTGACCGACGAATCATTATCTAACTGTAATTATGCTTCAAAAAAGAAATTTATCTAACTGTATGGTCAAATTTGACTATTTCGTACTATTATCAAAAAAAAAAAAAATAGTGTATGACAATCAGCCTGTCAGAGCAACCACAGTGGACGAGTAAACCTATATATTTGGTAAAAAGACGAGACACAACGGGACAGACTATCGACTAAAAGCCGAACTAAAACCAAATCCCAGACTATATTTGGTCTGGGACCAAAACTAAAACCAAATATAATCGAGCGATGGTATAATGTTCGTTTGTCATTGGGCGATTATATAAACTACGCTTGACATGAAGCGCATGTATAGTCTTCGTCACACGAAGAGGCGTGCATATAAACTCCGCCCCAATGGAACGTTATTGAAATGTACGCCGGATTGGGCGTTTGCTGAAGTTTACGCCTGGCATCAGGCGTTGATATACACACCGCTCCATTGAGACTGTTGTAAACTCCAACCTAGTCGGTGTTGGTTACATGGCATCACCTGTCGCCAATTGTTTGGAATCGCACATCTAACATTAATTATCGAGCATACAACGCATCCCATATTTGATTGTGAAGTTTATCCTTAAAATAAAAAAAAAAGATGTTTCATTGTCAAGTAACTAAATTGCGTGCATGTATATTATCCATCATTCACAACACTACAGGTAAATAAGGTCAGCCTGATTGGTTGCATAAAGATATCGATTTCTAGAAGTTTGTCTACTTCTACTACCCCACAAGGCGAACACTATATCTCCGTCTCGTTATGGGGCGTATGTTATACGTTCGCCCCAAAACCGGCCCATGTAAAGTCTCCGCCCGTTGTCGGGCGTGCATAATACCTCCGCTCCATCCAGGCGTGCAGTATACCACCGCCCCTCATCAAACGAACATTATATCTACGCTCCATCAAATTTAGTCTTGTATCGGAGTGTCATAACACGGACTAAATTCAAACTTTGATCTTTTTTTTCCTCTCTGGTCTTTGGTTATACTCCACCGTTGCAGTTGCTCTCGGCCCCAAATTTAGTACAGTTAATAATTTGTGCACCTAGTGCACCCAACATGAGGTGGCGTCGTTATGGAGCCAATATAGAAAGTCCACATCTCATTCTTAAATGCTATCCCATTCAATTACTATTACTATCTTTTCAGGTTTTTAGGTTTTTCGTGTGCAACTGTTTTGTTCGGAACCTCCACCTAAAAATCCAGCCCTTTTCTTCACGTTAGAAACGAGACTTTGTCTTCCTCCCTCACAAAACAAACGTCTAAAGTGATGAATCATACTCTTAATTAAAATACAAAATTGGTTAAAAAGATTAAAATGGATGAAAAGGACATTTAGATTTTGATACTGTTGAAATGGACAAAAATGTAAAAATAGCCAGGATGTAAACAGTTTGATCCTTCCATTTTCAAATATTTTTTCTTATTTTTAATTTACAACAGGATGCATCCAGTTTCATCCTTGCTATTTTTTAAGTTTAAGTCAGGATGAATCTAGTTTCATCCTTGCAATTTTTTGGTGTCCATTTCACCGATACTAGTATTTACTCGTCCATTTGAACCATGTTTTAAAAAATTTTGGACAAATAACCCATTTTCCGTAATTAAAATTTATTTTAAAAGGAAAACAAATAAAAAAGTGTGATTCTTGATTTTATGAGTTCATATGAGATTTTCTTTTTTTTTTTTATAAATTCAAATGCATTCAAAGGATTAACTGAGGGAATTAGTAACCCTTGCGACATTGTTAGTAGAGCATTTTAATGCTGGATTAGATGAACTATTCCTTGCATTAGACTATCTATTTCTAAATTTTGCAAAATACAGATACGTGGATCATTGACCCAATCAAAAGGATTAAGGAAAGTTTTGGCCTCTTTTGCAAGAGTATCTGCCACATTGTTAGCGGTTCTAGGAATATAAGAAAAACCCAAAAAATTTTGACAACTAGCTAGAAAAGATTCTTTTAACTTCGTCCATGATAACTTGATTCTGCCAGGCCATTTGAGATGGTCTTCCATGCAGAAAATCGAACAAATTCTTAAAATCAGCTTCCACACTGAAATTTGTGAGTCTTCTTTCTAACGCACAATTAGCTCCTTGCACCATTCCTAGAGCTTCCGTTTCTTCTAGGGAAGAAGCTGAGATTGGACATGCCTTGCTCGAACTTGCCTGCATAATTCCTATAGATTAAAGAAAAACCTGCAGGAATATCCTTGGAAATCCAAGCAGTATCAATATTAGGTTTCTTTTGAATTTTCCTAGGCCTTCTCCACTTTGGAACTTCGGTTGTAACTGTTGAGATTTTTCTAAAAGAATGGTTATCCTTATACCGGAAGTCCAGAAATCTCTGGATTTCTAAGGCTAACTGAGAACTAGTTTGTTGTTGTGTTTCAAAAGCTCTATTGCATCGTTCCTTCCATATGAACCAAGCATTAGTCAGTATGATTTCTAAGGGTATCATTGAATTCTTATTACCTAGCCATTCCTTACACACATCTAGGAAAGTAATATTAAAATCAAAATTTAGTTCAACTGGGTAAGGTTCAATCGCCCAAACTGTATTGGCATAGGGGCGAAACAGAATTGGATGTTCTACGGATTCATGTTCTTGACAACCAAAGCAACAGTTTGGATGGATATCCTCCATGAATTTAGATAATTTCATATTTGTAGAGATAGCATTTTGTAAACATTTTCAAGAAAAATTTCTGATCCTTTCAGATACATTAAGACTCCATAATTTTTTCCAAAAAGAGTCAGGTTGTCTTAAATTAAAGTGATTCGATATTCTCTCATTGAGCTTGTTATACATAGATTTAACAGCGAACATACCTGAGTTGGTAAAAAGCCATCTGAGGGTGTCTTTATTGGTTATGTCTATTCTGATGTTATTAATTTTCCTATCAATGTGTTATGGAAACAGATCACAAATTAAAGTAAAGTTCCACTTCTTAGTGATTGGATCAATAAGATCCTTCATAAGTGTTATGTGAGAGATATTAGTGGTTTTAAAGACACTAAGATTGGATTCTAAATTAGGTATCCATTTATCCTCCCAAATATTTGTACTATTTCCATTTCCTATTTCCCAAATACTATTTTATTCAACTAGATGAATACCCTTACTTATACACTTCCATATCCAAGAACTTGTAGATGGTATTTTAGTTTATAAAGCTGAAGTTTTTCTAAAGTATCTAGGTTTGAATTGTGATACCCAAAGGGTTTCTGGCTCAGTTAGCAATCTCCAAGCTAATTTTGGTATAATTGTTAAGTTGAACGTATGTGCATTTCTAAATACTAATCCCCCTTACTCATTCGTTTGCAAAGACAAGAGTAAGACTTTGGGTAATAACCTCTGTGGTTAGTTTTCTTTCCCCACCGGAAGTATCTTTGAAGAGCATCTATTGTTTTGTTATTTTCTTTGATAAAGGATCCCCTTACCTAAGACCTCTAAAAGGTTTGAAGTAACTATCAGGGCATCCATTGAGTAAGACTTCAATGGAAGAGGTGGATATACATTGATGTATAAGGTTGCAGAACTTGTTATCAAAGCCAAAAGCCTTCATAGGTCAAAAAGTCCCAGTCTACTCTATCAAAATCTCTAGACATGTCAATTTTAATTCCCATTCCAGCATGTTTCACCTTCTTCTTCTTAAAAGAATGGATTATCTCTTCAATAATTACAATATTTTCAGAGATTTGCCTTTTAGGTAGAAAGGCTGCTTGGAAAGGAGATATTATATGGTTTAGGAGAGGTTTCATCCTATTAGCTAGAATTTTTGCTATAATTTTATAAATGGTGTTGCAAAGACCAATTGGCCTAAATCCACTAGGGTCTTTAGGGTGTCTACTTTTAGGAATAAGAAAAAGGAAGGTTTTGTTTAAATCAGGATGTAATTCCCCTGATTCAAAGAAATGTTGAATAGCAGTTACTACTTGTTGTCCTACTGTTTCCCAGTTAAATTTGAAGAAACTAGTTAGGAAACCACCCGGTCTTGGAGATTTATTTAGTTTAAGTTTTTTAATAACTAACCAAATTTCTTCTGAAGGGACAGAGTTAAAAGGATCATTTTCTTCAATAGAAAGACAAGGGGAAATATTTTGAAATAAGAGGGGATTAAGATGAGGAGGAGGAGATGGAGTAGAGAAAAGATTTTGAAAATAATATAAGAGGGTTTTTTGAACCTCGGGTCTTTTAAAGGTTAATTCATCACTACTCTTTCTCAGACATTCTATGTTGTTCCATTTTCTTCTTTTCATAATTTTAGTGTGAAAAAATTTAGTATTTTTTTCACCTAAATGAACTAAATTGTCTCTAGACTGCTGTTTTGTTATAGCTTCTTGAACTTCATAGGGTTTTTCTAATTGATATAATTTCTCTTTAATCTTATCTTCTTTTTTGTATACGTGACTAGATTTATTCAGGGTATCTATTTGTCTTAAGGTATTCTTTATTTGTTTGGATGGGAGACCAAATATATTCTTCTTCCAAAAATTTAGATTAATTTGGAGAGTTTCTAGATTTGATGTCAGGGAGCTAGTAGGATTTTCAGAAATAACATGTGAAAAAGCGGGGGTCTAACAACACCGCCCAATATTTCGCTTAGCAATCTGTATGGACAAACTCGAATATACTTTTAATAGAATCAACAAGACTCAATCAATTAAAAGTATATCAACGAATTTATATCTCTCTCTTGATTTGATTTACTCAAGCAAGACTGTGAGTTCTAATCAAATACAAGGACTAACTTGGACGGTACCAAAGACCAATGTCCAAGGATCAATCAATGATAATCAAACAACCAAGGTTGGATTATTCTTATTGATGATATAAACGTACAACCTGTATTATTTCAATTATAAAGATAAAACAATATAATGCGGAAATTGAAATAACACAAACACCAGAAATTTTGTTAACGAGGAAACCGCAAATGCAGAAAACCACGGGACCTAGTCCATATTGAATACACACTATATTAAGCCTCTACAGACGCTAGCCTACTCCAAGATAACTTCGTATTGGATAATAGTTTAACCCCAATCAGTATCCCACTGATCCAAGGTACAGTTATGCTCATACCCTCTGATCCCAGCAAGATACTGCGCACTTGATTCCCTTAGATGATCTCACCCACAACTAAGAGTTGCTACGATCCAAAATCGCAGGGTTTAACAATAAAAAAATTTGTCTCACACAGACAAGTCTATCAAAGGATCACTCTGTCTCCCACAGATAAACCCTAAAGGTTTTATTCCGTCTTTTGATAATAATCAAGGTGAACAGGAACCAATTGATAATCCGGTCTTATATTCTAGAAGAACATCCTAGATTAATCAATCACCTCACAACAATCTTAATCGTATGATAGAGAAACAAGATGTTTCAGAATCAAAAACGATGAGATGAAGTGTTTGTGATTACTTTTTATATCTTGCCTATCGGAGATATCAAATCTCAAGCCAAATTTGTTATATGTCTTCTTTATAATTCTTGTAGATTGTTTGTTGGGTAAAGCATCAGGTGTGATATTCATCTGTTAATAAACTCAAGGGAAACCGGCAATGGAGATCTCAAGTTGAAACACGAAATCAATTTCAAATAAAAAATTATAGAAATCAGTTATAAGTGAAAGGTTCACTCTTTTTACATCTTTAGAATTTCTGTTTCAGTTTCTGAATAATATTAATTTGATTTATTGTCATTCAAGGTGTATGATCCGTTGATATGGTTATAATGACATAATCCGTTGACATGGTTGTCATTTTTTCTACCAAATCTGACGGGCAATGAATTTGAGCCCAATTTTTTTATCAATAATCTGCCAATGGAGTGAATATTTTTTCGAAAAATGGGTCATACGACCACAAACCCATAAAACATCGGAGTAGTGGACAAGCAAACTATAGGTCTCGGTAAAAAAGACATACGGAAATTTAGTCATCTATACCCTTACTTTAAACTTTATTCTCTATTATATTCTTTCTCTCTCCTATTTATTTCTCTTTTCCAATTTAAAATTAATCACGATAAAAGTCATAACTTCCGCAATATAAGTCGGATTTTACTGAAATTTATATTTTTAAAAAGGGCTCGAAATTCTCTACGAAATAAGATCCATTGTTGATATGAAATTCGAAAAAGAAAAAAATAATATTTTAAGCCAGGTCGAGGATACATTATGGACCCAGGTGCAACTTGACCAAAAATTATTTTCTATAAAAATATGCATTATACACCCGGATGCAACTTGGACAAAATTCATTTCATATAAAAAGATGCATTATGCACCCAAGTGAAACCTGGCCAAAATTTATTTTCTGTCAGAATATGCATTATACAACCTGGTGCAACCTAGCCAAAACATTTTTCATATAAGAAATAAAAAAATATACATTATGCACTCAGGTGCAGCCGGCCAAAAACTATTTCCCGTCAGAATCATATATTATGCACTCAGGTGCATCTTGTATACTTCGCGGATAAATCTAGGTTTATCCAGTGATCGCCTACAACATATTATACATAACCAAATTTATTAGTTCATTATCTCGAGCAATAAATTTACCACCATTATCATCACATTCACTATCAAAGCATCAACCAAAAACAAATATTATAGAAGAAAAATAAACTGAATAACAAAAATAATTCAGAATAATGTACATTATGCACCCGGATGCATCTATGGAAAGACTTATTTTCTATAAAAAAATATACATTATATATTCAGGTGCATCTTGTGTAAATCGTCTCTAGATCTAGGTTTAACAGTAATCTCCTACAACAGAAAGTGTCAACAGTAAAAGTCACATCATTCGGGCAATTTAAAAAACGCCTTGTGTGCATTTTTCTGTTAATACAACTATGAATTTGAGGTTGATTTCCAAGCTAGCAGCTGTCTAATCCAAGAGATTAACTAAATAAAGAAAACTTAACCCAAAAGCTAGCCCCGCTCTGAAATATTAATATACAAGAACTCCTCTCAAATGATACATATACATAAATGTTCTCGTTTGCAAATAAAATATAAACATAAATCAAAAACAGCAGAAGTTATCTAACTATTGTAATTAAATCCTCGAGGCTTTCATCGTCACATGCACATCTTGATCTGTCTCTGAAAACTGGAAGTGAGAATGAGTGAGCACATCATCCCTAAAAAGGGTGCCCAGCAGGAATAACAATTAACTTTTAAGTCAACATCGGCATGATTTGGAAAAAAAATACATGTTTTCCTAAATATTAAAAGATAACCAATTCACTGAATTAAACAATCATGTACATGGAAGTAACTCCTTCTTTATTTATTTCTGCGGTGACATTTACACACCTGATAACTTTCTGTGGCGAGATTTACACGCCGTAATATTGGTGACAATTACACACTTAAATAGTCTGTGGGTGAATGTACACACCCGTAATATTGGTGACAATCACACACCTAAATAACTTAGGTGACAATTACACACCCAAACGTGCATGAAAGTATAAATGAAGGAGCATACCCTATATACCACATATGGAGAATTTCCATGACCATTCATAAAAGAATATAGTTCCTTTACAAAACCATGGAAAGATTAACAAAAACAAACAGAACTTCCGCAATTCAAAGCTGAACAATGCACTCCTTTCCAAACAATGGAAAGGTTATCAGAATCAACATAACTATCGGAAACTTAAATTAAACAATGGAAAGCTGAACAATGCACTCCTACCTCGAGATGTTCAATCCATTGGATCATCCTTCGAATCGATCGTTGTTAATAATGACTAACTGTTAATCATAGAAGCACTCTAAAATTAGCCAAAAGACTCATACAAGGCTCAAATCATAATCTCATACAATTCTCTAATTATAGGTTAAGTGAACTATTTAATGGTTCTAGACCTTTCATTCTCTACCTTTAGCACACATAAAGGTTTACTAATTCATTCAGGATGATTTTATAGTCCACTAGATATGTCTTAAGAATATCTACAATCTTGTAGAAGGAACTAAAGGTTAATTCGGACCTTTTATGGTCCGAAGTATCAAACTAGGAAAGCTAGGGCTAGGCCCAAGTCCACTAACCCGGCCCATTAATCTAAGGCCTGGTCCAATTGGGTCAAACTAACAGTTACACTCAGTCCAAGGTCAACGACTAAATCTCGGTCAAAGGTCAACTTAATCAAAGTCAGGTCAAGTCCAGGTCAAACTAGTCAAATTCAAGGAAAGTCAATTGGTCCAAGGTCAGGTCAAAGTCAACTGATTCAACTCAGTCTAAAAGGATGAACTCGACTCAGTCAGATATCCTAAATTAGCTAAGGACAGAGTCAGACAAGCAATCTGACTAGGATGACTAACTAATGGTCTACAAACAAGAAACAGAAGCTCAAACAATCAATACCATAGACATAAATTCCAAAAGATTAAATCTAAAGAAACAACTTCTTAGTTCTATCTTACACTAACTCTAACTGCAACCTTGCTTACAAACTCACTCCAATCTCTTAACAATCACACTAACACCAATAGTTCTAAACTTCCACCAGTTACAGCTCAATCTTTCCTCTTTACAGGTTTAAGAATTCTTCAGATTCATCACTACCAGTCCTTCAATACAAACACCAGTAACCCCCTGAAATTCACTTCTATCTAAACAACATCACTGCTTCATTCTAAACTTATCTCAACCTCAGTTCAGCACCAGTTGGAGTTCAGTTCCAAGTTGTATCAAATTCCTGCAAAGCCACATCATTTCCAATCTCTCCACTAGTTCCAATAGCTGCAACTACCCTTCAATTCAGCGCAACCAACACAACCAGCACCACTACACCTGCAATTTCTACCACTTGAACCTCACTGGATCGATTAAACTCATCTTCATCTCTAATCTCCATTTGTATTTAAAGTAACCTTCACGACCTAGAATAATCAAGCACATAAGCAAAACCACCAACAGCAGTTCAACCCCTAAAACTCATAACAACAGCTTCAATACCAGCAACAATACAATTCTTCATTATATAACATCTGTGGATCAGCAACAGTACTCATTGCACTAGCACCACCATTCTTCCGTTAATTCCAACCCCAACTCCATGCCTTGCATACTCCCAATTGCAACTGCGTTCCTACAAAAACTACTAAATTCCAAATACTTCAGTCACCAACACAATTATCCAACCACCATAATCAACGGAAACACATATTTCACATGCACAAGTCCATACACCCCTTAACTCAATCATCTAAACTTCAATATTGGCAGCCATGCATCTTCAATCCTTAGTCTCTTCCAAACAAACACCAAACCTTTACAGTCTATGACCAACATATTTTCACAACCTACCAACAACAACCAATTCATCTCCATCTTTATCACCACCTGTAATTCAACTAAAACAATCACCACCTCCATTACCTCATTGTCACCACCCACTGAACATCTTCATAACTCCTCCAACAATAACTAACTCCTCTTCATGTAACTCAAATCAAACAGGAGAACCCCATTTCTATCTTTAACTTAGACAGCTCTTCACAATCATTTGAACTGTAACTACAACTCTATAATATCATTAACTCCTCCATGTTCCTCACCTGTGGCTTTATTTTCCGACAACACCAACATTCACAGCAACCAAATAACATCTTCATTCAATTGAAGCGGATCTTCTCATACACGATTCAACAACCAGTTCAACTAAATCCACGAACCCTAATTCCTAATTTAGGGAAGAACAGGGGAAAACCCTAATTCTAGTCGAAACCAAAATTAAACTCAAAATAATCATCTCTACCTTAAATTAAGACCAAACCCACTTATAATCAAACACTATAAAGCCAATTCATAAAGAAACACCAATCGATTCTTAACAATTTAACATTCAATTTAATGAACCCTAATTTACCTTTTTCTTGTAAATCTGAATCAACTATTTAAATCAACATCACCACCATCATCTACTCCTCGATCGTATTCAAATCTTCTTAATTCTTCATCCTCAAAACCTAACTCTAACTATCAATCCTCAGCAGCATCAGTTCATTCTTCTCCCGAAACTAAATCAACTTCAACAACACACCATCTCCTTCAATCATCGAGCCAACTAACTTTCGATGAACAAAACACACAAGAATAACTCAGTTCTTCTGAACTGATATTGACAGAGAGAAGGAGAGGAAACACAGGGAAGAAAGAATGAAATAGAAGAACAAAGAATGAAGAAGAAATAAAATGAATAAGAGAAAATATTTCTCTTCGACACGTGGGTGGTGAGAAGGCAACCAAATCTTATAATGACACCCATGGAATTGATAATGGCAGCGAGGCGGTTTAGATTTAAAATGATTATTTTTCCCCTTGTACAATTTTGATGTTATCTTCTCCCCTGATATCCGATTGACACATTCGAGTAGTCTATCTCGCATAACTTTTCGAGACCTATCTAATGATACTAATTTCGTAACTAGATCGTTGTTATTTTAATTTTTATAAATTAACGTTTTTCTTTAATTAATCGAGTCATTAGCGGCTTAGTTGTCTCTTGATCATTGCTAAACCAGTCAAATAGCGTTGATGAGCTTGAGAGTCGTTACATTGTATAATAGTTTTCTTTGTGGATCTTATTAATTGAGAAACCATCTGAATCATGTCTATTTTATATAATAGTGTTCTCTGTGGCTCTTATTGGTTGAGAAACCATCTAGGTATTTTTGATTCAACTCACCCCATGATGTACCGATTAAATCCCGGAGATGATTCAGTCGACTGATTTTTGAGTTTTTTAAAAAATTCTAGGGTTCATGATTAAATGAAGAAGAAGATGTATTTTAACAAGTTATATTTTTACATTTTAAAATCAGTTGAAATACACGAATCATATATTTGGACCGGTTATCAATTTAATTCACTAATTAACTAGAGTGAATCCCTACCGACTCAGTAAATATATTATGGGTTATGATTTGGGTTATGATTAATCAACTGAAAATAAGATGTGGGTTATAAATAAAAAGGGCTATGAATAATAAAAGCATGGACTATATTTAAGAGAATCCTAATTAAAATCCAAGAATGGATTACATTAGCTCATGAATTCTTACTTTTCACAAATGCAAGCCCTACATTTGCTATCTCCCTGCCTCAATATTTTGCTGTCTGTGTTGTAATTCCCTAACATTGTTCCTGCCCTCCACCCTGTACTTCTGGTGGATTTGAGTTAGGCACTCTAGGTCGTCTCCATCATACACCTAAAACCAAGCACAGCTGAAACCACCAACATACACCAAATGCTCCTTCAATCCTGTAACAGGAAGTTGGATGCAAAACAATGACGATCTGTTATTGAACTAATTTTTAGTTTTTCACAATTTTACTCTCACTGTTATGTATGTATGTTTGCATTACTTTTCACTCCCACCTATCTTACATATTTTCCGTATGTGGTATATTTTTTGAATATCTAACAAGATAATGTTATATGTCTTGGTTTGTAAAGGTATCTACGGGAGTCATGAAATGTGTGTTATGCACTATCATCATTGTATTGGCCATGCAATAAGTGAATGTTACAAAACGGAGCATAAAGTTATATCCGGAGGTCCCATCACTACTGGAAAAAAAGTAATCTACAACTGTAGATTGACAACTCGTAAATTTAAAGTCGTAAAAGATAGCATGTTTTACAACATTTTCCAATGAAAGAGTTTTCATAGTAAAAACCGTCCAATTCTTAGGACCAAAGAGGTCCAAAGAGTAGTGACGAGAATTAAGAACCACAACTTTTTGTGTGAAAAGGGTTGCAGAGAGAAGTGACCACTTTTAGATTTTACAACTCATATCTTAAATGTAGTGAATAACTGTAACAACATGTATAAGTGTTGTTGAAGATAAAAAAAAAAATTGATTTTTAAAAATGTTATTTGAAAGATTCGAACCCAAACCTACCGTGTGTTAATACAAGTCATCAACCATTGTTCCAGCATCACAATATTGGTGGATTTGTGTTTTTGTTTCTGTACAATATTCATAACCTTTACAAGGGTTGTAAAATGGAAAATTGATTTTGAAAAATAAATGAGGCTAAGTTGAATCGAACCTGAACCTCTTCTACCTAAGACTAGGAACCCAACCCCCCTTCCAGATCTACATGTCTGCTTATATTTTACATGTATATCTATATTAATAAAAAAATTCAACTGAGCCTTCAAAAAAAAAAGAACAGCAAATGCCCCATTCTGCCTGAAACATACAAGTCATTCTCTGAATCATACAAGGCCTGCAATCACATTTTAATCAACACACACAGTAGCAGATTCTATATATCAAAATCTAAATGAATGAAACAAGTGGAGATGTAAATGTATGCAAGTTTTGGTGAATCAAACACCAGTCATGGAGAAGCTGCAAATGCTCAAAGTTTCAGAGTTTATAGGAATGTGGAACCTGTTTTTCTCGCCAAGTGCAGAATTAGGACCAACTCAATAAATCCCCTTTTCTCTCTTCCTTTATCCGGGCTTGAGACTGGCAATGAAATAAGATATCATTTCAATGGCAGAGTTAAAAAGGGGTGGTTCATCTCAAGAGAAACAAATAGCATATCATATATACCAACAATATTATAAGTCATACAAAGGAAATATGAGACAAATAAAATGAAATAAGGTCTTACTCTTAAAATGAAATCTTATTACATATGAAGACATTTCCCTAGATTTGTAGCTAGATCAGCCATTTGATTCGTAGAAACTCTAACTTTTTCTTTTGCAGCAATGAAGATAGCATCTGAAGCCCATGTAAAATTTCCACATTGTTCACATACAAGGTAAGCTATGTGTTTATTGTGTTGATTTTTGCATATTTTTAGGTTGGTTCTGTAATTGCAGGTTGAAGAGAAGCACAACTGATTGTGCAGTGGACAATTTTTATAGGAGTGATTATCTTTTCCACAAGCATCACAACTTTTCTCTGATGGCAGCAACAACAACTTGTCTTTGCAAGGGTCAGAAGCATCAACAAACCATTCAAAGTAGGTGCAGGTAGGTATGGTGCACTTGAAAAACATTTTTCCATAGGTTTTAGTTGTTTTAGATTGTAGAAATGCTCTCACACAATTAAAAGGAACATGATTTCACCTAGAATAGAGCCAAGGACACACTTTTGTCTCATGATTCCTTTGTTCACACATAGCACACTGATCATTTAGAATTTTTTTCATTCTCATATTACTGTTGTTGTTGTTGCTTCTACTACTACTGCTTGGAGAGTCTTTCACACCTCCACCCATGACTAATTCAGAGTTTTTAAAGCCTAATTGAAGAAAATTTATGAAATCTATAGTAATTCACTTAAAATACTAATTCAGTGTTGGCTAATTTACACATAATGGGAAATAAAAAAAAAATAGATCTATTGATGTTTAATCTTGTTAGCAAGGACTAGAACTGTATCATCATTCTCATATACTAGCAATCAAACAGAACGGGAAATTAAACAAATAATAAAACCCTAAAATGGGTTATAGAATCAGACCTGTGTAAGTGAATAAATTAAGCTTTTTTTTCTTAACAGATCGAGAAGATGTTGGTGGTGAAGAAATCTTAAGCTCGATCTATTGATGGGTTCTTAAAATTTCGTGGTTCAGGAGATGCGGGAGATGGAGGAGGAAAATATGAAGGATAGGAAGATAAGTGGAGGAGAATAACTGATGGGGAGATTGAATAGATAAGAAGAGGATAAATAGACCTTATTCAACCTTTATAAGAGTTGTAAAATAAAAAAAAACTTTGAAAAAAAATGAAGCTCAGGTGAGAGTCGAACCTGAGCCTCTCTATACAAGTCTAAGACTCAAACCATTCTTCCACATATAAATGTGTGACTATATTTTACATTTACTTTATATGTATAAAAATTTTCAACTGAGGCTTACAAAAGAAAAAAAGAGCAGCAAATGCATCACTTTGCCTGAAACATACAAGCCATTCTCTGAATTATACAAGGCCTGCAATCACATTTCAATCAACACCCATAGTACCATATTCATGCAAGTTTAGATAAAGCAAACACCAGTCCTGAAGAAGTTGCAAATGCTCAAAGTATTGAAGTATATTGACTGCAAAAAAAAAAAAAAAAAAAAAAAAAAATTGACTGCAAAAAAAAGCCAATTGCAGAACTAGAGCCCAAAAAAAAGCCAACTGCAGAACTAGAGCCAAAAAAAAGCTAACTGCAGAAGTAGAGCAAAAAAATCCAACTGCAACCAAAAAATCCTACTGCAGAACTGCAAAAAAAAACAAGAAATTGGTTACTAGTGCATGATTCAAGTAACCAATTTCTGCACACATTACTTCAGAAAATCTGCATTTTTAGAACTCAATAAATCACCTTTTCTCTCATCCTTTATCCGGGCTTGAGACCGGCAATGAAATGATATATCATTTCAATGGCGGAGTAAAAGGGGGATTCATCTCAAGAGAAACAGATAGCATATCATACCAACAATATTGCAAGTCATAATTAAAGATAAACAAATAGCATGTCATTTTAAAAGAAAAAATACAATCGAAGAAAAATGAAAAAAAAAAACAAAATGGTTCAGCGCATTAACGGAAATGAAAAGAGTAAACCCACCATCAGTGGCACTTCTTTTTCTTTTTCTTATTCTTCTTGTTCTTCTTCTTTGCCCGAACCACTAAGATAGGTTCAGCATCAGTTCTTGCATAACTCTCAGTCTCGTCATCCATTTGTAAGCCAAGAGTTGAAGGATCCACTGGTTGGAAACTTGTGTCTTCGTGTTCATTGTATTCCTATAATTCATGGAAACCCCTAGGTTGTGGTTTCAACATCACAAACCAATTAGATGCATCTGATTCTCGAGAATAGAAAACTTGCCGGGCTTGTGACGCTAAAATGAATGGATTATTTTGATATTGGTTCTTATGCTGACGTAAGTTGACTAATGTAAATCCTTTTTATAGCTTGACACCAAAATAGGTGTGAGCCCAGTCATATTTGAAAATGGGAATTTGAAACATATACGAGTAGTCCAACACAAGAATTTTTTCTAAAACACCATAGAAACCACTGCTTATCTGTGATGCTGCAACTAAAGATTTGACTCAATTGAAATACCACTGTTTTGTGTGACTCTTTGAATATCCTCCGTAATAAACCTTGTCCTATTTATTTGCCAACCTTTATATGATACACATTTTTCTAAAGGACCATATGCCAACCACTGTATTGTACTTGATACATATATGCCTTGACTAATTTGCATTTTAACCTATAAATGTAATTTAATTAGCAGAATACAATGACCACAGTAATAGGTGCAAGCTCTATGCAAAAAAGAGATACTACTCAGGTAAAATGAATCAAACATAGCACATATAACAAATGACCAAGTGGTGGTGCACGTACCTTTTGAGATATCCAATCTGCAAATGTGTCCGAGTGTATGGAAAGGAGTTGGTCTTCACTGTCAGTATGGGAAGATCTTAACTAATATGAAAAAAAAAAAACTAATATGAAAAAGACCCTTAAGGGTATAACTAATAACAATTTGAAATGAACATATAACATCATACTTACATTTTATATGGGTCAATTGTTGTTGTGTTAAAAAGCACATATCTATGAGCGATCTTCATCATGTCACTACCAATATACACTTGAACACCTTTAGAAAGAGGATGCCCTGCCGGTGTGGAATCATGTTGAATGTCTTCATTACGGCTCTGATTTACTTCTCCTTCATCTGCTTTGTCCGCATGAACATCACAATACCTTAGGCACTCCATTCCCAGGTAACATTCTGCTATACATGCTTCAGGTTATGCGTAGTTTTTTACGTATTCTTTGAATGTCTTCATATACCTGCGAAAGACCAAACCTTTAATTATTAGCACCAAACTCCCATTTACATTAACAAATTTTTTAATAATAATGAAAAAAGTAATACCTTTCAAATTGATACATCCAACGATATTTTACGGGTCCACATAAACGCACTTCTCGAGATAGGTGAATTGTCAAGTGTACCATCATATCAAAAAATGATGGAGGGAAGTACATCTCCAACATACACAGAGTCTCAGCAATTTCTTCTTCAAGTTCTAATAATCTAGTGAGATCAACTACCCTTTGGCATATTTCGTTAAAATAAGAACATAACTGGTAAATTGCAGTACTTGGCCCATCAGGTAAAAGTCCCTTCAAAGCTACAGGTAAAATTTGTTGCATAAGAACATGGTAATCATGAGCCTTAAGGACACCCAAGCAACCATCCTTCGAGAAATGCCTCCTAAGATCATAACTATACCCATATGGAACTTTCAAATTTCTCATCCTATTATAAAATATACCCTTTTCCTTTTCGCTTAAGATACATGGTGCTGGTCGAAGCCATGTTTTGCCATTTATGATTTTTAGATGCAAGTCTTCTCTGATTCCCATACTCTTCAGATCATTACGGGAGTTCAAGCCATCTTTTGTTTTGTTCTTTATGTTCAATATAGTACCAATGACACTCTCACAGGCGTCTTTTTCCGTATGCGTAACGTCAATGTTATGTCGTAGTAACAATTCCTATATAGGAAGGAAGAAACATATATAACATTAATCCATCTTGAGTCGTAAGTTTCGTAACAGGGAAACAACATCATCATATATATGGTTAGGAACCTAGCTAGCACTGAGATTTACAGTGCAAATTTAAGAGTGAAAAAAGATAATTTGAGGTTAGAATTTACCTTCCAGTAAGGCAAGTCAAAAAATATCGATCTTTTGTTGAATATCAGATGGTCAAAATCCTGTGCACCAGAACTAGCAGCATCCCTCGTACCAGCATCAGTAGAAAAGACTTCCCTTTTCCGCTTCCCACACTTAGAATTACCGTCATTTGCACCTGTTTTCTCCCTACTATGTCCCCTTTTCTGCTTATTTTTCTTCCTCTTCTTATTTTCCTCCTTTTCTTTCCTTTTCTCCACCTCGTTCTGCTCCGCTTTCCCAAAATCATTCACAATACTGCTCTAACGTTCAAAAGCCATGGCACCAGACATAATATGTGGCTATTCGTTCCTCTCAATCTCTCCATTAAAACATGCTTTCTTCTTACTAGATCGAAGATGATGATTAGGAGGTAGAAATCTCCTATGATTCCTGTAAAAAGTTTTACGACTAAATGACAACCAGTTTGAAAGAGTATTATCACCACAAAGAGGGCAGGCTTCCTTCCCTTTATAAGTACATCCAGATAGGTTACCATAAGCAGGAAAATGTCTTATCGTCCACATCAATAATGCCTTCAAATTGAACATTGTCTTACTAAATGAATCATAAACCTCCACGCTGTTATCCCACAACTTAATCAGATCATCAATCAGTGGTTGCAAGTATATATCGATGTCTCTACCTGGTTGTTTCTTTCCTGGAATCAGCAAGCTTAAAATAATATTGTATCCTTGCATACACAGCTAAGGGGGAAGATTATATATCACAAGAAACACCGGCCAATAACTGTGGGTTGGGGAAAGATCGCCAAAAGGATTAAATCCATCAGCAGCAAGCCCAAGACACAAATTACGCGATTCTGAAGCAAACTCAGGGAACTTTGTGTCTATGTGTTTCCAAGCTAAACAATCTGTCGGATGACGAATTTTCCCATCTTTACTCTTATGAATCGCGTGCCAAATCAACTGCTGAGCTAGCTCTGCTGATTTATACAATCTCTGTAATCTCGGCACAAGGGAAACTATCTAAGCACCTTCACCGGTATCTTCTTTTTGGGCTTCTATCATGTCAGCATCGTCATCCATGTTAGATGTGTCTTCCTTCCACCTAGAATAATGACATTTAGGACATTCATCTTCATCTTTCAACTCCTTTCTAAACAAACAACAATCATTCTGACATGCATGTATTTTCTCATAAGTCAGTTGGAAAGCTTTCAACAACTTCTTCACTTCATTAGTTGATTTAGGAAGACAATGATCTGAGGGCAGCGCGGAACCAATTGTCTTGAGAAGTTCATCAAAAGCACTTCGAGAGAAACCATTTACTGTCTTGTGCCTATATAATTCAATAGTCATATATAGCTTTGTGTGTGTTTTACAATCAGGGTATAATGGGAAGTCAGCCTCTTCAATCTGGTTCATCAATCCTTCGTCTTGTTTCTGCGACCCATCGTCCTACCTAGGTTCAGCAAGCCCTTGTTCTGGTTCGGCAAAATCAACATTAGCATCTGTCCACATCTGATAGAAAGTACGTTGACTTGTTGCTCCCTCTTCATGAACTTCATTCAAATTTCTAGCCTTCTCCCCGTGAAGAATCCACTCGGTGTTAGTAGGATCTATACCTCGTTGTAGGAAGTGAAGATGTAATGTACCCGGAGGAAGTGGCACAGCAAGATTCTTACAATCCACACAAAGACAACTAAACTTAGAAGGATTTCCAAGTTTCTCACAAGTCAACTTTATGAATTTCTTCAGTGCATCCTGGTATGGAACTTCCCCCTACATTAACAATTCAATGATTAAACCCACCATAATATCATTATGAGACATATATACAAATCGAATGAAAATAATGCATCTACAAGCCATGACCCTATAGAGACTTGGCTTTACCTTGGCCAACGAACCCAATCTTTATTCATCATTTTACAGGTCAAGAGTCAGTCCTGGTTCAGTTCAATATGAAAATTTGTTTCCTTCCCACTGTCAATGAAAAACATTCTCATATTAAGATAAAACATATATACAGTGCTAAAGGTTCAAAGCTCTATCATTACACAGAACAAATCAAACAACAACGCAACTAGTGCATACATTTATCTAGACTTATTTTCAGCAAAATTTGTACTTCCCTCCTGCTCCAAATTTGTACTTCCCTCCTGCTCCCTTATTCAGTTAATTAGCTCAATCTGCAAAAATCAAACAAATGAAAACTAGTTTCAACCATTTGCCCAAAAAATTTAATGCAAATGTTTGAAATGATTGAAATTTAATGCAACCCTAAAAATTTAATCCAAGACAATCATCAAAATTTAATGCAACCCTAAAAATTTAATCCAAGCCAATCATCAAAATTTAATGTTACCAAATCATCAAATGAATTAAATGCAATGATTGAAATTTTTTTAAAACGAATTTAATACAACCCAATCATCGAACCCTAAATTTAATGCAAATTAAGATGAACAAATTTAAAAAAAAATTAAAGCAATCAGTTACAGACCCGTGAAACACATCGAGAAAGTATTAACAAAGCTTAAGAAGCTCGATTTGTTGATGGAAAAGCTCGATTTGTTGATGATGTCAACAGAGCTTAAAAAACTCGATCTGTTGATGGAGAAGAAATCGATATGTTGATGATAAACTTAAGAAACTCGATCTGTTGATGATGTTGAATGATGGTGGTTTGATTGATGGAGGAGGTATTTTCTGCGGTTCGGAAAAAAAGAAAAGAAGATAAGAAAAATAAAAGAAATGGAGGAGGTTTTTTCTGAGGTTAAGGAAAGAAAAGAAAAGGATAAAAAGGAAAAATAAAATAAAAAAAATGGACGGGTAGAGATTCATGTAAGGTTGAAATGGACGATAGAGATTGAAATGGATGTAATGATGCTCTAGTTTTCTCATGGCCCTTTCACAACTCTTAGAAATAGTCTTCATATAGGTCTTTTCGTCCTGCTAAACGTTTTCAAATCTGCTAAAAAAAATTTCACTTCTGCTAAATTTTTTTTCACTTCTGCTAAGTTTTTTCGGGGAGCCAGTTTGTTTCTCGAAGTTGAGAATATTTGCATGTGTTTAAGGTTTTTTAGAATATTCTCATGGAATCTTTCCCTCCAACTGCTAAAGATTCATCGTTCTTACGAAGTTCCAGAGTTATAGTAGTCATCTCAAGGCCAGGTTTCGATCTCGGAGCCAGTTTTTTTCTCGAAGTTGATGAATTTGTATGTGTTTAGGGTTTTTAAGAATATTCTCATGGAATCTTGCACTCCAACTGCTAAAGATTCATCGTTCTTACAAAGTTCCCAACTTATAGTAGTCATCTCATGGCCAGGTTTCGATCTCGGAGCCAGTTTGTCTCTCGAAGTTAATGAATTTGTATGTGTTTAGGGTTTTTGATAATATTCTCATGGAATCTTTCCCTCCAACTGTTAAAGATTCATCGTTCTTACGAAGTTCCAAACTTATAGTAGTCATCTCATGGCCAGGTTTCGATCTCGGAACCATTTTTTCTCGAAGTTGATGAATTTGTATGTGTTTAGGGTTTTTGAGAATATTCTCATGGAATCTGGCCCTCCAACTGCTAAAGATTCATCGTTCTTACGAAGTTCCAGATTTATACTAGTTATGTCATGGCCAGGCTTCGATCTCGGAGCTAGTTTGTCTCTCAAAATTGAGAATATTTGTATGTGTTTAAGGTTTTTGAGAATATTCTCATGGAATCTTGCACTCCAACTGCTAAAGATTCATCGTTATTACGAAGTTACAGACTTATAGTAGTCATCTCATGTCCAGGTTTCGATCTCGGAGCTAGTTTGTCTCTCGAAGTTGAGAATATTTGTATGTGTTTAGGGTTTTTGAGAACATTCTCATGGAATCTTGCACTCCAACTGCTAAAGATTCATCGTTCTTACGAAGTTCCAGACTTATAGTAGTCATCTCATGGCTAGGTTTCGATCTAGGATCCAGTTTGTTTCTCAAAGTTGATGAATTTTTATGTGGTTAGGGTTTTTGAGAATATTCTCATGGAATCTTGCACTCCAACTACTAAAGATTGATCGTTCTTACAAAGTTCCAGACTTACAATAGTCATCTCATGGCCAGGTTTCGATCTCGGAGCCAGTTTGTCTCTCGAAGTTAATGAATTTGTATGTGTTTAGGATTTTTTAGAATATTCTCATGGAATATGGACCTCCAACTTCTAAAGATTCATCGTTCTTACGAAGTTCCAGACTTATAATAGTCATCTCATGGCCAGGTTTCGATCTCGGAGCCAGTTTGTTTCTCGAAGTTGATGAATTTGTATGTGTTTAATGTTTTTGATAATATTCTCATGCAATCTTGCACTCCAACTGCTAAAGATTCATCTTTCTTACGAAGTTCCAGACTTATAGTAGTTATCTCATGGCCAGGTTTTGATCTCAGAGCCAGTTTGTCTCTCGAAGTTGGGAATATTTGTATATATTTAGGGTTTTTGAGAATGTTCTCATGGAATCTGGCCCTCCAACTGCTAAAGATTCATCGTTCTTACGAAGTTCCAGACTTATAGTAGTCATTTCATGGCCAGGTTTCGATCTCGGAGCCAGTTTGTCTCTCGAAGTTGAAAATATTTGTATGTGTTTAGGGTTTTTGAGAATATTCTCATGGAATCTTGCCCTCCAACTTCTAAAGATTCATCGTTCTTACGAAGTTCCAAACTTATAATAGTCATCTCATAGCCAGGTTTCGATCTCAGAGCCAGTTTGTCTCTCGAAGTTGAAAATATTTGTATGTGTTTAGGGTTTTTGAGAATATTCTCATGGAATCTTGCCCTCCAACTGCTAAACATTCATCGTTCTTACGAAGTTCCAGACTTATAGTAGTCATCTCATGGACAGGTTTCGATCTCGGAGCCAGTTTGTTTCTCGGAGTTGATGAATTTGTATGTGTTTAGGGTTTTTGAGAATATTCTCATGGAATCTTGCACTCCAACTACTAAGGATTCATCGTTCTTACAAAGTTCCAGACTTATAGTAGTCATCTCATGGCCAGGTTTCGATCTCGGATCTAGTTTGTTTCTTGAAGTTGATGAATTTGAAAAAACGGGGGTCTAACAACACCATCCAATATTTCGCTTAGCAATCTGTATGGACTAACTCTGAATTACTTTGCTAGAGAATCAACTAGATAGTCAGACCCAATCTAGATAAAAGTAACTCAAGGAGTTAATATCTCTATCTCTCGATTTAATCTTACTCAAGCAAACTGCGAGTCTTTGATTAAAGAGAGATAAACTTGGATGGTACCAAATACCAATGTCCAAGGATCAATCAATATCAATCAACAACCAAATGTTGGATTTCCAATTGATTAGATCAAACACACAACATGTATTATTTCAATTATAAAGATAAACAATATAATGCGGAAATTGAAATAACACATACACCAGACATTTTGTTAACGAGGAAACCGCAAATGCAGAAAAACTCCGGGACCTAGTCCAGATTGAACACACACTGTATTAAGCCGCTACAGACACTAGCCTACTACAACTAACTTCGCACTGGCCTATAGTTGAACCCCTATGAATCTCCCACTGATACAAGGTACAGTTATGCTCCTACGCCTCTGATCCCAGTAGGATGTTGCGCACTTGTTTCCCTTAGCCGATCTCACCCACAACTAAGAGTTGATACGAACACAATCGCAGGCTTCATAATAAACAAATCTGTCTCCCACAGAAAAGTCTTTCAAAGAGGATAAATCTGTCTCCCACAGATAAACCCTAATTTTGTTTCGGCTTTCGATTATAAAATCTAGGTGAATTAAAACTAATTGATAATCCGGACTTATATTCCCGAAGAACAGCCTAGATTAATCAATCACCTACTCAACAATCCTTCCTGACTACACATGTTGTTTGTCGAGAAATCACAAAGAGAGAGACGAAGATGTTTGTGATTAATTATCTTTCCTAACGGAGAACTCTCACGATATCAAGACAATCAAAGATTGTACTCGTACGATAGAAGATGCAAGATCATATCACACAACTACGATAAAGTAGTATCGGTCTGGATTCACAATCCCAATGAAGTCTTTAAGTCGTTAACTCAATTTTAGAGAAGAAACTCAAGAGTTAATGGAGATCGACTCTAGAGAGCGCACTAGTAGCACATAGACGTGTGGGGATTAGTTTTTCCCATTGCTAGATGTCCCCTATATATAATCTTCATATCAGGGTTTTGCCTTAGTTACTAAGAAAACCATATCCACCGTTAGACAAAAACCTGATTTAGATTCAAGCTAATATCTCTCAACCGTTAGATCGAAATATTTAGCTAGTCACACACAATACCATACATGTTTACTTGGTTTGTGAACCGTGCACAAACATGTACGCGATGTTGGTTCAATACAATAACCAAAGGTTAACCATATGAGTGTTTCATACCAACCATTTTCTTCTTCACCATAACTATTTCAAATGGATCACATGAACTAGTTAAAGAGTCGTTAAATTGCTATGAGATCTTATGTAACTACACAAGACACAATTGAAACAAAGATGATTTGATTCGATTGAATCGGTTCGTGAACATTGTAGCCACGGTTTGCATAAAGAAATCCTTGATAATTTAATATCTATGTTCAAAATTCATATTTAGATTATAACCACTTAAGTTCACAAACAAGTTCGCGGACTTAAGTACAATCGTTTGAGTTTTCCAAACTCAGCAGAAATTCTCGGTCAAGAACTTCCGCTAGTTCGCGAACTGGGTTCGCGGACTTATCAGCAAACGAGTTATATTGGAAGTCCCAGCAGAAATTCTCGGGATGAGAACTTCCGTCAGTTCACGGACTGAGTTCGCGAATCGGGTTTGTGGACTTGGCAAGCCAATTCCACAATCCTAACGATTTCTCTTGATCAACAAAGTTGGACAACTTCCTTTCAAGGAATCCATGGGTATGTAATATAAACTCTTATTCCAATCATTGAAACATTCTTAGAGGACGTTATATAGTTGTTACACTATTTCTCGTCAAAGCAATTTTCAAAGTAATTGAAACATTAATGACTTTCGTCACTAGGTAAAGAAAACTATGGTCGAAGCGAAACGCTTTACCAACACACATTTCGAGATATAGATAAGCGAGATATACTCAGCTCGAAATATCTAATGTGTATGATCATAGTCTATATATATATCATACGATTTTCATCTCAAGAAGTAGGAGATAAAATAGATAGACTTTGGAGTGACAGATGAGTTCAAGTCTTCACATACCTTTTTGTCGAGAAGTTCCACCGGTTTCTTGAGTAGTTCTTCTTCTTGTCTGATGAATCGCCATGAAGTCCTTGATCTCAACTACACCTTATAACCTAGTCCGAGACTTAGCTATAATATTAGACTAGAAATCAAGACCTATAGTTTTGATCACTAACATTGACAAACATGCTTGACATTGAAACGCATGTGAGGTTGACCGAGCTATGATCTAACAGAATTTGTATGTGTTTAGGGCTATTGAGAATATTCTCATAGAATCTTGCACTCCAACTGCTAAAGATTCATCGTTCTTACGAAGTTCCAGACATATAGTAGTCATCTCATGGCCTGGTGTCGATCTCGGAGCCAGTTTGTCTCTCGAAGTTGAGAATATTTGTATGTGTTTAGGGTTTTTGTGAATATTCTCATGGAATCTTGCCCTACAACTACTAAAGATTCATCGTTCATACGAAGTTCCAGACTTATAGTAGTCATCTCATGGCCAGATTTAGATCTCGGAGCCTGTTTGTTTCTCGAAGTTGATGAATTTGTATGTGTTTAGGGTTTTTGAGAATATTCTCATGGAATCTTGCTCTCTAACTGCTAAAGATTCATCCTTCTTACGAAGTTCCAGACTTATTGTAGTCATCTCATGGCCAGGTTTAGATCTCGGAGCCTGTTTGTTTCTCGAAGTTGATGAATTTGTATGTTTTTAGGGTTTTTGAGAATATTCTCATGGAATCTTGCCCTCTAACTGCTAAAGATTCATCGTTCTTACGAAGTTCCAGACTTATAGTAGTCATCTCATAGCCTGGTTTCGATCTCGGAGCCTGTTTGTTTCTCGAAGTTGATGAATTTGTATGTGTTTAGGGTTTTTGATAATATTCTCATGGAATCTTGCCCTCCAAATGCTAAAGATTCATCGTTCTTACGAAGTTCCAGACTTATATTAGTCATCTCATGGCCAGGTTTAGATCTCGGAACCTGTTTGTTTCTCGAAGTTGATGAATTTGTATGTGTTTAGGGTTTTTGAGAATATTCTCATGGAATCTTGCCCTCTAATTGCTAAAGATTCATTGTTCTTACGAAGTTCCATACTTATTGTAGTCATCTCATGGCCAGGTTTAGATCTTGGAGCCTGTTTGTTTCTCGAAGTTGATGAATTTGTATGTGTTTAGGGTTTTTGAGAATATTCTCATGGAATCTTTCCCTTTAACTGCTAAAGATTCATCGTTCTTACGAAGTTCCAGACTTATAGTAGTCATCTCATGGCCTGGTTTCGATCTCGGAGCCGGTTTGTTTCTCGAAGTCGATGAATTTGTATGTGTTTAGGGTTTTTGAGAATATTCTCATGGAATATGGCCCTCCAACTGCTAAAGATTCATCGTTCTTACGAAGTTCCAGATTTATACTAGTTATGTCATGGCCAGGCTTCGATCTCGGATCCAGTTTGTCTCTCGAAGTTGAGAATATTTGTATGTGTTTAAGGTTTTTGAGAATATTCTCATGGAATCTTGCCCTCTAACTGCTAAAGATTCATTGTTCTTACGAAGTTCCATACTTATTGTAGTCATCTCATGGCCAGGTTTCGATCTCGGAGCCAGTTTGTTTCTCGAAGTTGATGAATTTGTATGTGTTTAGGGTTTCTGAGAATATTCTCATGGAATCTTGCCCTCCAACTGCTAAAGATTCATCGTTCTTACGAAGTTCCAGACTTATAGTAGTCCACTCCTGCTGAATTGAAAGTCAAAACCGATTTCAGACGTTTACGATTCACAGTTCGTGGTCAGGTTTGTAGCCGAAGCCACTAGAATTTAGAGTTTATGCCTATAACGGTTTTATTGTAATTGTTTGTAATCGAATGAACCAAATTTAAGGAAATCAAATCACAAGACAATCTAACGGTGGGAACTGTTGTTTGGTTTACCAAATTTAGTGTTTTCTTCTCAATGCGTATGCTTTGTTCAAACCAATAGGATTGTCCAAATTTTAATCTAACGGCTACAAACAATATCACCCGGATTGTGTGTTTCCCACCCAAACAAACCGCCTAAAATTGGGCACATCCTTCTAAATTTTGAACAAATTAGAACACTTTTGACCATAGACCAAACATTTCCTTTCATTTCTCTCATTTTTATTTCTCTCTCTTTATCGTTTTTTCTCTCCGTCTCTAAGAAGATTTTCTATGCAACTTTACCTCTAACCATAACTTCATCTCAAGTCCAACTTTACCTCTAACCCTAACTTCATCTCAAACTCCGATCGATATCTCAAGGAACCCAACATCACCTCAATTTCCGAATACCAAACCCTAACTTCAACTGCGCCGATTTACAGCTTAACTAAAACTCAGGTATAAATCTCACCTGTAAAGATGTGTTTTCATCTTTAATTGGTTTGATTTCTGATTCGAATATGTTTTTCATTATCTTCGTGATTTCCTGTTTAGGGTTTTATTTTCGAAAACGAGTTAGGGTTTATATTCTGAACCAATTCATATGATTTATTTCGTTTTGTTTGGTTATAGCAAATACCCTTTGTAATAAGTTGTATAATCGTCAGTGAAAATATGATATTTTTCAGAAAACACATTAAAATTCGGTGACTCGGACGAGTCAGAACCGATTCATGCTTCTTCTTCAATCTTGTTTACTGATTGTTGTGTTTTCTGACCTGATTCTTGACATGCAATATGTGAGTTTTGAATTAAATTTAATATTCTTAGCATGTAGTAGTTTGGTTTTGAATGAATTACCAAATTTGTGTTTTCTTCTTAAACCTGTTAACATGATGCTTGTTTTTGATACCATCAAGTGAATTTGTAATTGTCTCTGGTTGGAGTACCGAACTCCTGGCTCATTCTCAACTGAGAATTGCGAAGGGCTTCGGTATCCCAACCAGCAGTGGTCAGTTGCTTGGTGGTCATTATATGATGCTTTATTGAGTTTATTCCTTTCAATTTTAAGAGTGACTTGTTTTTAACATGATAGTTTAAATAATATTACACCAAGTATACTGAGATTAGTTTGTCTCTTAAATTATTTGTTTTTTGGTTCTTGTTTGAACCTTATTTGTTGTCATAATGGTATGTGGATTGACATGTTAATTAGCTATATGTATCCATGTATATTAATATTCTTATCTTGATAACTATCAAGTGAATCTGTAAGGCCTGCTGGGGGGGTGGGGGTGGGGGGTATTGAACTCCTGGCTCATTCTCAACTAAGAATTGCGCAGCGCTTCCTCATTCCAACCAACAGGTATCGGTTTCTTGGTGGTTGCTTTCTATTTCTAAGTTGCAGACTATTGTAAATATTGTTTGTAACATGATAGATCTTTTAGGTTGATGGTTTCTTAATAACATGCTAGGTTGATGCAATATGTGGATTGATTTTGCTAAAGTCTTATATCTTTTTTCAATATTTGATGAGAGCTAGAGAACTCTCTATCTTATGAGCGAAGCAATTGCTTAATTTGTTCTTAAGCAATGGACTTGCTCATAAGAAAGTGAGTGCACCAGCTCAATTAGAAATCCTTCTAATTTGGTATATGTACAATATTTTCTTGATGTTTGAATGCAATATGTGGTCAGATTTTGCTTAGTGGTTTCTTTATTTTGTTTTGTTTAGTTTTGAAAATTGCTAGTGTAAGTAGAATTGTCGCATAGCTTCAGTGACTCACATGTGTTGTTTTGTCTTGTGCAATGTTCGTGTTGTTGTGATTTCTTATCTGATGAGGTATGGTGGAATGCTTGTAGTTTTGACTTTTTGGTTCTGTTTTTATAGTTCTTGCCTACTGTTGATGGGTGAAAACTGTTTTTGCCGATTTTGGTAATTTCGGTAAATGATAGGTGGGTGAGAAACAAATCTAGACCCTAAACAAATGTACTGCACGTGAGTACTTTCCAGGTTCGACAAATCAATCTGCACAATTCTGGCATAAACCAAGAAGATGGTCGTTCCAGACTTGCTTCGGTCACAAAGTGAATGAGAAGGGTTGGTTTAGGGAGGGAAGCGAAGAAAGTGTTTGAGACCATAATGATTATGGAAGGGTAGTATTCAACTTGTATCAGAAGGTGAAAGCTTGAGAATCTAGCTAGCAAGAGTTGAAAGCTTTTTTGGGAAAGCTATCAAGACTGCTTTTCTGAGTGTTGTATTTTTCTCCTGACCAAGACTTCTTGTCTGGTGGAAATAGGTAAGACCTATTTATTCAAGTTGAAGTGAAACGTACCCTGGTCTCATTAAGGAAGAGAGTAAAGGGTGAGTAAATGGGAGGAGGTGGTAACCGTTAACACATGGGATTAATGTAAAAAGCGTTTCACCATTACTTCCCTATTTACTTGACAGCTTTATTCTTATTACACCTTCTTATTGCGGGTGTGGTGTACGCCGCACGCTGTAAACCGCCAAACCAAAACCCTGAAGAGCATCCCCAAGTTTGTGACATGTGTTAATGTATCGAGTGTTTTCGTGAAAACGTGTAGCATGTTGCTGGTTACACAATGGGTGCAAGCGACAATGCTAGGCTGCAAGTGGTGCATGGCATGTGTGGTATGCCTAGGTTGCAGGTTGCACATCGGGTGCAAGTGGTGATGTCAGGCTGCAAGTGGCGTATGGAATGTACCAATGGCATGTGTGGTATGCCTAGGTTGCAGGTTGCACATAGGGTGCAAGTTGTGATGCCAGGCTGCAAGTGGCGTATGGCATGTGCCAATGGCATGTGTGGTATGCCTAGGTTGCAGGTTGCACATCGGGTGCAAGTTGTGATGTCAGGCTGCAAGTGGCGTATGGCATGTGCCAATGACATGTGTGGTATGCCTAGGTTGCACGGTTTGGCAAGCTAGGCTACCAGCGCCACTTCTGGCATGTGCCAATGACATGTGGCGGCTTTGTTCCTAGGTTGCACGGTTTGGAAAGCTAGGCTACCAGCGCCACTTCTGGCATGTAACAATGGCATGTCGCGTCTTTGGCCTTAGGTTGCACGGTTTGGAAAGCTAGGCTACTAACGCCACTTCTGGCGGCATGTGGCGGCTTTGGTCCCAGGTTGCACGGTTTGGCAAGCTAGGCTACCAGCGCCACTTCTAGCATGTGCCAATGGCATATGGAGGCTTTAGCCCTAGGTTGCACGGTTTGGCAAGCTTGGCTACCAGCGCCACTTATGGCATGTGCCAATTGCATATGGCGGCTTTGGCCATAGGTTGCACGGTGTGGCAAGCTAGGATACCAGCGCCACTTCTGGCATGTGTCAATGGCATGTGGAGGCTTTGGCCCTAGGTTGCACGGTTTGGCAAGCTAGGCTACCAGCGTCACTTCTGGCATGTGGCGTGTTTTCCCGTAAGTTGCACGGTTTGGCAAGCTAGGCTACTAGCGCCACTTCTGGAATGTCCCAATGGCATGTGGCGGCTTTGGTCCCAGGTTGCACGGTTTGGCAAGCTAGGCCTCCAGCGCCACTTCTGGAATGTGCCAATGGCATGTGGCGGCTTTGGTCCGAGGTTGCACGATTTGGCAACCTAGGCTACTAGTGCCACTTCTGGCATGTGGCGGCTTTGGCACTAGGTTGCACGGTTTGGCAAGCTAGGCTACCAACGCCACTTCTGGCATGTGCCAATGGCATATGGCGGCTTTGGCCCTAGGTTGCACGGTTTGGCAAGCTAAGCTACCAGCGCCACTTCTGGCATGTGCCAATGGCAAGTGGCGGCTTTGGCCCTAGGTTGCACGGTTTGGCAAGCTAGGCTACCAACGCCACTTCTGGCATGTGCCAATGGCATGTGGCGGCTTTGTCCCTAGGTTGCACAGTTTGGAAAGCTAGGCTACACTTATGGCATGTGCCAATGTCATGTGGCGGATTTGGCCCTAGGTTGCACGGTTTGACAAGCTAGGCTACCAGCGCCACTTCTGGCAGGGTTGCCATGGTGAGCAGTATGCGGCTTAGTTTTGGCGTGGTTGCCATGGTGCGCACTATGCGACTTGGTTTTGGCGTGGTTTCCATGGTGTGCAGTATGCGGCTTGGTTTTGGTGTGGTTGCCATGGTGCGTAGTATGCGGCTTGGTTTTTGGACTTAGGGTTGAAAAAAGATACTCCGGTAATTATTGCCTAGGTGCATTGAATGTTTTAATAAATGTGTTCGGCGTCGCCGGTGACGTCATGCTATCCATAAATTTTTACGATTTTATCCTTTGCCTAAAAACCACAATCAACATTAAGTCCCCTGCTTAGGTTGGAACAGGAGCATTGTTGTGAGGTAAGCATAAGATGGTGACAGACAAAGATAAAACTGAGGCAATAAGCCATGAAAAAGAGCTAAGGAGACTGGTCTGACCTTTTCCGAGCTGTAAGTAGGGTTCGCGATTCTTGCATATGGTAGCTCTATATAAATTTCGGTCGTTTATTTGTCCTTGGGGCAGTCTTGGAACGCGAAGCGGAGCTTTTGGCAAAGCGGCGTTGGTAAGGAAAGCTTGACGTGGCGCGGATTGGCAGCCGGCGTGGACTGGAAAGCTGGCGCAGGTTGGGAAGCCGCGCAAGTTTGGGAAGCCGCGCAAGTTTGGGAAACCACGCAAGTTTGGGAAGCCGCGCAAGTTTGGGAAACTGGCAGGAGCGCACCTCTTTTTTTTTTTTGGAAGTGGCCAAGCTTGCCAGTGTGGGCCCGCCCCTCTATGTGCACGGTTTTGAAAAGGGCAGTCTTTCCCTATTCGAAATTCGTCATGCCTATGTATATATATCTATGATAGGTTTTCTTTTGTCTTGTATCTTTGTTCTTCCATATCTTCACGTTAGTGGCAGAGTGATAAGGAAAAGGCACTCAGGTATGTCTTCAAAACTCACTTTCTAGTTCTTCTTTCTCTTTACATTTTTGTGTTGTAGTGTGAAAATTCTAGTTGTATGCACGTTGTATGAATCCCATAAACTTCTTGTAGTGAATACTGAGCATGTTTATGAAAACCTAGTTGCTCAGGGATTTCTTTTGTTTTCGTGCGGCTGTGCATAGTTGATAATTTCTTCTCGCCTTCCCCTTTTAGTGCAGACATCTTGTTACCAAACCATAAGAAATTCTGGTAGGATGTCACCTGAACATGGTCTTGCTTCACCAAAAGATATTAGCAGCTCCAAACCAAACATAGATGATGATTTCTTCACAAAATCCCTTGTTTTAGATCGAAAGAATTATCCATATTTCAAACCGATTCTCTTGACTGGCACAGAGGATGAGAGTAAGACTCGTTCATTTTGACCGGAGATCATAATACGGTTTTGTCTTCACAAAGGAGAGTATTCTGCTTCTCATGTTGATTTCAGAATGTGTCACCCGTTGTGCTCCTTCGACAGATGGATTGAATTTATGGTGAGCCGGGAGCACATAAATGCTAACTTGACTCGGGCACAGATTATTGACGTTGTTAGGGCTTCTGCAAATCTTCAAATTAGGAAGGATATCCCGGGTTTGGTCGCCTTTATTTATAGGTGGTGTCCTGATACTCATACAATCGTATGTAGATGGGGTGAAATAAATTTCTCCCTAGAAAGCGTGGCCCTCTTGCTGAATCTTCCCGTAATATGAGACTTTAACATTCAAATGTCGGAAGATGAAGAGAAGATGCGATCCGACCTTTTTTCTAAGTCGAAATATTTTTTTCGGAAAGAGAACGAAAAATGCTTCTATAGCTGGTGGATATCTGAATGGTTCCCGGTCGAGCTGAGCCTAGTCAGAAGAGTAGTGTACTTCATGTTGCAGCATTCTTAGCTCTCTGGTTGTCAAGGGATGTTTTTGATGACGGTTCTGGCAAGAAGGAGATAAGACCAGAGCTTCTGGAAAATGTTGTGAGGCTAGCGAAAGGTGAAGTCCTTCCCATTGGAAATTTATTCCTTGGTTCCTTATATACGCATCTGGATCACCTGGTCGCGGACATGCGTGTTTCGAACGGTTTCATGAAAGTGGACTTGTATGTTCATGTTGCTTTTCTTCAAGCGTGGTTATGGGAGCATTTCGAATAGTATGCTCCGAAACCGTTACCTTCGATTCCTGCGAGTTGGGGCGGCTTGATAGAAGCATTTATGTGTCTATTTTGATCTCAACTATGTGTATTGTTAGTGCTCGATTTTATACTTATTTGATTATTTTATGTTTTTGTAGATGTTTTTGGAGAAATAAGCTTTCGCGTGAAAATTTGCTCGAAATGTGGTATTTGCGCACGTGGGAGAATTACTATTCAGACTCTTCACTTGGATAAGGGGCATCTCAATTACTAAGGGGTAACCACTTCTATTTACACCCCAAGACACTCCGAGTATTATTCACACCCTATTCTAGTTAGGGGGAATCTGTTCTTCACGGTTTAAACCTTGGTTTTTGGCGGGAATGTGTTGGTTGTTTCTGCGTCATAACTGTTTCAACTTATGTGGATACTTAATCGGAGTTTGAGTGGGATTTGGATTTGGATATAACTGTTTCGGTGAAACAAGTTTGGTAAGGAAGTTGGTTGCGAAGAAAATGGATTTTTCGAGAGACTCATGAGAAAACATGGGTGGAAGATATTCTCGGTTTCTTTTGGTATGTTGTTGGAAGATACGTAAGGGGATTGGATGAGATATATTATCCAATGATTTGAATCAATTAGATAGAGGGTTTGCAGTAACAGAGACGCGTAAACATGGTCCAAGAGAGAAATATTCGTGGTTTGGCAGGAAAGGGAGTAAGTTATTCCCGGGATTTATTTTCCGAGTATATATGGATGTTAAGTGCAAGTTTGGAGAATTTCGATTCTATTTTGTCAAAGAGAGGGTTAGGAAAGTTTGGATTGACTAAGAAGTCGCGTACAAAGAAGATTGAAGAGATATTGCCGGAACATGGCAGCAAAGAAAAGAATTTATTTCGGGGAAGATTTGATCGACAAACTTGGATCTGTTGGGTATAAAAATATCTTCTGGGACACATAAAAGGGGATCGAGACTTTGGTGGAGAGTTTAGGGTCGATAGAATCGGAGCAGAGAAGCGCAGGTGAAGTTGCAGGAATATTCACCTGCTGCTGGTGAAGAAGAGAAGCTGAAGAACATTGGATAGACGAGGACAGTCGCAGAGGCAATCTTATTCAAACAACACAACAGAAGTATCGTTGTTCAACAGATCACATATATCATCATCTTGTCATCTTTTCTCTGTAACAGTTCAACACCCGTTGTAACAGTTGTTTGTAACGCCAGTACAACATTGCAAACTGTCTGCTTTATTAGTTTTCTCTTGTTTTTCACCTATTTGAGCTATGAAAAATTATTTTGAGCACGTGAATAATATGAGGAGCTAAACCCAAACACTAGGATGACGGAGGAAGCCATATTTCACGCGTGTGGTAATTATATTTAATTCTTTTATGACTACTTGAACTATTATCATTGTTTTATGATTTTTCTTAATTGATTGTGATGTTGTATGATGATGTATGCTTGGTTTAAATTCTTTTGATGCATCATGCTAGTGATTTACAGTCAATCTTTAAAAATCTACCTTGGCAAAGAATTAGAGTCAATATTATTTGAGATATAATTGTTTGGAATAAATATATGAATCACATGAATGAGTTTATGGTGGAATCCTGAGTCTCAGTACCTCTCGATATCGTGACAAAATTATGTATGTATTATCTTTATTTTTAGTGTTTTCTTAAATCAAACCTTTACAAGACCGAGTTGAACGAACTTTACTACCACTTGAAATATTACATCAATTTTTGGCGTCGTCGACGCGGACTTGTATTTAGATTTGTTTTAGGTTTCTTTTTATTTTTTGTTTTTTACGCGTTTTGGTATTTTTCGATTCTTTTCAGATTTGGTGCGAGCTACAAGGGAAGAAAAAGTGTTATAAAAGGAAAGCATCGCCAAAGAAGGAAAGAAAAGAGGAATCAGAAAGGAGTGAAGAAGAAGATTTTGTATATAGTTATTTTGTTTTATTTTAGAAACTGTAAATAGGGTGTTATTTTTGTAATTTTTCTTTTCCTTTTTGGACATTTTTATTTTTGGACTTTTGGACATTCTTAGACATTATTTTTAAACCCTAAGGAAAGGTCAAAATTAAATATTAATTGTTTGCAGGGAAAGACGACAGTTACGATACTGTCTCGGCCACTCGGGTTCGTACACTGACATCGGAGTCGGTGGCCTGAGTCGACTTCAATGGTTCATCGCCCGTCTGGTACGGGAGTTAAGATTCTATCCACCCACGAATCCCTATCAGTGGGTTTTATTTTGTGTGACAACTCACACCCCTGCAATAGAATGTCGAACTGGTATTACAATAGCCAATACAATGAATATCAGACTGAGTTTCAAAATGGACGTTACTACTTTGACCATAGTGTGAATAATGGTTGGTAACATCAGCCTTTTGAAGGTTATGGTCCATACCATGGTGAGCCCAATTACTATCCACACGCCAACCGGTCATACGAGCAAAAATCCTCTCTACTAGAGTCAACACGTAAGTTAGCTGAGTCGACACGTAAGTTAGCAGAAATGAATAACTTAGTTATGGACGAAAGCAATGCAACGAGTGAACTTTCTTTCCTAGATTCAATCAGGAAGTCATGTGAGTTGACTCAAAATATTTTGTTAGAGGCCCAGAACATAACTGCTCTTAATTTCCAATATAGTGTTTCCAATAGTACCTTTGAAAATGAAGATAGTTATTCACATAATCAAGATGACGAGGATAAAATTGGTAACACTACTTGTTTAGATGAGGTTCAACCATTTTCATGTTATTATAATGATGATTATGATGAGGATAGTGTTGATGAAAAATTTGAAATAAGTAGGCATAGTGATCAGGAATTTGTTACTCCAATTGAGCTTAATAATGATAATGTTTCTAGTTCAAATCCAAATAATTTTAATATTTATTCACCTATTCAAAAGGACGAGGATTTGACTAGAGATACCCCCGTTTTAGACGATGTAGTATTTCCTTTTGATTACGAAGCTAATAATGGTTTAGAGGAACGAGTTTTTTCTGAGAATATTGTTTTAGAGTCTAGCGATTTAGAAACATTAGTCTTAGACAAAGAAAGTGAACTCGTAGAGATGAGTGAGGATGAACCTGACTTAGAAGAATCAATTGACCATTTTCAGGAATCTTATGACCTTGAAATTAGGGAAGTTGTGACTAGTCTTTCTAGAGACACTGAAAACTCTAAGTTTGGGGGTGATTATCATTTTCCGTGTGCTTCAACTATTAGAAAGGTCCCTCACTTGGTACTTGATATATGTGCCTCAACCATTTTACAATATTATCTTCATACACGTTTTCCTGAACCTAGTGATGTCCATAAGGAAGTTCAGTTGTTAGAAACCCATCCTCTGGTTGATGTGGTTTACCCAGGATATGATATCCAGATTGACTTTGTTTTCCCACCAAACATTTTTCGACCAATTGTGGGAACGTATAAGTTTCATATGTGTCAATTATTAAGTTTTGAGACTAAACCTAATTACTTTTGGAGATTAGGGTCGACACATTTGTTTAAGGAAGACCACCACTCTCATTGTGGTCAGTTGTGTGAGTCAAAACTGATTGACTTTAAGGATCCACAATTATTCAGGTTATTATTATGTGCTTCTAAGTTTTTACTTGAGTTTTTCCTGACTCTAATACCTGAACCGGACCTTAGCTTTGAGGAATTCCAGTGCATGAAAATATTTTATCTAGAGCCTTTCATAGAGCCTGAACCTGAAACACAGCTAGATGTAGTTGTCTTAAACAGGAAACTAGACAAGGGTGCGCTTTATTTGTCAATTTTCTTGGCATGTTGCAGATTCCTTTTACTTGTGATAGCTCTATTTGGTTTTGATGACCCATAGATATTTCGTATATTACTTTATGATACGAGGTGATTAATCCTTTCTTATGTCTGGCTGAAGACGTTAAACTTAGCACTTCTTGGGAGGTAACCCAATCTCATGAAACACGGTAATATCTTTCCTTATCTCTTTTGCTTCAAATGGTAACAGTTTCTCCTTGTTCATGCTTTTAATTTTATCTTTAGAACATTGAGGACAATGTTAGATTTAAGTTTGGGGGTATGGGAGAGAATTTTTAGTTGCAATAAATAAACTCCAGAGCCTAGAAATTTATGCCTATTAAGGATTGCACTAACCAATCTAAGTGGATAGAAGCATTTTGGTTGTAGGAGTTGAGGAACCAATCTGATTAGATGGAAACATCTAAAGAGTCTATTCATAAAAGCACAGAGCTCAGGTGTTAGAAATAACATGGTAGTTTCACCATATCTCGTTGAGTCCTTTTCACTTCACTTCAGTTTTTATTTTTCTTTTTAAATATGTTTCTAAGTGATTTGGTGGGGCTCGCGATTCAAGTTGTTATCGCTGCTAGGGTGAAATAGAGTAATTGAGATACCACAAAAAAAAAGTTGAAAAAAAAGAGGTGGAAAAAAAAAGAGTTGGAGAAAAAAAAAAGAGACCAGACCACCAGACCAACCGGAATAAATTCAATAAAGTCGACCACTGGAACCCTTGTATATGCCAGTTGTGTTGACCTAGAGTTAGGATTATCAATCACTGGTTCCCTTGTATATGCCAGTTGTGTTGATATTAGTCAGACTAGTATCTCAATCCATTAGGATAGGTTCATTTTTGCGGAGGCCTTCAGACAGATATGGGAAACGCCGTTCACTTAGTAAAAATAAAAATCATCTATGTTTTTCTCTATTTACATCTTCTTGATCTATCCATGTGATTAGTTTTGACTCCGGATATTGATGTCCATAGTGCGACTATCTGAGTAGAGCTCTGTCACTTTATATGAATTTTAGTATGCTTGAGTGCAAACTCGTGTACATCAATTGGAATTTCGCATCAGGGTACTTCCTCTTATAGTCAATAAGTATGCCAACCAAGGAGATTCTTTAGTGCCTTCCAAGGTTTAGCGTAGATAGCTAGGGTCTGGAGTAAAGGTTTTGTGGGTATATCTCTGGTAAGCCCTCCCGAGACTATAACTCGGCCACTAGGGCCACCTAGGGGTTTAAAGGCTTATTTCATACGCTAAATGCAATCGACGGTGCCTGCGGCATTGAGTTAGGATTTTATTTTCTAGATTTGATTTGCTCGAGGACTAGCAAATAATAAGTTTGGGGGTTTGATAGACACATTTATGTGTCTATTTTGATCTCAATTATGTTTTTGTAAATGTTTTTGGAGAAATAAGCTTTCGCGTGAAAATTGGCTCGAAAAGTGGTATTTGCGCTCGTGGGAGAAAATTACTATTCAGACTCTTCATTTGGATAAGGGGCATCTCAATTACTAAGGGGTACCAACCTGCTATTTACACCCCAAGACACTCCGAGTATTATTCACACCCTATTCTAGTTAGGGGGAATCTGTTCTTCACGGTTCAAACCTTGGTTTTTGGCGGGAAAGTGTTGGTTGTTTCTGCGTCATAACTGTTTCAATTTATGTGGATACTTAATCAGAGTTTGAGTGGGATTTGGATATAACTGTTTCAGTGAAACAAGTTTGGCAAGGAAGTTGGTTGCGAAGAAAATGGAGTGTTCGAGACACTCATGAGAAAACATGGGTGGAAGATATTCTCGGTTTCTTTTGGTATGTTGTTGGAAGATACTAAGGGGATTGGATGAGATATATTTTCTAATGATTTGACTCAATTAGATAGAGGGTTTGCAGTAACAGAGATGCGTAAACATGGTCCAGGAGAGAAATATTCGTGGTTTGGCAGGAAAGGGAGTAAGTTATTCCCAGGATTTATTTTCCGAGTATATATGGAAGTTAAGCGCACGTTTGGAGAATTTCGATTCTATTTTGTCAAAGAGAGGGTTAGGAAAGTTTGGATTGACTAAGAAGTCGCGTACAAAGAAGATTGAAGAGATATTGCCGGAACATGGCAGCAAAGAAAAGAATTTATTTCGGGGAAGATTTGATCGACAAACTTGGAGCTGTTGGGTATAAAAATATCTTCTGAGACACTTAAAAGGGGATCGAGACTTTGGTGGAGAGTTTGGGGTCGATAGAATCGGAGCAGAGAAGTGCAGGTGAAGTTGCAGGAATATTCACCTGCTGCTGGTGAAAAAGAGAAGCTGAAGAACATTGGACAGACGAGGACAGTGGCAGAGGCAGTCTTATTCAAACAGCACAATAGAAGTATCGTTGTTCAACAGATCACATATATCATAAGCTTGTCATCTTTTTTCTGTAACAGTTCAACACCCGTTGTAACAGTTGTTTGTAACGCCAGTACAGCGTTGCAAACTGTCTGCTTTTTCACCTATTTGAGCTATGAAAAATTATTTTGAGCACGTGAATAATATGAGGAGCTAAACCCAAACACTGGGATGACGGAGGAAGCCATATTTCACGCGTGTGGTAATTATATTTAATTCTTTTATGACTACTTGCACTATTATCATTGAATTATGCTTTTCTTAATTGATTGTGATGTTGTATGATGATTTATGCTTGGTTTAAGTGCTTTTGATGCATCATGCTAGTGATTTACAGTCAATATTTTAAAAATCTACCTTGGAAAAGAATTAGAGTCAATATTATTTGAGCTATAATTGTTTGGAATAAATATATGAATCACATGAATGAGTTTATGGTGGAATCCTGAGTCTCAGTACCTCTCGATATCGTGACAAAATTTTGTATATATTATCTTTATTTTTAGTGTTTTCTTAAATAAAACCTTTACAAGCCCGAGTTGAACGAACTTTACTACCACTTGAAATATTACATCACGTCTCCAGAATTCTACGATGGGAGAACAGGCGCCCAAGAGTTGGCTTGAGCTTGGTTGGGTTTCTTGATAAGTCGCATGAAATCAGTTTTCGCCCGTGGGCTACAGTGCATAAGTCTGTAGTTCAAATTAACACCTTTGCTTCTGTTCCGAATATAACTTTGCTTTCTGAAGGCAGCTTGAGTGTTGGTGAAAATTTGTTTATGCGAAGCTGCATGCCCAGTTATATGTTGTCTTTCTTTAGGAGATCTTTCCAGGTAGCTTCTTATAACATTGATTGTGCTTCTCACCACATGGGTTTCGACCAAGGGGTCCCTCTTGCTCGCCTGCCAGTCGTCCCTAAAGATCCGTTGCTTGTTGCTCTCAATGCCAGTGTTCTCGAACCGGGTATGCGTCTACCCTTCTTGCAGTCGGGAAGAATTCTTTCGACGACTTCCAATTATAATGAATTCTGGCACGATGAGTTCCTTATGATCCGCAGTTTTGTAAATCACATGGTGTAGAACACTCGTTGTAGACCCTCCCTTGAGGTTTTGAAGAAGCATCCTATGTTGAGGGATCCGAAGCGAAAATTGCTTGGTAACGCGGATAGTCCCTAGGTGAAGGAACGAAAGACGAAGAATCGTGCTGGTGGATTTTGGTCGGTTTCGACTGACCCAGCATCTCCCATGTATTTTAACTCTTCCAATATCTAGGTAAGTGCAGTCCCCAAACTGGTTCACCCGAAACACGTATATTTATACTTCTGAATATTTGCATCTTGTTTCTATTAGGGTTTCGGTAATGTTAACGCTTTTACGGCACTTGCCCGTCGTCAGGAGACAACAACTCTTTCGAAATATGTCGGCGATATTGAGCCCTCTTATAATGGGGAAGAGTCGGGGAAAGAGAAAAGTTCAGGAAGTGAAAGTAGTTCTTCGGACAACAGCACTGGATCTTCTTCGGGAAGCCGTTCGGTAAGTTTCATATTTCTCTTTTTCCCCCCCTTTTTTTCTGAAAGAGTCTAACTCATGCTTGCAGGAAGGATCTGATTCGGGAGACGGTTCTGAGGTGGAGACTGGCGGAGATTTTCCTTTGGTGACGGCGGTCGCTGCTGGTGACTTGGAGATGGAAATTAACCAAACTAGAAGCATGGGCACGGCCCGGATAACGGAGAATGCTCTGGTGACCACCCATGTAAGGACATAAAAGAACCATTTTCCAGTCTCGGGTTTGGTTGCAGGCGCTACCTTTGATCCCCCATACTTGTCTCCCTACCCAGGTCATGCGCTGGTCGGCGGTTTCAGCGTGCCGGCTAAGTATGAGGCGTTGTACACCAGAATCTGGGAAAAGTACGGACATATGGCCACAATCAGAAAGATCACCAGTCGATTTGCGTTAGCCAAACGTGTGTTAGAAGCTTTATCTTCAGTCGAGGACATGTGCGAAGTGACTGGCCACACTGTTTCTGAAGACGTCATCGACAGCTGGGAGCATCATCGTGATATGTGAGTAAAAAAAGGAGTTCAACGCTTCGTGGTTCGTCAAGGGCCTTGCTGAGATTCAGAAATTGAAGGTCGTGGTTGTCGAAAGTCCTTCTGCATATGAAATCACGCAGCAGGAGGCAGAAGTCGAAGAATTGTCTAAGACGCTGACTCTGAAGAGAGCGTCTCTTGAAAATGCAAGGGAGGCTTTCTCCAAGAAGAGAAAACCGCTGTTGAATAACTTTCCTTAAATGTTTCTCTGTTTTTCCCAAACTTTTCACTTAGGCTCTCTTTTCTTTTGTTTGAAAGACACTGGGTGTCTGGCTTAGAGTTCGACTGGTTTTGATAGATGGTTGGTTGTTTTTGAGGATACTGGATTATTTTGAAATGAAGGGTTTTAATAATATTATTTGGTTATGACTTGCGAATAAGATATTGCTTTCATGAAAATGTGTGTCGGTAGTTGGCATATGATGAAATAATATGATGGTTTTGTCGAGAACCCGAAAGAATATATCGTATATCTCGTCTGATCTAGACTTACTCAGTTTTCTAGTTCTTTTGCTGAAAACAATATCCTCCCTGCGCAAAACCAGTTTTGTATGTAGTATTTCCGCGATTTCGGAAAGTCCCCAGTCATTTTGGAGCTTACTGGTGACTGAGTTGTTTTCTTCTGGTTCTTGTGAAGTCCCCATCTGTCTCTTGCGGTTTGCGACTGGTAACCATGTTGTATGATAGTCGAGTTGTAGATCCCCAAACCGATTTGTTTGCTTCTACCATCATGATGCTCAGCTTGAGATCGATTTTGAAAGTTGATATTCTAACCGAAAGATCAATCTCCCACTGTGGTCGCCAATTATTTATGGGTGAAAACTGTTTCTGCCGATTTTGGTAATTTCGATAGATGATAGGTGGGTGAGAAACAAATCTAGACCCTAAAAAAATGTACTGTACGTGAGTACTTTCCAGGTTCGAGAGATCAATCTGCACAATTCTGGCCTAAACCAAGAAGATGGTCGTTCACAAAGTGAAGGAGAAGGGTTGGTTTAGGGAGGGAATGATTATGGAAGGGTAGTATTCAACTTGTATTAGAAGTTGAAAGCTTGAGAAGCTAGCTAACAAGAGTTGAAAGCTTTTTTGGGAAAGCTAGCAAGGTTGCTTTTCTGAGTGTTGTATTTTTCTCCTGACCAAGACTTGTTGTCTGGTGGAAATAGGTAAGACCTATTTATACAAGTTGAAGTGAAACGTACCCTGGTCTCATTAAGGAAGAGAGTAAAGGGTGAGTAAATGGGAGGAGGTGGTAACCGTTAACACATGGGATTAATGTAAAAAGTGTTTCACCATTACTTCCCTATTTACTTAACCGCTTTATTCTTATTACCCCTTCTTATTGAGGGTGTGGTGTACGCCGCACGCTGTAAACCGCCAAACCAAAACCCTGAAGAGCATCCCCCAGTTTGTGACATGTGTAGATGTCTCGAGTGTTTTCGTGAAAACGTGTAGCATGTTGCTGGTTACACAATGGGTGCAAGCGACAATGCTAGGCTTCAAGTGGTGCATGGCATGTGTGGTATGCCTAGGTTGCAGGCTGCACATCGGGTGCAAGTGGTGATGACAGGATGCAAGTGGCGTATGGCATGTGTGGTATGGCTAGGTTGCAGGATGCACATCGGGTGCAAGTTGTGATGTCAGGCTGCAAATGGCGTATCGCATGAGCCAATGGCATGTGTGGTATGCCTAGGTGGCAGGTTGCACATCGGGTGCAAGTTGTGATGCCAGGCTGCAAGTGGCGTATGACATGTGCCAATGACATGTGTGGTATGCCTAGGTTGCACGGTTTGGCAAGCTAGGCTACCAGCGCCACTTCTGGCATGTGCCAATGAAATGTGGCGGCTTTGGTCCTAGGTTGCACGGTTTAGCAAGCTACGGTACCAGCGCCACTTGTGGCATGTGCCAATGGCATCTGGCGGCTTTGGCCTTAGGTTGCACGGTTTGGCAAGCTAGGCTACCAGCGCCACTTCTGGCATGTGCCAATGGCAGGTGGCGGATTTGGTCCCAGGTTGCACGGTTTGGCAAGCTAGGATACCAGCGCCACTTCTGGCATGTGGCGGCTTTGGCCCTAGGTTGCACGGTTTGGCAAGCTAGGCTACCAGCGCCACTTCTGGCATGTGCCAATGGCATGTGGCGGCTTTGGTCCCAGGTTGCACGGTTTGTCAAGATAGGTTACCAGCGCCACTTCTGGCATGCGTCAATGGCATGTGGCGGCTTTGGCCCTAGGTTGCATGGTTTGGCAAGCTAGGCTACCAGCGCCACTTCTGGCATGTGCCAATGGCATGTGGCGGATTTGGCCCTAGGTTGCACGGTTTGGCAAGCTAGCCTACCAGTGCCACTTCTGACATGGGACAATGGCATGTGGCGCCTTTGGTCCTAGGTTGCACGGTTTGGCAAGCTAGGCTACCAGCGCCACTTCTGGCATGTGCCAATGGCATGTGGAGGCTTTGGCCTTAGGTTGCACGGTTTGGCAAGTAGGCTACCAGCGCCACTTCTGGCATATGCCAATGACATGTGGCGGATTTGGTCCCAGGTTGCATGGTTTGGAAAGCTTGGATACCAGCGCCACTTCTGGCATGTGCCAATGGCATGTGGCGGCTTTGGCCCTAGGGTGTACGATTTGGCAAGCTAGGATACCAGCGCCACTTCTGGCATGTGCCAATGGCATGTGGCGGCTTTGGCACTAGGTTGCACGGTTTGGCAAGCTAGGTTACAAGCGCCACATACTTGCATGTGTCAATGGAATGTGGCGGATTTGGTCCCAGGTTGCACGGTTTGGCAAGCTACGCTACCAGCGCCACTTCTGGCATGTGCTAACGGCATCTGGCGGCTTTGGCCCCAGGTTGCACGGTTTGGCAAGCTAGGCTACCAGCGCCACTTCTGGCATGTGCCAATGGCATGTGGCGGCTTTGGCCCTAGGTTGCACGGTTTGGCAAGCTAGGCTACCAGCGCCACTTCTGGCATGTGCCAATGGCCTATGGCGGCTTTGGCCCTAGGTTGCACGGTTTGGAAAGCTAGGCTACCAGCGCCACTTCTGGCATGTGCCAATGGCATGTGGCGGCTTTGGCCCTAGGTTGCACGGTTTGGCAAGCTAGGCTACCAGCGCCACTTCTGGCATGTGCCAATGGCATGTGGCGGCTTTGGCCCTAGGTTGCACGGTTTGGCAAGCTAGACTACCAGCGCCACTTCTGGAAAGGTTGCCATGGTGCGCAGTATGCGGCTTAGTTTTGGCGTGGTTGCCATGGTGCGCAGTATGCGGCTTGGTTTTTGGACTTAGGGTTGAAAAAAGATACCCCGGTAATTATTGCCTAGGTGCATTGAATGTTTTAATAAATGTGTTCGGCGTCGCCGGTGACATCATGCTATACATAAAGTTTTACGATTTTACCCTTTGCCTAAAAACCACCATCAACACCTACGTGTGGAAGGAGGTGAAGACCAATTTGTCTGCAATGGTAAACAAAAAGGTAAAAACTTATATATATTATGGTTCAGTTTATATATTTAGTGTAAATGATGTTCTTTCTCTCCTTTTGGTTAACTTACTTTACTTTATGTTAGGGGTTATCAAAGAAGCAAAGAGGAACAACACGGTCCCAACTCCCAAAAAGGTAGTAAACAACAAAGCCAAAAGCGTCTATTTGTCTCCTTTTAAGGTACTAACAAATCTCGTATAATTCAGTTTCTTTTTATTTGTATCAATTATTTTATTTACCATCTCCTTTTGATTAACGTAGTTTAGTTTATTTTGCAGATCATCTTAAAGGACAAGAGTAAAAAGTCTCATGCCAAACAAACTCCTAAGACGAAGAAGAAGAGTTCAGAGCATCCTGATAGCGGAAAGAGTCCAAGACGATCATCCCCTAGGTTTAAGAACACTCCAGAGGAACCTCATAATGTTGAGAAGACTACTAAGAACAATTCATAGGAAACACATGTTGCTGAAAAGACTACTCCAACACGATCGTCACCTCGAAAAACTAAAAGTGCAGTTAAACCATCCGCTGAAAAGACAACTCCAACACGATCATCACCTAGGAAAAGGAAAAGTTCATCTGAACCAGAACAATCTCAACCATGACAGTCCACATCAGGAGCATCTCAAGCTGCACCCTGCAGCGAAGTTGTTCACAACCAGAAAAGTGCAAAGAGGAAATTGTACTCAGGGCCATGTCTGAATGTGCAACTCAGGAATGTGAATGATACTTTCTCAGATCTTCAATACGAGGAAGAAGATGAAGATGATGAACAAAAAGAGAATAAAAATGAAGAGGCGGAGAATGAAGATAAGGAAAATGAGAACGATGGCGAGCATCATGACGTGGGAAATGAAAATGAAACTGAAGCTGAGGTATGACTGTCTGTCCCATATTTTCATTTGTATCTTTATGTTATTTTTTTCATCATTAACTCTTTTGCTTAATAACTTCAAACACACTTGGGTTTTGCAGGCAAAACCCAAAAGAAAGTATGTTCCACATGGCCCAACAAGGATGAGTGCACCAGGGCTAACATATGGTAATAATGGCAAGGAAGTTGTTAGCTTTAACAATAAGGATCAGCCCATTGGTGATCCTTCGGTGCATCTTGCAAGTGTGTTGGGAGTTTTAGTTAGGCGAAACATCCCACTAAAACAAAAAGATTGGAGACTTGTCCCTAAAGAAGCCAAAGATAACATATGGGAGATTGTCATGGTAATTTCTTAACTCCTCAAATTTTAAACTCTTTTACTTTTATAATGTATCAAGAAATTTATACATTCTATATAACTATTTTAACTCTTTTGCTTGTATTTGCAGCAAAGTTTTGTTATCGATGAGTTTTACACAGACTCATATCTTGGGAAGATGGGATGTTATCTTAAAGAGGCTAGGTCAAGGAAAGCCGCTAAGATACTCACCATAGATGAGCTAGAGGAAGAAGAGAGAGAGAAGAGGCTGGCATCACTGAAACCAGAGAATGACACTGTCAATGAGTGGGAAGAGTTCGTAAAACATATTTGCTCGGAGGGATTCAGAGTAAGTGTTTATATCACAATAAATTAATTTTTTGGCGTTAAACCCTTGCACATTCATTTTTCTTGGTGATATCTTGTTATTTAACGACGTTCCGTACTTTATCAGACAAAAAGATTGCGGATGCAGCAAATCAGAAAGAAATACACCACTCCACACACTATCAGTAGACTAGGTTATGCAAGACTCGAGGCTAAAATGGTATGTTATGTGTTTTTATTCCTATGTTCATTATAGGTTCACTGTATTCAAATTTTTCATATATTAACTAGCTGGATTATTATATTATTTAGAGCAAAAGGAACGGAAAACACAAGAAAAGATTGATAGAGTCGAAGTTTGGACAACGGGTCACAAACAGAAGGAAGGAAAGGAACCTAATCCTGGTGTTGTGGAGGCTTTGGTGAGAACTCAACTCTTCTTTATCTTCTTTTTTTTATTTCTTTCTCTGGTTTATATGTGCTTGAATGACGCAAAAATGTGACTAGTTGGGTTACATATACACAAATACAGGAAAAGATTAAAAGAGCAGCAGAAGAACATGGTGTTGATGTTGGATCATCTGTGATAGATGATCTTCTTGCCAAAGCTCTTGGTGACGAAAAACCAGGGAAACTGAGAGGAGTTGGGTATAGAGCGACAAAGACAAAGATGGATGTCAAGACCCATTATAAGAAGATCATCAAAGAGTGTTGGGACAATATAAAGGAAGTGAACGAGAGACTTGCACAGTTAGAGGTGAGAACATACTTATTCATTTAGGTTTTTTTTTTTTGGTTGATGAATTGAAACTTACCTCTCATACTTCCGGTTTGGTGTTGGTATAGGAAAAGACGTCGAGCTATGTCTGCCATGGTGGATCTAACTTGCACAACATCAGTCCAAAGGTCAGTGTGTTTATATGTCTGTACAGTTGCACATCGCCAGTTCAAATTTATTTATTTGCATTATGCCAATTTCTTATGTTGCTGTTGTATTTGTCCTGCAGTCTAGAAATGTGACTACGTCTCTTGTGGATGATGTCATTCTCTACAAGCAGTCCGGTGAGTTGAAGCGTGTAATAGATGTTGTAGCAACTTATACCACATGGGCTAAGGATCTGATATTGCCTGCGATATGACTTGTTATTCTGTTTGGGGAGTGCTTGTTGAAAAAACAATTTGGTTCTTTTTTTGGTTCTCTTATCACTGAAACAATGTGTTGCTCTTATCAGTGAAACAGTGTGTGTGTGTGTTTTTTATGTGGAAACAATGTTTCAGGAATCATTCAAGGGTATGAATGATCTTGCAGGTTGTATGTTTTTTCTATGTAGAAACAATGTTTCAGGAATCATTCAAGGGTGTGAATGATCTTGCAGGTTTTAGTGCTTCTTTTTTGAATGAATGGTACATTTTTAGGAAAATGAATTTATATATATTTTTATATATTTTTTTTATAAAATGAAAATGAATCACAAAACCTAAAAGAGGTTGTAATTGGATATACCTATACTGAAAAAAGGTTAATTACAATCAAAATAGGAGTTGTGACACTGAAGTTATACTACACAAACAAGGATTGTGATGCATTTTTATGCTACACAGTGTATTGGTTGTGAAACAATTGACCATAACCAAACTAGGAGTTGTGTAAATCAAGTTATCTACATAAACAAGGATTGTGAAACAATTTATTATAACTAAACTAGGGGTTGTGACAATGAAGTTATACTACATAAACAATGGTTGTGACACATACATCTGATACATAATAATGGAGTAGTGAAATTAAAATTATACTACTCAAAATATTGTTGTCATACCTGTTTCTGCTACACACGCTTTTGTTCTGAAATAAATAATTACAACTAATAAAATAATTGTACAAAGAGGTTATACTACACTAACAAAGGTTGTGATACCTATTTCTGCTACATATTCCTTTGATTGTGAAACAAATAGATGCAACTAATATTATAATTGTGAAAATAGGTTATACTACACTAGCAAAGGTTGTGATGCGAGTTTCTGCTACACATACCTTTGAGTATGTCATACAACTAAAATAAGGGTTGGGAGAGAGAGTATACACAACTGTTAGTGGAGTTGCGTTATAAATTTCTAAGACATATAACTCAGTTGTGAAACTAATGATGACAACGACTTGAAGAGTTGTGTGAGACAGTAGTTGCATCTTTTCTGATGATTACATCCAAGTGAAATTAAAGACTAAAGAGCTATCAAGATATACAAGATTCATATGAGAACAAGATGTAAAGAACATATTATGTAAATACTGACATAAGCATATAACGTGGTTCAGCCTTATAGACTTACGTCCACTGATAAGAAGATGTTTTGTTATTGATTATAAGGTCTTACCCTTGAAAGTATTACAGATCTATTCTATGTTCCTCACTTTCTCTCTATCTAAATCTTTCTCAGGAATTCTCTGTAGAAAGACCATCTAATCTTACATAAAATGTCCATCCCCTTCTACATGGACTGGTATTTATAGACGAAATAAACTCGTTGTGGTTTGTTCGTCCGAGCTTGGTGAGCTGTCATCCATCGTTTTCGTCACTTCGGACTGGCTCTATACTCTCCCTCGTGATGGCTCTCTTGGTTCTCCCCCGAGTCGTCTCGCTCCTCTTCTCGCTCGTGTTGTCCTTCTAGGGTAGACCTCGTCCTCTATCACCTATGGGTAGTAGTATAGATCGTCCGAGTCTTCCTTCTCGATGTGTACCTACTCATATCTCGTTCTTATCCTTCATTAAATGCGGTTCTCCTTTTTAGACTTGACCGTCTGAGCGGATAAGGCCGCTATCTACACGTGTCATTCATGTGATGTTTGTAGCAGGTGCCTCGACTGAGACAAACTCTCCTTTTTGGAGGATGATTCGATGCTCATATCTCATCATTTGCTTATGTATTCATCTCTTAATATGTTGACACGCGGCCATCGGGTATTTTACCCACACATTTTGCTCCTTTTCTTTGCAACTTGCCAAGGGCATGACGGGAAGAAAATATGTAACCGTCCCTTTCTTTTCGCTACGTTTACATCTTTAATGTGCTTTTACCTGTTGGATTTGAGGCGCTGGTTGGTTTCCTTTTGGTTTCTTTATAAGATCTTTTTGGAGGAGAGAATGTCGCCTTTATTATCTTCTTTCAGAGTTCAGAGTTTTTTTTATTCTCTCTCTCCTGTGTCTCCTTAACTTCCTATCTCCTACAAAGAAGTTGATAATGTCGGGGAGAAATTCTCCTTCTTGCATGACCAGACGGTATGGTCCCCTTTCTTTACTTTTTGTTTTCTTCGTTAGTTATTTATTGCTATTTTTGGAGTCAGTGGTCGCCATTGTCAGTCTCCATCATTGCTCAACCTTCTCTTTTTGGGTTTTGTAGGTACTGATGATTCCTTTATCCATTGTTGACTGTGGGGATTTATCGTCACACTCGTCAATTTTTCCGCCGGGGTTTGTTTTGGTTTTGATTATCTATTATTATAACTTCTTTTTCTGATCTTTCAGAAATACCGGGAAAGATCCGATGAGGAACTTGAGTTCTGAACGTGCTCCTGTCGTCTCTGACGAGGCCTTCTTGGAATCGGTGAGGTCAAAGAATCGCCTTAAACGGTTCCAGATTTATTTTGCTACCCCTGAGGGTCAACATGGTGTTCTATCAAAGGAACTTTTCTTGAGGAACCCATGTGGTCCTAACAAGATCATTGTCTCGGTGGGTCAACTTGACGCCGGTCTTCATCTTCCCCTATACTGTCCACTGGATCCTTTTCAGTATGAGGTTTTGTGTAGGCTCGAGCCCCAACGAGCTATCTATCAGCCTAATGGTAATTTTTATCGGATCGCCCGAGAGTACAATCGCCGAAGTCGAGGCAAGGTTACCGAGCATGAGTCGAATCAGTTCGTTCCAGCTCAGAAGGAATTGTACTTTCCCGTGAATTTTGTGGAGATTTACTGGTGCCAGCAGTCCGATACCTATGATGGCTTTGGGGTTGGGATTTCTCGGTCTCGTAAACCTCTCCGAGAACCCTCGCTTTTGACTGACTTGGATCCTCCTATTGCTACCAAACCGCACACTTCGTAAGACACATGATCCCAAGTGGCATGTTGCTCCTATTTGGATTGTGGGGCCCTACATCTTTGGTTGGGATGAGCTTTGCAATATCCTTCCTTGCATCCCAGAGATGCATGCCCATTTGCCTCCTTATAAGCCTTGGGAGCTTAAGTGGGTTCTTTCTCGCAGGTGGTTACCTCAGTCTGCTCGGAATGGTGAGGATGCCAAGGTAAGAAATACTTTCTTAGTTTTTTGACGTATGTATATGTACCTTGCCCCTGTTTGTTGCCTTAGCATCTGATTTATATGGTGCCAGAAAAGGAGGAGGTTAACTGATGGTTCTGGGCCGTCTAATGCTCCTGGGGAAGTTGCTGATCATGCTTTGGAGATTGATATTGATGCTTTGTTTGGTGAGAGTGATATATTGGATCCCTATGAATCACTCTTTGGTGGCCTTGATCAGAGCATGTTGGATGCTTTTATTGATCCTGGTACCATGGCTGGTCCGGAAGCGAGTCTTCCCCAGGCGAGTGGTGCTGCTGACAAGGGTGCTCTTCCCGATGTTGTTCGGAGTGGTGCCGAGGACACAAGTGGTGACCTCGCAGTGGTACCGGGTGCTGGGTCCTCTGGCGTACCAAGTAACTTCACTAGTGGTTTTCCTGTTTCTTCATCGTATCCACTTGGTACTTCCTCCGCTACACTTTGGTTTAGTGGCGGTTCCGAGACTATGAAAACATTGTGCTCGAAGAAGTATGCTCAGTTGAGCGAGGACGAGCAAGCTCGTATATTGACTACGTTGCCTAAGGCTGCGCAGCAACATCTTGTGTTATCGGTATGTGCTAACTTATGATTCGTCTTTTTTGACTATGTAAATATGTTTGTGTTTGATTGATATCGCGTCTGTTTATCAGAGCAACAATCTTCGGATTGGCATGCTTTCCGAGGCTCGGGTAGCGAGGAGAAGAGCCAGAGTCGCCGAGCAAGAGGTGCAACATCTGCGTGCCGCTGTGGAGATGGCCAAGCATGAAGCTTTGGCTTTTCGTCAGGAACAGCAGCAGTTAGAAGGTATTAACTTTCTCATGTTTCTCTGTTTTAATTTGTACGATAGGGTTTAGACTTTCTGAATTAGCCCCTGTCTTGATAGCTACAAACAAACGATTGGAGGAGCAACTTGACAATGCTGGTCACAGACATGCTATAGAGCGTAGTGGTCTTAGACTTAATGTAAGTTATCCCCAGTGTAAGATTGATTCCTTGGAGCAGGCGAATGCCCTGTTATCAGAAGATGTAGAAGTACATCGGAAACGTACCATTGAACTTCGTGGGCTACTGGAGAGTGGCAAGAACGCAGCTGTAGAACGTTTAGATAAGATTAAGTTGTTGCAAGTTCAGAAGGATGAACTTATTGGGTGGAAGTGTCAGCATATGCCTTTGGTGGAACAAGCTTAGGATGATAGAGAAGCGTTGAAGCAACTTAAGCGGGATTATATTGCACTTGAGAAGGAGCGTGATAGGCATATGCTATCATGTCCTCACGGTGATGCAGCTATAACTCCAGTAGAAGCGAGAATTAGCGCTTTAGATACTGAGAAAATTCGACTAGAGCAGAATTTAGCCACCGTTTTATTAAAAAATGAAGGTTGTTTTCATCTCCAAAGTTATTCGTCGTCTTGGAAATATGTGTTGCCTAGTTTAATCTTTCTGTGTTATTCCATTGCAGAGTTACGCAAGCAGAAAGCCGAGTTGGAAAGTCAACTGGTAGATGAGAGAGCTGCTAGGCGAAGTCTGGATGCAGAGCTCGACGAGTTGGTGAGCCAACACGAGGAGGAACTGGCAGCCGAGCGTGCAGAGAATAACGAGAAGTTGAGCAATTTGCACGCAAAGTATAAGGTCTGAATGACGAAAGCTTGCAAGGCCGCCATACTTCGTGACCGACAGCAGGTTGCCGCTGCCGCTGCGAACATCGTGGTCCCTCCAGCAGTTGTTGATCTCGAGCCCGAGCAGACTGGTCCCGATGGTGGGAGTCAGGCAGGGGGTGAGCAAATCGTTCTTGAAGGTGAACAAAGTTTAATTGCGTTGTGTCTTTACTCATCTGAGTGTTGCCTCTTGTGGGCTTACTGTTTGGTAAACATGTTTCTGTTTTGACAATACTTTCGTCTTTTTGGGAAGTCCTCATATGAGGGAGGCGCTTATTATATTGCTAACACTTTAGTAGCTATTTGAAGTATTATAGTTGGCGTCGTATCTTACGCCGTGATTTGTTGTTATTGATTTTGAAAGAGTTTTAGATGTTCATGGTTGGTCCAACCCTGGGTGGCATAGCCAAGGAGTGATCAGTTCCTTAATTGGATATGTCATCTCTTACGGTGTTGGTCCTTGACTAGAACAAAACTTTCGTTTTAGCTTTTGCATTGTTTTGTAGTGTCCGTCTAGGTTGCACTTGCCCCTTGGCTTAGCGATCAGATGTTTGAATCGCTTTTTGTGTGCTTTGGGGCACGTTTGAAGTAGTGATACCTCGGTCGAGTGAATCTTGCCTTGGCCGAAGGTGATTGACTCGAATCTGGATATCTCCTGTTATAACAGGACGTCATCTGATATCATGATCATGATGGCATTACCTTAGGTCTGTTGTCCGTGTAAGGTAGCTTAGGTTATTTTAACCTGCATCATTCGTTGTGGAATGGAAGATGTGGCTGATGCCATGCCATAGCTTGTGATGGGCTTTATTTTGGCTGATGCCATGCCATAGCTTGTGATGGGCTTTATTTTGGCTGATGCCATGTCATAGCTTGTGATGGGCTTTATGCGATCGCGATGCTAATGATTTGTATGCGGTAAAATGAAAAAAAAAAAAAAAAAAAAAAGAAAAAACATTGCAGAATAACAATATGAAAAATGGTTTTATTGATTTCAAAAGAAGGTTTATAAAACCTTTGGTACAAGCATGTAAGGTTTGTGACCTTAGTACAAGTAGGAGCCTGTTTCTTCAAGCTTCATCCTTGGGAGGCTATTGAAGTGTCGAACGCTTCTTCGGCGTGTCAAAAGGATTTGATTGCTTCTTTTTTAATGTTTCTCTGGGCAACTCCGCTTGAGTTGCTCATGTTGTGGTGAGGTGTCCCTCAGAATCGTGAACAATGTGTCTGTTCGTTTTGCCGTGTCCCTGCCGTCTTGGGCCGGGATCTGCCTTCGGTCTCCTCGTTGGTTCGTTGAGATCGGGGTCGTGTAGACCTTAGTGGTGTGTCCTTGTACGAGTTGTAATGTAGGGGCTTGCCTCCAAGTTGTGTAGTAGTTATTGTCGATAATGAGGGGCTCCGTGTGTTTGCTAGAGGATGCCTCAGGATGACTTTGTGTTTTGGCACATGACCATGGACAAAGGGGAGGTCCTAGATTAATAGGATGCATTAAGCCTTTTCTTTTTTCGTCCTTTTGTCGAATATCAAGCATTTGCTTGTTTTCTAACGATTTTGACCGAGGTAGATATTTGATTCTAAACTGTCCGATTTGGCTCCTCCATTTGGACATGCTTTTAGTATCGTTGGCGTGGCTATGCTCGAGGTCTGCCACGTTATTGGTGACAATTGTCATCTCATGCTTTTGGAAATAATTCCGCCATTTATGTATGGCATATATTAGTGAAAGCCTGATTTTCTCCTTTTTTTGGTATTTCTTTTCTGTTGGTTTTAGAATTCTTCTTATGGTGCGAATCCGTCTTTCTGTGTTTCCCATCGCCTGGGTCAGTGTTGCACCGGTGGATATATCTGTCGTAGTTAGATATATGAAAAAATCTTCATCTGATTTTTTTCTTTTGCCGACGGTATGAGTTTATTACTACTTTCCTCTGCCGCGTCATTTTTTGGGCCGGCTAGAGTGCCTTTATCTAGTGGACCTTGTGGAACATTGTCCCGGTATTTACCGTCATCAAGGATATTTTTATATCCTGAGTAACTATCCATCAGAGATAGCAGTTGTAGGCTTGGCACAACGTCAATGAGTTGTTCTATGTTGCTTATATGGGGTTTTAGTTTCTTTCCTTCATCAAGTGTGGTGTTCGAGCTCTTAGCCTCGGTTACATTTGTCATGTAGACACTTGCGATTTCTCCATCTTTTGACTTATTCTTCATGGAGCTAGATGAGTTCACTCTTTGCTGGCCATTTTGAACTTCCATTTTATAACAGTATTTGGCTTCATCTGAGTCTCCTTGGATCTCGGCGATCCCACTCGGTGTTGGAAACCTTAGTTTCCGATGGTACGTCGAGGCAACTTCTTTGATCCCATGAATCTAAGATCGCCCGATGATGGTTGTGTATGGTGAGATGACACCTACCGCATAGAAGGTAGTTAGCGTGAGGATTGTTCCTACGCGAATCTCCAGAATTATTTCTCCTTTTGGGCGGGTGGAAGAACCATTAAACCCAAATATGTTACTCCTTCTGTTCCATTTTACTTGACGTTGTAGAGGTTTTCACGCAGATTAAGAAATAACATAGAGAGTAATTTTTTTCCAAATCTACCCATATTAATAGTTTCCTAAAAATTTAAAAAAATACCTAGTTTTTAGTTTCTATACTTAGTGTTAATTACGGATCCCGTTGTAATTTACTTGGGATAGAGTATTTATCCTCCATAAAGTGGATTTAAAAATTAGATTAATTATCCATTTACTAATTTCAATGAAAATTAATGGTATGGTATGATTACAAAGCAATGACAAATTAGTGAGAATTTGGGAAAAATATCTAAACATTCATCTAAAATATCAAGTAAAATGGAACGGAGGGAGTATATGTAGAAGGTATAAGGCATTCATCCCTAAGACCCATCTGTTTGAATGTTTCATAAAATAACATTTCAACGGAGCTTCCTCCGTCAATCAGGATTTTGGGCATTTCCCATGGCAGCACCCTAGATCGACTTGTCTCTTCCTCGCGTTCGGGAAGAGTAATGGCCATCGTGACCACCAAAGGATCGTTATGGCTTCGTCCTCCATCGGGTGCTTCTGATGCAGAAAAGCTGATGGGTTGTTACATCCACTCCTCTATTGGAGGTTCTCTTTCCATATTGAAAACTTCTTCTCCTTTGAAGTTTCTTTTGTGAATCCGTCCTGTCATGTTTCCTTTTGACGTGGGAACGGTGTGTGCAGAATGCGATGTCGTGTTCCACCCTAAGTATCGTGCCTCACGTGGGATTTCTACACGATGTATGGGTGTTCCTGCTGTGGATGGTATTACTTGTTGGGAAATGTACTCCTTGAGTTTGCCTTCATCAATCAGGTCCTATATCATCTTTTTCAGATCTCTACATGACTCTGTCGTGTGGCTACGGAACTGGTGAAATTCACAGAAGTCCGTTTTGTTTTTGGTTCGTTCTGGTTGTTGTCCCCTGTTCCATGGGTAAGTTATTTTGTGATTCACATCGATCTTTTTGAGGATCTCGGATAGGGGGGTGTTCAACTTTGTGTAGACAGGGTCTACAAACTTCTCCGTCTTATGTTGCTGGGCTTGATCTCGCCCTTTCCATCCTCCCGTCCGATGTTTATCAAACTGGGTCGATCTGTTGTGGGATCGCCCTGCCCCTTGGGATGACATCTGGATATTTTGTGGCTCTACCACGTGGGCTCCTCGGCTCGCTCCTTTCGCCATTTTATCATAGGTGCCGTCTTGGAGATCCTTCAGAGCGGTGTAGTCTTCTTGAATTTCTCTCAATTTTCCCAAGTTCTTTGGCATGGTTTCGTATATGCGGACAAAGATGGGATCGGTCTTTCTAAGACTGTTTTTGAACCCCAAGATCGCGTAGTCCTCTGGGACTTTGCCTATCTCGACGCATAATTTTCTCCACCGTGTCACTAAGGATCGAAGTGACTAATTTGGACCTCGAGACATCTGGAAGAGTGCGTCAATTTCCGGTCGAATCTGGCTATTGTGAATGTATGTTTCTAAGAATAGATCGGAAAGGTGAGAAAACGATTTAACTGAGCCCTTGGGTAAATTGTTGACTGGCGGGAAAAAACTTACATAACACCACATCGTAGTGGTCCCATTGGATTAGTGTCATGCGGTAAGTTCTTAAGTGCTCGACTGCATCTCCTGTTCCATTGAACGGTTAGTGAATGTCGGTAAAGAACATTTCCTTGGAAATGGTAACCTTAACATATTTTCGGATAAGGGGGATTGTGCTGCTTCTTGCATGACTTCCGCCAATTTCTTACTTTCATGTTTTCCTGTGGATTCTCTGTACATGGCTTCGAGACGGTTAAGTTGAGCCTGTAAATGGTCGTCACTTCGCCTGGTTTCAGCTTTCTTCTTTCTCCCCAGAGCTCTCCCGGGCGAGAAAGATGGTTCGTGCTTGCGATACCTTGATCGTCATGAATCCTCGTCTGATTGTTCTGCATAGGATACAATCTCGGAACGAATCGACTTCGAGTTTTCCCCTCTCTTGGGGCTCGTAGAGGAGAGGTTTGTAACCTCGTGATTGATTTTTGCTTCGGCACGATTCTTGCCTCGTTTATGTCTGGGATCGACATCGGACGATCCATCGGATGGTTCATCCTCGGGATCAAAGATCCCCTTGCTTCCCTTGGGGAAACGATCCTCAGTTGCCTCGTTAGAGGTGTCAGGGATATATATTCGTTCATCGTCTTGTAGATGGTCGAAAGGGTTTTCCTTCTCCGGGACTTCTTCGATTGTGGGGAGTGGCGCCTTTTTCTTTGCCTTATGTTTTAGCCTACGGTTTCTCCGTGCTAGCCTCCGATTACGCCTTTCTAGTTTTCCATTTTCTCATCCCGAGCCTCTTGGGATTTCAGGATGGATGTGATGGTAGCATCGCCGAGGTCATAGGGGTTGCCCTTCTCGTCCTTTTCATTTAGTGCTTGCCTTGGTAAGTGATTCAACCCTCCTGGTTGAGTTAGATGGACATTATCATGCTTCTCGAAGGGGTTTACCTCGCCTTCGGAGCTATAATTGTCAGTTAGTCCTTCCCGATACTGGTCATCGGGTTGCCCTTCTCCTGGGATTCCTCCGTTTAATAGGGCCTCGTCTGGCTCTATATCGTCGAGTACTTCTGTTCGGGCTCCACCGTTATCTCCTTGGCTTACACGAGCGGATCGCCGTGTTACCATTATCTTCCCTGCAATAATACTTAATTTGTCTTTTGTTTAGAAAAGTGGGCCCCTAACTTTGCAGGTCATGTGCAGCTATTAAGTCAAAATTCAGACTGGACAGTTTAGTACAGGAAGACTTTTGCAGTAAATTTTGGAGACATGCGAAAATCCAAAATATTCCCTCTTTGCAAGAGGAGCAATGATGAAGAAAAGGTGTTTTATCAGTTCTCTTGTTTCAAGAAAAATACCTCCTTCAACAGGCCATATCTCTTATTGGAAAAACAAATCATAACGATTGAGCATATCTTCCCATTCTAGGAAATATCATTCATCATCTATTGACTTTGGATTTGAGACAAACTTTGAGTTTGATTCTTGATTATATACTCATAAATCCTTCCCCTTGACTTAGATTTAGATACTTAAGAAGGAGATCTTGTAATATTGTTGAGTTTGATGATGAACACCATGAAAACTTGTCATTTCAACTCTCATAAGGCGATATTTATCCTATGTAGTTTACTGGACTAGTTGTTCTTCCCAACTCTTTTATGGAGGAGATCGTTTGAGTACCGAAGCGTTTTAAACTTCATTTTTACTCCGATCTGCAACTCTCCTGAGATCCTTGAGGAAGGCATGAAAACTTCTAAAATAACAATGGATCTTAAAGAAGATATGCGAAAAAACACAGATCTGTTGGATTTGAGGTTCTTCTAGACTTTTCAGATCGTTAAGACCATATATGAGTCTGATCTCTACTCATTCAACTCAACAGAACTTTACTTGAATACTATAAAAAGACATCTCTCTCATGGAGATTATGAAAACAATATAGAGCTGTTATTAGAGAGGTAGAATGTATCTTCATACCTCTTTGTTTCTAGCGCCAAAATGTAGTTGCATCTTTTCTGATAACTACATCCAAGTGAAATTAAAGACTAAAGAGCTATCAAGATATACAAGATTCATAGGAGAACAAGATGTAAAGAACATAGTATGTAAAGATTGACACAAGCATATAACGTGGTTCGGCCTTATAGACCTACGTCCACGGATAAGAAGATGTTTTTTATTGATTATAAGGTCTTACCCTTGAAAGTGTTACAGATCTCTTCTATGTTCCTCACTTTCTCTCTATCTAAATATTTCTCAGAAATTCTATGTAGAAAGACCATCTAATCTTACATAACATGTCCATCCCCTTCTACATGGACTGGTATTTATAAACGAAATAAACTCGTGTTGTTTGTTCGTCCGAGCTTGGTGAGATGTCATCCATCGTTTTCGTCACTTCGGACTGGCTCTATACTTTCCCTCCTGATGCTCTCTTGGTTCTCCCCCGAGTCGTCTCGCTCCTCTTTTCGCTCGTGTTGTCCTTCTAGGGGAGACCTCGTGCTCTATCACCTCTGGGTAGTAGTATAGATCGTCCGAGTCTTGTTTCTCAATTTGGACCTACTCATATCTCGTTTTTATCCTTCATTAAATGCGGTTCTCCTTTTTAGACTTGATCGTCTGAGCGGATAAGGTCGCTATCTACACCCGTCATTCATGTGATGTTTGTAGCAGGTGCCTCGACTGAGACAAACTCTCCTTTTTGGAGGATGATTCGATGCTCCTATCTCATCATCTTCTTATGTATTCATCTCTTAAGATGTTGACACGTGGCCATCGGGTATTTTACCCAAAAAGAGACATTCCCCAGTAATTTGAATTCACTTTTACAACTGAAAAAAGCGTGGTATACAATAGAACGACAACCTTGTTTACGACTAGTATTGACGAGTTGTAAAGAATTGAAGACTTTCTACCCCCTCCCCCCCTTGTGCATCCCATTAATATCCGTCGTCGTATATCGTATGATAACTGTTTTTTGGTGTAGTTGATCGATGTTTTTCCCATACTGCATTTTGTTCGGAGCAAGATATTTTGTACTAGTGAATTTCAGTAGGAAAGTACATTAAGTAGTCATTCATGGGTATTGCTACGACTTCTCATAAAGGTGGTTTGCTTTCAGTTGTAATGGCATTTAAATCCATTAATTAGTTGATCACACAAAATGAAATATCACTATTGCATGTGTAGCGCGAAGTTGATAATGTTAATCTTACTAAGATGTGAACATCCAACTTAAAACCAATTGGCAATGAGTAAAGAGGATCGCATGCTTATATAGGATAGTCATGCCAGGAGTTTAAGCTATATGGGACTATTATTTCCATTACGCCCCTTCCACGTGTAGGGCTCGTTGAGCCTCTACAACGTGGTCCTTATAAGGGATATCCATGTTCATCCTGGTTAGCCATGTTGGGGTACGAACAGTAGCCATGTTGGGCCTGATTAGCCATGTTGGGATACCACACGTGCGGACCTTAGCTCTGATACCATACTAACATGTGAACATCCAACTCAAAACCAATTGACGATGAGTGGAGAGGATCACATGCTTACATAGAATAGTCATGCTGGGAATTTAAGCTATCTGGGACTATTATTCCCATTAAATTTGTATGTGTAGTAAATAATTAGCGATTACTAATTATATATCAATACCGAGAGATGACGAAATATGTTACAACCCAAAATATACTACAAAGTGAAGCATCTTTAGTTAATTACTAATTATATCAACACCTTAGCCCGTGCATTTGCATGGGCTTGAACAAACCATGTATAATTATATTCTAGGTTATTAACTTTACTTATGAGGTTTGCCGGCGAGGGTGTTTGAGGATGTTAAGAAGATGTCATATGTTTGGATAGATGACATCTTCTTAACGTGAAACCAAAGTTTTATTGCTTCTTTGATTGCGATGTTCTTATTTTTTATTGTATGGGTCATAGTTAAGTTGGACAAGGTATCAACTATTACATTTTATGTCCCCAAAAAACTTTTGTTTGCTTATAATTATCAAACTGTAAAGAAAATCCGGTTTGCCAGATGCAGATACCTTAACGTTCCTTATTCAGTGGTTGCTGCTTAATTCAACTTTAACAAGGGTTTAGATTGCTTCGCAGATTCTGATAAAGAAAAAAGACTGCTTCTGTAGCTGGTGAAAATCTCACAACTACACCCCGATGATCACTAATAGAAATGCTAAGTAATCATCATTAAAGTCTTTTTACTAATCTATTGAATTATTACAAGAAAGATAAAAGTAAATACAATGATCACTCTCAATTCTAGATCTACTTTCTCTCTCCTCAACTCTGGCTTCACACTTACCAAAGAAATCACCCATCAATATTTCCCTCTTCCCTTTATATAGGGTCTTACATAGTGGATGACAGCTAAGAGGTCCTTTATTTTCGGAATCTCTATGCGACTCACTCTCTCACGTACAATCACTCGTTCTCACATAGACTATACCTCGCGCGGATCTTCACACTTTATCCATGACTCTGCTGACATCATCCTTTATGTCATCTAGACTTTGCTATGTGTGAGATGGTTCGCACACATTATTCTTCTTTACTTCGCATAGTTATATACATGTGCGACATTCCACTCCTACATTCTGCCTCTTCTCATTTCGCTTACTTCACAGGGTGAGCGATATGATAAAATTTTATACTTTCTTATCGTGTATGTCTGTTTTCTTATTTTTTGCTTAACCGACAATCTTCCGTACTTCCGCTCTTCTTTATTTACGCGTGTCTTTTTGACCACTCATTTTTTGACACGTTTGTTTAACCGTTGGTTTTTATCCGTTCGTCTTCTCGCATTAATGAAGAGAGATCTCGAAAAACAAGACACAATCTGTCTATATATATATTTCTTGTAATCTTCTCTGGTAATTTTTCTTCTTCGTTCCTCCAATCATCTTTTCTGTATTCTTTCTGCAAATCTTCTTCACATTTTGGAACCTTCATCTCCTTTCTTTAATGGCTCCTAGAAAAAAGATGGAAGTAGAATTTAATAAAGTAAGAGACGATCTGCACTCCAAGAGTTTTACTCTTTCTCTTCCTTCATCTACTAATTATTCATCCAAGCTTAGTCTTGATCTAATCAAGTCTGAGCAGATGAGTGATCAAAGAATTATAGTTTCATTAGGGAAGCTTCGAATTCTCCCAATTCCTCTGTATAACCCTAAAATTCCTCTTTTTTATAAAATTCTTGTTGATAGTAGATTCACACGGGGTATATTCCAATTAAATGGAGATGAGATTAGAATAGTATTAGAATATTCTCGTCGTGCATCTCGATTGGAGTCTTCTTATGGTTATGAAGTTCGGAATAAGTTGTGTCGCGATAAAGCTATCGATCCTTCTGAATATACTCTTGAAAATTTCTTTACTCACTATTACGTTGGGTTGGTGAAGAGTAATGTAAATAAATGGTCTGTTCGTTTAAGAAGAAAGGATGGCATTGCTGAAGAGGAAAGGATTATGCGAGACATCGATTTGAATGATAAGACCCATAATACTGCTCTCAGCTCCAATGATATAAGTTGGATTAATTGCCCTGCTATTATAGAAGGTCCTTATATCTCGGGCAAAGATGCAGATGGTTCCGATATTCTTGTTCCAGAGAAATTTTGTTTTTATCGTCCTTGGGAACTCAAGCTTTCTGATGATGATTTAAAGAAAGTGGTAAGTGATCTTCGCATAGACATTATTTCTCTTCACATAGGCATTATTTCTCTTCGCATACATTGTTTTCTAATCTCCTCATTCGTATTTTTCAGGCTAAGAAAGCTAAAACTTCGCACGATGCATCGACTTCGCAAGGTAAAAAGGCAAGAAATACTCCTTTTATCTTGACAATATTGTTGTCTCTATTTCTTACCTTGTAATCTCGCGCAGGTGGTGCCTCTAGAGAAGGGGAAAAAGATTAAGAAAAAACCTGTTGCTAAATCTAAGAAACCCTAATCCTCCACAACTTTTCCCATGGATGATCTTGAACAGAGACGTAAGAGATACAAAGAGGATGAAGATAGGTATTCTGATTCAACTGATGATGATGGTTCTGATCCCGAGGAAGAAACATCAATTGAGACTTATCAGAGAGAATTGGGAAGTCTCTTCGCTCGCGATATGCTAACTACTGTCAATCATGAAGGATTAGATTGTGCCTTTAGAATGGTCTCCGATCTGTGCACTACTTCCGATTTTGAGTCTTCTTCCCTCCGCAGGATTTCTTCTGCGATAGATCCTGATCTTCAATTTACGCTCAGTGTTGTGGTAATTCTTGTAACTCTTATCCTTAATTTTTCTTAAATAATATCTTCGCATAAAGGAAATAAAAAATTACCCTTTTATTTTTGTTGGGAGATCGCTTAGCTTATGCAGTTTCTAAAGATTATGAAAGAAGACTTCGTAAGCTGAATGGAGAGAATACCAATCTCAAAACTGAAAATGTTAACCTCAAGAGAGAATTTGTTCGTCTTGGAGAAGAAAACTCGCGCAATGCTAAATATGTTCTTGAAGGTCGCACGAAAAATGATGAAATCATTTGTATGTGATCATTATCATTCTTATTTTTTCTCCCCTTACGCGGTATTTTCGCACTTCTTATGTTATCATATTCGCAGACTTTTATAATCTCTCAGATGAAGCTGCCAATCTTCCTGATGCTGAAATCGTTTTAGAACATCTCAATTCTTCCTTGAATAATTACCCTAATCAAGGATTTGAGAAGCTTAACTTAGAAGAATTAAAATCAGCCTATGCTACCCTTAGGAGAATTCACAGAAGTACCTTAACCTCTTTTAATAATTTTAAGTATAGGCTCCATGAGAGTAGAGAATTATCTCGCACACTAGAATCAAAGATGAATAAACTCATCTCCGAAAAGGAAAAAGTAGCTCTTAATGGTGCGAAAGCACTTGAAAAATTTCAAGATTCTCTTATTGAAGTCCAAAAGGAACGTGACTTATCTTTGAGCGAGAGAGATATTCTTATCAAAGGAAAGGATTCAATTCGATCTAAACTACTCATAGAAAGTGATGCCGAATTTAGTTGGGCTGCAACAGTTTTAAATAATGCTAGGAGTAATTTAGGTGTGAATGTGAGTCTTCAAGCCGAACATTCTGAAATAATCACAGACATTATTTCCAATTATGAAGGTTCTTCACTTATTCTTTAGCACTTATTCATTTTTTTTAAAAAAAATGATATCTCCATGGTTTTAACTCGTTTGTTTCATATTCTAGCAAAGAAGAAGGATCATCTAGAAAGGATTAAAGAACTTGAAGCGAGCTTGGCTGCCAAAGAAGAAGAACTATCTTCTCGCAATTCTAAGTATCAGCTTCTCAAGGAAAATTGGCCTCGCATGGTTTCAAATATCAGCAAGGATGCTAGTCGTGCTCGCATAGATGCTGTCAAGCGGACTTGTTTGAAAAATGGTATTCCGCTTTCCAAATATGCATTTCCCGAAATTCCTGAGAACGAATTTATCCCTGAAATTGTAGTCAGTGATGAAGAATATAGTGATGCGGAAAATTGAGAAGATAATGAAGCCGAGCAAGGTGGTGAAGATTAATTTCTTAAATAGACTTTGGGAAATGTACATTCTTTTTTGATGTAGATTTTTAAAAAAAATGATATCTCCATGGTTTTAACTCGTTTGTTTCATATTCTAGCGAAGGAGAAGGATCATCTAGAAAGGATTAAAGAACTTGAAGCGAGCTTGGATACCAAAGAAGAAGAACTATCTGCTCGCAATTCTAAGTATCAGCTTCTCAAGTAAAATTGGCCTCGCATGGTTTCAAATATCATCAAGGATGCTAGTCGTGCTCGCATAGATGCTGTCAAGCGGACTTGTTTGGAAAATGGTATTCCGCTTTCCGAATATGCATTTCCCGAAATTCCTGAAAACGAATTTATCCCTGAAATTGTAGTCAGTGATGAAGAATATAGTGATGCAGAAGTGATTAAATATTTTTTCGTGGTTGTAATAATGAGGTTCAAACTCTCGGACTTGTGAAGATTAAATTTTAAAGATTTAATAAAATTATATACAAAATTATTAACAATGGGTGCGAGAGGTAACAAAGACAGTAGATTCCACTATTATGCAAAATTGAATGATAAATATTTCAAAACTCTTTTCAATTCTTAAGTCCTTTTTTTTATCTTTAATTCACTATCAATCATACAGATTCTCAAACATTATTTGCAAACCTTAAGCATAGATTATCAAGAGATTAAACCAAGCATAACCTATCAAACTGAATAACAAATAATTAAGACAATCATTCAAACAATTTAAAACTCTACAAAAGCAGCGATTAGGTGAATTATATAATTAAATGAAATAGTTACCCATTTATGTTGCATGAATAGCTTCCTCCATAGCCTTGGTTACGAGGGAATTAGCTCATCATAGTATAATGCTCTCAAAATAATTTATTATGGCTCAAAAATGGTTTACAAATGATGAGAAGAAGAGAAAATGGTGTAAACTGTAATCTGCGACGCACAAAAAGCGTCACAGAATGAACGATAAATGACAAGTGTTGTTGTTGTTTAGACTGTGCTGCGACCCACGGTTGTGCGTCTTAGACGCTGTTCATAAACGATTGTCCTTGCGAGTCCGTTCTTCGTGTTCTTGGTGTTCTTCATCAGCAGCAGCAGCAGCAACAGAGTTTCATCAACTCTTGAATTCTGCTTCTCTGGCCCTCCTATCGACTCCCACACTCTCGACCCCCTCTCTGTAGCACATTAGGAACATATTTATACGTAATTGAACCATTGAATCTCCTCCATTAACTCCAAATAATCTTCATTTACTCGGCCATTGAAGAAAAATATTTCGGAATATTTTCTTCCCTGAATTATCTCTATACGCGTCTGGAGCTGTAAATGGTGAGTAGATTTTCTTTGTTTATCTCAAACACACTTCAGAATATAGCCAAGCCCCATCCAAACACGAGCAGCACACTTCCAACTCATTAAAACCCCGTGAAATATTTTTCATGCACGCGTCTGCTCTGATTTCATCTGATGGATTTTCCAGCCAAGTTTGATCGCATCCAACACCCATATCCTTCCTGTCTAGCCCAGCAGAAGATACCCAATGAGTTTCAGCCATTGAATCGGCCTGAAACTCCTTCAAAAATCGATTGGCAAATATGCCAGTAAATAACCAAATTTTCCCGCCAATTTTGGAATTTGAATTTGGGAAGAAAACTGGCCTCCCCCTAATCCAGTTCTGATGTCCCTTTAGCAATTGGGGCTGAAATAATAATTTTTGGGTGGAAATAGTAATTTTTGTTGGTTCCTCCGGGACATTTCTGTGACGTTTCCAGTGCATTTCTGGGGTTCCTTTAATACTTTATCTTGGGGGTGTAAAACACCACTTTTTGAGCCCATTTCGCCGCAAGGGCTTATTTCTCTAAAATTTCCTACAAGAACACAAAACAACACAATAAGTACTTAATCGAGTCTAACAATACAGAATATTGAGAACAAAATAGACACATAAATGCGTCTATCAAGAAGATGGAGAAGATATTGATGGTTCTGAAGCCGAGCAAGGTGGTGAAGATTAATTTCTTAAACAGACTTTGTGAAATGTACATTCTTTTTTGCTGTAGATTTTTCTTTTGTATACTCTGTTTCTCGGATGAATATTAAACTTCTGTTCTTTAATTATTGAATTTCACTTCTCGCACCTGTATAGAGCTTATTAGAATGAGTGAATTTGACATTTCTTTCGTATCCCCATTCTTGCCTCTGGTCAAATGACTCATTAAAAAGTCATTATATGTTTCTTGAGAAAATCTTCTTTAAAACTTGCCTAAGTAGAGGTCTTATTTTTCCTTCTTAAGTAAAGGTATTATTGTGCCTCTTTCTTATGCGATGAAATCGCAGGCAGTCTTTACACCGAAATGTATCAACCCATTGATTTCATCTTATCTATATTTTCTTGTATTATTACCTCTTCAGGTTCTATTGCATAAATATGATGAATCTTAATTCCCCTCGTGAGTAATAAGTCTCATGATATTTACATATTTTTAACACAATTCAGCTCCCTAATGGAGGGTTCCGTCCTTATCTTCTCCCTGATTGCCCCTTCAAGGAAGCTTACCTTTATCGGATTAAGATTATGGCTCTTCCCATCCGGTCTTTCAACAACCAGCTGATTTCGCAATCTCGCATACGCTACCTATATACGGTTTATGGCTGCGAGATTGCACCCTAGGTGGGGTATCTTTGGACCGAGTGCATCATAGTCAGGACTTGTCAAGAACGGCGGAATACGCTCCAGACGTACCCGGCATTCTTGACTCAATCGTGTACCTGGGCGCCCTGATCTAGTTTCTTCACTCCTTGGGAGAGGTTTTATTACCTTGTTCTGCCAATTCAAAATTATAATTTGAATTGGAAGTTTAAGGCACCTTTTCCCGGATGGGCACATTGTTATTTATTCTTTCCCCAAATCTCCATGACTCAAGTTCCGGTGTCGGTGTAATCTTCCCTTGAGTCACGTATTCTTTCTGGGTTATACCGAACATGTCGTGCGATAGGTCTTACTATTTTGCCTTTTTCGTATGTGCGAACTTATTGGCACGTCATATTCGGTTCCCAGTCTATCTGATAATAAATATCATTTTCTATTGCCTCTTTTAAAGGTCTTATTTTCTTTATGCGATATTTATGAAATTCGAATTTTTTATTCAATTTTCAATATCATGAATACAAACATGCTCAATTCTTCTGCAAGGAAAATGTATATCATTTCTTCAGTAGATTCATATTTCTGTTGCGATAAATTCTATATTTCGGCTGCGCAATTTCACCCAATACATGATTGCAGAGTATCTTGAATCGTTATTTTGTAGATGTAAATTCTTCCTTGATATGTTATTGTGGCATTCTTTATTTTTGTGTTGAGAGCAATACCATATTCTTAACTTGTTTTTGCTTTCTTGTTGGCAGAAGATGTGATACTATTATTCCCTTCGCATGCCATTTTATCTTTGTATATTGCATCAACCATTAACCTTTCAGCTCTTTGATTCTCTTTAACTTGTTGTTTCCAATTTCTCTTCTTGCTTTCGCGCTCCTCGCACCTTTCGATGTCTATCTCCTGACAATTTTTGCTCTCTGTAGTATCTCCTTTAATTATCCCAATTCCATTAGGCAATGGGAATTTTATACACTGGTGGAATGTAGATGAAATCCCCAATATGCTATGTATCCATGGTCGACCAATTTAAGAATTGTAAGGGGATGCTACATCTACTACACAGAAAACAATCTCTGTTGACATATTCTGAAGGCGGATTCGCATTTTGACTTCTCCTTTAGGTTTGTTTGTTGTTCCATTGAATCCGTAAATTTTGTATGTCAATGGAATCAGTTCATCATCTCTCCCTCCCATTGTTTTGTATGTATGATAGAATAGGATATCCACTGAACTCCCAGTGTCTATGAGGATTCTATTTATTGCCTATGTAATAACGTCATCTTCTTCTTCATCATCTTCTTGGGGTTTTGGATTAATTGCTAGCCTCACTACCAGTGGACATTCATGCGATGTTCCTCCTCCAGGTACTTCTTCTGCACTGAACGATATAACTTGTTTCTGCCATTCTTTCAAGGTTGATATCTTTGTAAGATTTAATATCTCCCTTCCTTCAGCATCTCTCGCGTAAACACGTCTTAGGATGTTTTCATGAAAATCTTCAATATTCTTAAATGAATTGAATTGCAGTACAAGTTCTTCGCTTTGGCACCGACCTCAATTACATGCACATTCTTACCAGTATCTGTCGTATACTCATCTGCTCTTGGTGGTGGTGGTAAAGCTTTCGGTTGTACGAGAAATTGGTTTAATTTCCCTTGTTCAATTAACCTTAATATTATTTTCCTTACGTTTCTGCAATTGTTGACTGTATGGCCATGAAATCTGTAATATACACAAAATCCTGCACTCCTCTTTCCGGGTGGGGGGTTCATATCCTACATTATGAGGTTCAGGGATATCCTCCATCAAGATAACAACTTCCCATATCTTATCAATGGTTGTATTCAATTTTGGCAGATTTACTTGCTCCCATATTATTCTTCCAGTTTTCTTGTTGTGATTCGCATTAGTATATGTATGATATTGATGTGGTCATTCAAATGCTGCTTGATCAACACTACCCATTGCTACCAACTTTTGTTCTCCTTCTGCGAAGTTTCTTCCTTGAGTTTCCTGCGAAGTGCTCGCAACAGAATGTGTTAGTCTAGGAAGTAAACTCGCATTTCCTCCTTTTGCCTCTAGCACTGCCATCGGGTATGACTCCATATCTCTTTGCTTTTCTTCAAGGGCAATATACACTTCCTGAAACTCGCGCAGCTCTGACATAGTTATTGTATCTTTGATCCGGAAGATTTGTGTATATAGAAGATCTGTAGCAAATAATGCATTGATGAAAGCTAGGATAAGATGTCTTTCGTCCACCCGTCTACCCATTTCACTACACATAACTCTCCATCTTGTTGTCAGATGTCGCAAGGATTCGTTTGTGCTCCTGCGAAGTCCAAAGGCAGTTTCTATACCTGGTCTTAACATGTTGTTGCTTATGTATTGACCTAAGAATACGTTTTGTAATTGGAGAAATGATCTAATTGGTTCGATCGGAAATCCTTCATACCACTTCAAAGCTTCCATTGCTAAACTCGCAGCAAAATATTTGCACATGACCGCGTCATTATTTTCCCATTGTAGTAAAGATCTTGTATAAGCTTTGATATGTTGAATCGCGCAAGTGCTCCCATCAAATATGCTACTGAATATTGGTAAATTACATTTTGATGGTATGGTTGTTTTTTGTATATGCTTTGTAAATGGAGTTTTCCCTGTTTCTTCTACCGCTTCTTCTAATTGTCTCCTACCACCATCTCTTTTTGTGGTCATCATCTCTCTTAATTCTGCCATTTCTCTTAGGATTTCTTCTCTCAAGATGTGATCTATATTTTCTCGCATAGGTTTTATCAATTTGGCTTGTCTCACCCTATTTTCATGCTTATTCTGTCGAATTGCCTCTTGTATTTCATATTCTTCTGCTTCATCTCGCCTTCGCCTGCGTCTGTTTCTTTCATCATTTTGCCTATCTTCATCACTTGTGCGATCATCATGTCCTTGCTCAGTATTATTCATGCGATGATTTCCATAATGTTGTGATTATCTGGATATTTTTTTTCTTGCAATTCGGGCTCTCTGTTTTCTCTCCTATTTCTGTGAATTTCATTTCTCGCACTTGTAGTTTCTTCTTCTTGGTTATATCTATTTCTCATTATCTCTCTTCCGTGCAACATCATCTGTCTTTGTCTTGCATCATCTTCATATCTTTCATGGGTATGATCAAGGAGTTCGCGATGTGCATATCTCCTTGTTCCTTGATCTTGATTGAAATCGTCATTCTGCTGTACGTTCTCTTCTATAGTTTCCATGCTTTGTTTTCGCCTGGTATTGACTTGATTAGATCGACTTTGACTTTGTCTTGACGAACTTCTACTAGATCTTGACCTTGTGATACTCCTTGATCTATTCTCTTGTAATCGAAGATTCTCTTCTCTTAGATCATCATTTTGACGAATTAAATTCGCACGCTCTTCATCATCTCGTCTTCTTCGTTCTTGGAGCCTTCTTTGAAGTTTTGCGATGGTTATATTTCCTTCACTATCTTCAATTAATTCTTCTTCTACAATTTTGTGTTCTCCTTCCTCTGTTGAATCAGTCTAAGAAGTACGTATACTTATTCGTTCGTAATCAATATCACGATTTCTAACTTCTTCTTGGGGAACTACAGCTTGAATTTCAATTGGCCGAGTTTCATCTTCTTGCTCTTCTTGTTGTCTAGCATTTGTATCTTGTCTTCTTGCGGCAATTCGATGAATTCTTCTTGTTACTGGTCCTTGTTCTATAGCAGATTCAATTCTCACCATTTTAATTCCTCCAATTTGCTTTGAATCAACGGGATTTATTACCAAACCTTTCTAGCGCCAAAAAATGTAGTTGGTGAAAATCTCACAGCTACACCCCAATGATCACTAATAGAAATGCTAAGTAATCATCATTAAAGTCTTTTTACTAATCTATTGAATTATTACAAAAAAGATAAAAGTAAATACAATGACTCTCAATTCTAGATCTAATTTCTCTCTCCTCAACTCTGGCTTCACACTTACCACAGAACTCACCCTTCCTTTTATATTTCCCTCTTCCCTTTATATAGGGTCTTACGTAGTGGATGACAACTAAGAGGTCCTTTATTTTCGGAATCTCTATGCGACTCACTCGCTCACGTACAATCACTCGTTCTCGCATAGACTCTGCTGACCTCATACTTTATGTCATCTGGACTTTGCTATGTGCGAGATGGTTCGCACACATTATTCTTCTTTACTTCGCATAGTTATATACATGTGCGACATTCCACTCCTACAGCTTCGCAGTTGTTCAATTATGAAGCAATGTGTTATTCATTTGCCGCGTCATTTTTCTTTTTTAATTTTTGAGTTTAGCTTGTATATTCCTGTTCTGCTTCTAACGTGTTGCTCATTTTCATGTAGTGCATGGGTTGTCGTACTAAGAAAAAATTCAGTAACAGGCCCGGCTTTGTCAACCCGCATGTGGAATCTGAAAATTGGAGTTCAGTGCGTGTACCATTATGTTCCCATGATTAACTAATATCTTGCCGTCGGTGAATTATTAAGATTGAACCCTCAGCACCATAATCTGGAGATGTTACCAAATCTCCGATAACTCCTAGCTCTCCACATTCTTCCCAATTTGCATCTAATCCTGAAATTATTTTTGAATCGGCTATTTGTTGTCTTCCAACGAGCATCAGATCAAAATCTTGATGAAGTGACCGGACTGCCCATATTGTTTCTGCACCATCTTTTACCTCTACTTCCGTGTATATCAATGTTTCATCATGCATGGTGTTAACCCTGAAATGGTCTACTAATTCATCATCAAGAAACATGTTCCTCCTCCCAATATCAATTCTAACCGATTCATTGTAATGGTCAATAACTCCGTCGGATGATAAACTTGCAGGACCATAAAACCTAACAAGAGTAACAAACACGTGCGGATGATGAATCATATTCATTGCAAAAGCCAATGCTTCTCGGTCATCCGGGCCACCGAAAAAAAGTACAATCACGCGGTAAGGTATGTCGGGCAAGAAGCAACTAGATTTTGTTTGGAGATTACTACCATCCATTAAGATCCCGACTGAGCATGGGGTGTTCCGCATCAGATTTTGAAGAAGGGTTTTGATTGCACGATTGGAAATATTTGGTCTGGCCAGATCACCCCTCAGACTTGCATCTTGCCTGCAGAAAGGGAAGATAACGAGAGAAGCCCCCTTGTCGACTGACATGGTGCATATATCGTTGTGCATTGAAGCATACGGAGAGATAGTGGTGAAGGCATGAACCGTAACAAGGTTCTTGTATCGGTTTTGGAATTTTTTGAAAACATTGATTATCCTTTCCGATATGGTAGGGTGTGATGTGGAAGCCAGTTCATCCAATCTGTGGGATATAAGGAGAGGAGAAGCACGACCCACAAGCTCAACGAGATGGAGGAGGTAAATGGTGAGTGGGTGGAGTTTGGTAGGATTCGAGGCTTCAATGATTCTCATAATGGCGGGAACATCATCTATGGTGTGAACACAAACAAGTACTCGAAAATCTGAGTTGTTTTCATTCGACTGCAAAATTGACCTTCCTTTGTAGGTTAAGTATTTCGATGAAGGGTCATACAAGTATTTCACCGCGGGTGTAATAACAGCTACTAGCACTACAAGTGCGAGAACCATGATTGTATTTGATGAAGTAAAAATTTCCTGCAGAGTAAATAAGAAAAGATGTTAATGGAGTATTCAAATTACTTGGTAAGATGCTATAACAATTCTGCAATAACGAAAAAAAATTTGTGTTTGAAGACGCACTTTTGTATTTACTGAGTCTAACCAGGTGTTAAGTGTGGAAACCTCGACGATGCCTTTAAGATTCATAATAAGTACAAGCAAGAAACTATCTCGCGGAGAGACCCCAAGAAGCACAGCTGGGATGAAAATCCCGATAAACTTTCCAAGGATACTACCGAGGATGATCAGTAAAACACGCCATAGATATACGAAAGTAACTTTGTGAATGTCCGTCTTATATCCAACGATACCCATATGAAGAGGCATGAAAAATACAGAAACAATGCGTAGCTTCTTAACTAGAGCTGACCCTAAAGGTGGACCATCAGGTATAGCCAAACCTAGTAAGAAAACCCCAACTGTACCATTCAATCCACAATATTCACTAGCTAATCCACACAGCAGAACTGAAATCATTATCCAGGTAATGTAAATATCATCTACACGTCTCCCTTCAGGTGTATTCTTTACAATCCATAACGCTGCCGGCCGCACAATAAAAAATATATAAATCACCGTCCCAAATAAAATTAACACTGCAGGTAGCGCATATGCTAGGTTTCCACTTCTGGTCATTTGGTGGAAAAGGCTCCAGAATTTTAAACCCAGATGCAGAAAATCAGCAACCATTGATATATGAATCGCTGAATTACCTAGCTCGGAGTTAAGAATTTTAAGATCACCGAGCACATAGACGATAACAGGGAAGGATATCATGCCGAATAGATCCACTACTCTATCAGAGTACCTATTATATGTCCTTAGTCCCGGTACATTTTCATTTACGAGTCCATGGGAAATTTGCAGTCCAGCTGCATAAGAGCAAACCATACAAAAGAATCCGATGATGCATGGTCGCCACCCAGCTCTTTTTAATATTTTGGGATCCATTTGAACTCCAACTTTAAATATAAAAAACATGGAACTGAAATGAGCAAGCATGTCTACTACTTGAAATCCATTTCGACGGAATATGAAATAACTAATTCCGACAGTTCTGCCATTTGACAATTTTAACCACCGAAAGCTAAGAACCCATGGGCTAACAAGTATCCCTCCCTATACACGTATAACCAAGCCATCAATAATCATAAAAACAAAAACATACGTACTCGAGAAAATAATTAAAGCATAATAAACAGGCCCTTACGAATATTTGAGAAACAAGTAAGGGTTGATGGAACCGTGAGAATGCCATATGTATGAGATGGGGTACAAAAGAGAGCATACTAATTTGCAAACAAATACTTGGTAGAGGACCAAAACTCTCGAACTTATCTAAATGTTCATAAAATAATCCTCCAATCTCTGAACCGGCTATGCCTGGAATTGTACACATCTTATAACCTCTCGGTTTCGGCATATCTCTATCTCCGTATACCCCAACTAAGCAGCAGCAGGAACTTCAAGTGTTTGGCTGGGGAGAAAGGAAGCAACAAGGAAAGGAAACAAATGTTTTTCTGTCTCTTCTTTTCTTCAGAGGTTTATATATATGAGAAAGAAAACTTGATTGCTGTGAAACGATAGATTCTCAAATTTGGTGTTCATTTGTTATAGACAGACAAATCATTGTCCACCTACAAGGTCAAATCAAACCATTGACTATTTTTGACTATTATCAACAAATAGTCTATGAAATTCAGCCTGTCAACTCCCAAATTTAGTGGGCATTTCAGGTGGCAGCTCAATTGATTTACCGAAAATGATACATGACCCCCATAGTGAATGCACCTAACATGAGGTGGCATCAATATAGAAAATCAACAACTCATTCTTGTCTACGTCTGTCTACGTCTAACATGAGGTGGCATCAATATAGAAAATGCACCTAATATGTTCTTGTCTACGTCTATCTTGTTCATAACCTCTACTTAAAAATTGAACCCTTTCCTTCGTGTTAAAAACGAAATTTTGTTTCTTCCCATCGTAAAACAACCTTTAAATGGATGAATCATCCTTAAAATTAAAGTTAACAAACAAAATAGTAATGTGATTATTGATTTTATGAGTTCATATAAGAAATTCAGGATTCAAAAAAAAGTTGAGAATTTTTTTTTAATCATTTCATACTGAGTCAGAGAGCAAGCATTCTCAATAATGTCATTTGATGGTACATACATAATACATACCCTAACAATCCAATTATTTAAGAACAGTTGTTCATCTTCTTCAATTATAAAGTTAAAATGTTAATCTAATGGTTTACAATTTTTGTTGAACTTTTTTGTTGATTTCAAGAGTCCCATACCCTGATAAAGAAAAAAAAAAAGTGTAATTAAATTAGGAGTTGCTTCCCACATATACCACCTCATGCACAATTATCGGGTGCCATATATCTTTTCCTTGTTCCATTTTGTTTAACTCCCCAAAAGTGTTTCCCTTTTGTTCCATTTGTATCTTTCTCTTCTTATTAACAGTTTTGGAGTGTTTAAGAAAAATGTACTCTCTCCATTTCAAAAACATTATATACTCTTACTTCATCAAAATATTAAGGACACCATTTTACATGATTACCCTTAGTTACGTACCCATTTTATTTTAATATAAATGTCAGCAATAAAAACTATTTAAATTTGTTAGGCGGAATATAAATACGAAATATTAAAAGAAAACTAAAATGGAGAACAAACTTTATAAAGAATAAAAAAATTGGAGCCAAATATATATTCCTTTTAAAAGAACACAAAATTGGTTAAAAAGGCCAAAATCAACAATTCCTGGGTGAAAAGGACATTTAGATTTTGATACTGTTTAAATGGACAAAATTTTAAAAATAGCCAGAACGTAACCAGTTTCATCCTGCCCATTTTCAAATACTTTTTCTTATTTTTAATTTACAACAGGATGCATCCAGTTTCATCCTTACTATTTTAAGTTTAAGCAAGGATGAATCCAGTTTCATCCTTACTATTCTTTTAGTGTCCATTTCACCCATACTAATTTTTAATCGTCCATTTGAACCGTGTTTTACAAACATTTGGACAAATGACCCATTTTCCGTTAAAAGAAAGAAAGATAAATTTGTTACCTTAGTCAAACAAATCTCTTTATACTTTAGATTGAGTTCCGTTAAAAATAAATATATGAGTATAAAAAATTGCATGATATATTAGAGAGTTCACTAGAAATATATGAATATAAATAGAAGCTGGACACAATTTTGAAACAGACGAAAATGAAATAGAGGACCATCTTTTTGAAATCAAGGGAGTATATATTTTCCAACTTATTTAATAACTGTCGATATTAGTTACAACTTCACTTGAATTTTCCTTGAGTAATTGTTTCAAAAAAGACCAGGACGACATAATTTGCAGTTGATTATTTGACAACTATATGTGCAGGTTTTAGATTGATCGAGTAGAAGCAATTATTTGGTCTCTCGGATTTTACAAAGCAAAGGTATATTGACACTGCATCTCTTGAAGGTTGAAAGAGTTAAATTTCTAAGTAGTTTCCCGTTTAAAATGATTTACATAAAACAATCTACAGCATAATGAATTATTATATTGTTCGATGAGTCGGGATGTGTAAGAGTTCAACGTTTACAATATTGTTTCATTCTAGATTAACAGGTTGTGAAGAAAAGAAAGACGAAAAGACAACAACTGCTTATAAATGAGATGATGAAGTCTAAATCAATGTCATGCTAACAAAATTATTTGAATTACCGAATAAGAATGGGAAGGTAATATTTAGAGTTATATTGTAAAACAACCCTAAGTTTATAGTCAAATTAGGGTGTGCGTTTTAGAACATGTTGCTGATGTTTTAGTGTCGTAGACTAGTGTTGTTCGTCCGAATTATTTACCAAAACACCAATATAAAATTGTCATAAGACATTATATCCTAACACAAGTTAAATACCGAACCAAACTCTAAAGACATTCATCAAACCGATTAAGCTAGGACGAGACAATGGAGCAATTCACTATAGACCGAATTGATTATTAACACCATTAAAACCCAATATCATAATCATAATGAGTAATCAACACAAATCAAAACCAGACTAAATCAACCAATTAAGATATACAAAACCACTGAGCGACGTAACTGCTGTTGCAGCTAATTAATTGAGGTTTTCATGGGAAATGATTCGAAAGTTGTGAGGAATAAGAAGTAACATTCCAATAATCCAGATCAGTTGACTTCTCATAGAATCCAAGTATGATAAGGGCAAGGCCAAGGTCCAAAACTCGCCACCGAATATACCAGTAACTAATAATCACACATGTGATGAATTAAGACCCAAGACAGTCATTTGGGTTGGTGAAGGATAGTTAAGGTTACGAATCCAATCGAACCAAAACAATATCCAGCAATTGTTCTTTCTAAATCCTTTCTATTTTCTTCAAATAACAACTTTTCCTTAGCTACAGTTGTGTGGTATGGTTGCGAATTACAATTTGATTAGATGAATTCGTTATAATGTTACGAGTTTGTGTTATGCGTGGATGTAATTTTGATTAAAAATTTCATGGAAGAATAAAGGAATTTCATATCGGAGGGAAGGAAGAAAATTGAAAAGGATGAGAGCTGAAAGCACTTTTCACTGTCTAACGATAATCAACTGACAGTCAAGGTGTCTGGAAAAATAAAAAAGGTCAACGGACTTTGGTTAGTCTAAAACCCTAAGCATCAATAACATGTTCTGCGATCCATATCCTGATTTGACTATAAACTTATGAATTTTTTACAAAATATCTATAATTTAACGATTTTTTCTTTGTTGCATTGTTTTACCATATGCCATACCTGAGCCACAACTTTTTACAATTAGGTAAAGAGTTTCGGTTAGTTTGGGATTCATTATCAAAACATACCACTCCATCAGGATGGGAACATTGATGGAGGAAGCAACACTGTGAAAGTAATCTAAAGCATTTTGAAAACTAGCACATGAAGTATAAATTTTTTCGATCCAGTGAAAGTATCTTAATTTGCATGAAGTATTCTTATTAAGACAGCCCTTGGTCATAGAAAATAATCACAAAAACTCATTGAAAATCTAACCACATTGTATTTTCTTTAAGTTGAAAAGTAATTTGGTGTTTGGAGTTTCTTACATTGCACGAGGAAAATTGGGTTGGGGAATTTCTTTTATGAAGATAACCGAGGCTCACAAGGTAATAGTTGGAAAATTTAAGAAAATATGATTCTTCCTTGAATTAAAGGTTTAAAGTAAATATTGGACAAGTGGATTTCTTTCTTGAAAAACGTGTTTGTTGGATTTCTAAAAAATTGGATTTTGTACTCGTGCGTCGCCAAGGCCTAGAGAGTTTGTGGAGAAAATTATGTCTTAGTACTAGTGATTTACTAAGGATTTAAAGTTTGAAGCATAACACAGGAAAAAATAGACAATAAAAATATTCGGCTTTGTTATTTATTTTTCCTCCAAGCCTCTTTGTTATGGAGTCGTGATCGTAATATCCAAGTTAAGTTTGTAAAGTAATGTAAGTTCTGGCAGATCAAACGTATAAGCAATGTGATCATTATTTCAAAAACTTTAATCAATTACACAAATGGCGCATAGTAATTGTGAAGGATAATAGTCCCACACTGTTAATATCCCTTTAATAATATAAAATATAATATGGAAGGACCATTCCAACTCACAACCAATTGGCAATGAGTGGAATGGTCCTTCCATATTATATTTTATATTATTAAAGGTTATTAACAGTGTGGGACTATTATCCTTCACACGCCCCCTCACGTGTAGCCTCGTTGGGTCTAACACGTGGACCTACATTGTGTGGTGACCATTAGGCCTACTCACACACGGACCAAGCTCTGATACCATGTTAGAATACGGGCATCCAACTCAAAACCAATTGGCAATGAGTGGAGAGGCCCATAGAGTTATAAATCGCAGGATCTTAGATTGCCCATACTATGTGGGACTAATAATCTCAACACGCCCCCTCACGTGTAGCAAGACTGCGGGTATCCAACTCAAAACCAATTGACAATAAGTGGAGAGGCCCATAGGAATATAAATAGCAGGATCTTAGATTGCCCAAACAATGTGGGACTAATAGTCTCAACACGCCCCCTCACGTGTAGCCTCGTTGGGTCTAACACGTGGACAATAAATCGGGCGACGCGGAGTAAAGGCGCGGTCAATGACTCGTCGCAAATAGCCTGCTCTGATACCATGTTAGAATACGGGCATCCAACTCACAACCAATTGGCAATGAGTGGAATGGTCCTTCCATATTATATTTTATATTATTAAAGGGATATTAACAGTGTGGGACTATTATCCTTCACAGTAATCAAGCGTAATACATAAAAGTAGCCGAATCAAAGCTTTTTTCATCCAAACAATAAATCTAAAACCAAATTCTATGCAAACACGATAAACAGAAACAAATCCAGTTACGAGCTATGCATTTATTGTTAAGTTATCTATTTTGGTATCATTGTCTTATTGATTAAGAGATATGCATTTATCATTAAGTTATCTATTTTGGTATCATTGTCTTATTGATTAAGAGATATGCATTTATCATTAAGTTATCTATTTTGGTATCGTTGTCTTATTAATAGCTATACATTTATCATTAAATTATCTATTTTGCTCTTTAGGTATCCTTATCTTATACCATGTCGGCATCTCTATTAATGTTGAAGTCTTCCCTACCACTGGACTCGTCATAGAATTGTCATCAATATAGGCATTTGAATCCTCCATTTACAACTTGTATGATCGCAATAAAAAATCTATGAATTAAAATCCAACATCTGACATTCATTAGGTATCCGTTCATACTTGACATCTTGGTTACCTATCCATGTGTTGCTGCTGCAACGAATACCACACTATTGGCGTTCAAGTTCCGCTGTGGTGCAAGTAGACTGCTCAACATACATAAAATAGAAAACAATTCATTAATTAATTACGAAGAAGCCCGATACTAAAAAATCATTTAATTTTGACCGGTCATAGAGAAACTTTTTTTTATTATTCAATGTTAACCTTCGAAATTGATTATTCAAGGTTGACCATCGAAATTGAAAATTTGAAGTAGTTTTTTCAACCGACTTCCCAACTTCATATTCCTCACCCTTGAATTATATAACTGATATGGTTAGTACCAACGTCGTTTACCAAAACCCAAATTATATTCATAAATATAGCTGAGAAAACTCGGTGCAATATGGTAAACCCATACATATGCAGGTTCAGTTAAACTTCTAACTCAGGACTCAAGCTCATTTTCAACACCAATTGGGTTTGCTTATTGAGAAATAGGTTATTGTTCATTTGAAAAATCACAACACAACTATTTAATTGACGGAAAAAGATCAAACCTAATTTCACTTCCTTGATCAAGTTTTGTACTACGCTTTATAAGAACATGATCTTATTGGGATGATTTTTTATCAAAGTATCTCACCTACGACACAAAAGAAACAAAAAAATCAATAGTAAATCAGAAAAAAACATAAAAATGAGAAGAAACATGAGTCCAAGAAATGGCGGTAAAAAAAATAAATACCAGAGGAAAGCTGAGTAAACCTTTATTAAAGCTAATCATTGGGCTTCTAAGGCTAGTTGTATGAGGGGTCTTTTAATTAGTGATGTTATTGTTAACTGGGCTGGTATTTTCTTCAAACACCCTTAATTAGGTCTGTTTAGTGTAGGTTATTTTCCTTTTCCCTCCTATTTGTGGGTGAAAACTACTTCTGCGGATTTTGGTAATTTTGTGTGTGTGTGTGGGTGAGAAGCAAATCTAAACCCAAAAAAAATGTACTGCTCGTGGAGTACTTTGATTCGAGAGATCAATTTGTACAACTCTGGCCTAAACCAAGAAATGGCCGTTCCAGGTTTGCTTCGGTAACAAAGTGAAGGAGAAGGGTTGGTTTAAGGGAGGGAAGCAAAGAGAAGTGTTGGGACTGGTTGTGAAGGTGTGGTTACTTTGAAAATTGTATCAGAAAGTGAAGGTAGCTAGCAAGTGGAAATCCACCTAGGTGTTTCTGGATACTTATTTTCTTGTTTCCCCAAGACTTGTTCTTTTGTGGAGGATAGGCAAAGCCTATTTATACAATTCGCAAATGTAACGTAGCCTAGTCTCGCAAGAAGTGGAAGTGGAGGAATGGGGAGGTGGTTAATGTGTAACGTTGGAATTTATGTTCCCATGGTGGAGGAAACGTTCATTCCATTGCACCTAGTCATTTATTCACCATTACTCACCGCCCCTCTTTATGACACTCTCTTGTAACGGGCAGTTTGCATGCCGCATGTTGTAAACCACCAAACCAATATCCTAATGAGTTTCCCCCAGTTTGTGTTTGATATCTCGAATGTTCTTGTGGAAAGTATGTTGTGGGGCAAGTGAGGAGACTTGCCATGATGTTATTGTTTTTGGAATGGCACGGTGGTCATGGCTTGGCATGGCCAAGTGGGAAGTGAAGTTGGGTGTCATGGCGCGAGCGAGGTTAGGCCATGGCATGGTAGTGGAGCGGCCACGGCATGTACATGGAGCGGCATGGCTTGGCCGTGGCTCAGCAAGGCATGGCACGGAAGTGGAGCGGCCATAGCATGGGAGTGGAGCAGTCACGACATGTGCATGAAGCGGCATGGCTTGTCCGTGGCTCAGCAAAGCATGGAATGGAGGTGTATCGGCCATGGCATGGAGGTGTAGTGGCCATGGCATGGGTGTGGAGCAGTCACGGCATGTGCGTGGAGCGGCATGGATTGGCCATGGCTCAGCAAGGCATGGCAAGAAGGTGTAGCAGCCATGGCATGGGAGTGGCGGCCATGGAATGGGAGTGGAGCGGCCATGGAATGGGAGTGGAGCGGCCATGGCTCGGCCAAGGCTTGGAATGTGCGTGGTGCGGCAAAAGCAATAGGCACGGAGCGGCCATGGCTCAGCCAAGGATTTGCATGGAGGTCTAGCGGTCGTGGCATGGGAGTGGAGCGGTCACGGCATGTGCATGGAGCGTCATGGCTTGGCCGTGGCTCGGCAAGGCATGGCACGGAGGTGTAGCGTCCATGACATGGGAGTGGAGCGGTCACGGCATGTTCATGGAGCGGCATGGCTTGGCCGTGGCTCGGAAAGACATGGCACGGAGGTGTAGAGGTCATGGCATGGAGGTGTAGTTGCCATGGAATGGGAGTGGAGCCGTCACGGCATGTGCATGTAGCGGCATGGCTTTGCCGTGGCTCGGTAAGGCATGGCACAGAGGTGTAGCAGCCATGGCATGGGAGTGGAGCGGTCACGGCATGTGCATGGAGCGGCATGGCTTGGGCGTGGCTCGGCAAGGCATGGCAAGGGGGTGTAGAGGCCATGGCATGGAGGTATAGTGGCCATGAAATGGGAGTGGAGCCGTCACGGCATGTGCATGGAGCGGCATGGCTTTGCCGTGGCTCGGAAAGGCATGGCACGGAGGTGTAGCGGCCATGGCATTGGAGTCGAGCGGTCACGAAATGTGCATGGAGCGGCATGGCTTGGTCGTGGCTCGGCAAGGCATGTCACGGAGGTGTACCGTCCATGGCATGGGAGTGGAGCGGTCACGGAATGTGCATGGAGCGGCATGGCTTGGTCGTGTCTCGGAAAGGCATGGCACGGAGGTGTAGCGGCCATGGCATGGAGGTGTAGCGGTCACGGCATGTGTATTGAGCGGCATGGCTTGGCCGTGGCTCGGCAAGGCATGGCACGGAGGTTTAGCGGCCATGACATGGGAGTGGAGTGACCATGGCTCGGCCAAGGCTTGGCGTGTGCGTGGTGCTTTCAAGGCAATGGGCATAGGCCTGGAATAGCCATGGCTCGGCCAAGGCTTGGCATGTGCGTGGAGCGGACAAGGCAATGGGCATGGAACAACCATGGCTCGTTCAAGGCTTGGCATATGGGTGGTGCGGCCAAGGAAATGGGCATGGAGCGGCCATGGCTCGGCCAAGGCTTGGCATGTGCGTGGAGCGGCCAAGGAAATGGGCACGGAGCGGCCATGGCACAGCCAAGGCTTGGCATGTGAGTGGAGCGGCCATGGCTCGGCCAAGGCTTGGCATGTGCGTGGTGCGGCCAAGGAAATGGGCACGAAGTGTCCATGGTTCGGCCAAGGCTTGACATATGCGTGGAGCGGCCAAGGGAATGGGCACGAAGCGGCCATGGCTCGTCCAAGGCTTCGCATGTGCGTGGTACTGCCAAGGCAATTGGCATGGGCTTGGAACAACCATGGCTCGACCAAGGCTTAGGGTGGCGCAACGGCCAAGTTGTGGTTTGGCAAGGCCGAGACTCTTAGAACGGCGCAACGTCCAAGTTGTGGCCTGGCAAGGCCAAGGCCTTAAAATTATATGGGGTGGATATGAATAATGTGTCAAAATTGGGCTGAATGTCCCATTTCCTTAGGGGTGACGTCATATCAAATGCTAAGTATTTTACGATTTTATCCCTAGGCTAAAACCCACCATCAACAATAAGTCCATGCTTAGCTCGTAACATTTACATTGTTACGGGGTAGGTAAAATATGGTGTTAGGCAAAGATAAAATCGTGACAGCAAGTTATGGGTACACTACGGGAAAAATATACATCTACAACTGGAGATTTACAACACTTCGCTATACATCGTAGAAAGTCCTATGTTTTACAATTGGTTTCAAAGGAAGAGTTTTCGTATATCATCACTACCAACCCTTAGGAACAAGGGGTTCCGCTAAGAAAACAAACGACAACTCCTTTAGCAAAACTGTTGTGACAACATTTAGGTATAACAACTTTGTTTCATAAGTGTAGTGATTTAGCCTATCACAATTCTCACAAGTGTTGTTGAAGAACACAAAAATATGATAATGAAAAATACGTTAGGGGGGAGATTCGAACATGAACCTAATGCATGGATGTCTAGCTCATCAACCATCCTTACAGTTCACAAGTTTAGGTTTTTTTTTTTTTAATAGAAACGTATAACAACACTTATAAGTGTTGTTGAAGTTAAAATATAGAATGTGGGAAAAAATGAGGTTTGGGGGATTCGACGGCCAGGTTTCGATCTTGGATCCGGGTACGCATACAATATGCAGAAATATGATTTTTTTAATGTTTCGTAGAATATCTCGAAGGAATCTTACCTGTAAATGGAATATTCTGATGGAATCTTATCTGTAGATTGGTGAATTCATTGTTCCTATAAAGTTTTCAACTTATAATAGTCCACTCGCGACCAACTATCGAGCTCAGAGCCTGGTTCAGTGTCTAATTTGTGGTGTGTTTAAGGTTTCGGAGAATATTCCGATGAAATATTACTTGTAGATGGGTGGATTCATCGTTCTTACGCAGTTTCCGACTTATTGTAGTCTACTCGCGGCCAGGTTTTGAGCTCGTAGCCAGGTTCAATGTCGAAGTTAACAAATTTGTGGTGTGTTTAAGGTTTCGGAGAATATTCCGATGGAATCTTAGCTGTAGATGAATGAATTCATCGTTCTTAGGAAGTTCAAACCGACATTGAGCTTCAAATTTATCGATTCGATGATGTATCATGCTAAGTTTGAAGTCAGAACTCTCCCAGAGCTTCATGATTCATAGTTTCTATGTCGTTATACCATATTTGATGTTCGAATCGACTCTGAGATTCATATTTATCGATTTCGATGATGTATCATGCAAGTTTGAAGTTAGAACCCTCCTGAAGCTTCATGATTCATAGTTTGTTTGTCGTTATACCGAATTTGAAGTTCGAATCGACATTGAGATTCATATTTATCGATTTCGATGATGTATCATGCTAAGTTTGAAGTCAAAACCCTCCTGTAGCTTCCTGATTCATTGTTTGTATGCCATTATGCCACATTTGAAGTTCGAATCGACACTGAGCTTCATAATTATCGATTTCGATGATGTATCATGCCAAGTTTGAAGTCATAACCCTCCCAGAGCTTCTTGGTTCATAGATTTTATGTCGTTATACCATATTTGAAGTTCAAATCGATACCGAGCTTTATATTTATCGATTTCGATGATGTATCATGCTAAGTCTGAAGTCAGAACCCTCCCAGAGCTTCTTGGTTCATAGTTTCTATGCTGTTATACCATATTTGAAGTTAGAATCGACTTTGAGCTTCATATTTATCGATTTCGATGATATATCATGCTACGTTAGAAGTCAGAACTCTCCCGGAACTTCATGATTCATAGTTTTTCTGTCGTTATACCATAATTGAAGTTCGAATCGACTCTAAGCTTCATATTTATCGATTTCGATGATATATCATGTTATGTTTAAAGTCAGAACTCTCCTGGAGCTTCATGATTCATAGTTTCTATGTCGTTATACCATATTTTAAGTTTAAATCGACTCTGAGATTTATATTTATTATTGATTTCGATGATGTATCATGCCAAGTTTGAAGTCAGAACCCTCCTGAAGCTTCATGATTCATACTTTATTTGTCGTTATACCTAATTTGAAGTTCGAATCGACATTGAGATTCATATTTATCAATTTCGATGATGTATCATGCTAAGTTTGAAGTCAGAACTCTCCCGGAGCTTCATGATTCATAGTTTCTATGTCGTTATACCATATTTGAAGTTCGAATCGACTTTGAGATTCATATTTATCGATTTCGATGATGTATCATGCCAAATTTGAAGTTAGAAACCTCCTGAAGCTTCATGATTCATAGTTTGTTTGTCGTTATTCCGAATTTGAAGTTCGAATCGACATTGAGATTCATATTTATCGATTTCGATGATGTATCATGCTAAGTTTGAAGTCAAAACCCTCTTGTAGCTTCCTGATTCATTGTTTGTATGCCATTATGCCACATTTGAAGTTCGAATCGACACTGAGCTTCATAATTATCGATTTCGATGATGTATCATGCCAAGTTTGAAGTCAGAACCCTCCCAGAGCTTCTTGGTTCATAGTTTTTATGTCGTTATACCATATTTGAAGTTCGAATAGATACTGAGCTTTATATTTATCGATTTCGATGATGTATCATGCTAAGTTTGAAGTCAAAACCCTCCCAGAGCTTCTTGGTTCATATTTTCTATGTCGTTATACCATATTTGAAGTTCGAATCGACTTTGAGCTTCATATTTATCGATTTCGATGATATATCATGCTACGTTTGAAGTCAGAACTCTCCCGAAGCTTCATGATTCATAGTTTGTTTGTCGTTATACCATAATTGAAGTTCGAATCGACTCTAAGCTTCATATTTATCGATTTCGATGATATATCATGCTATGCTTAAAGTCAGAACTCTCCCGGAGCTTCATGATTCATAGTTTCTATGTCGTTATACCATATTTTAAGTTTAAATCGACTCTGAGATTTATATTTATTATCGATTTCGATGATGTATCATGCCAAGTTTGAAGTCAGAACCCTCTTGGAGCTTCATGATTCATACTTTATTTGTCGTTATACCTAATTTCGAATCGACATTGAAATTAATATTTATCAATTTTGATGATGTATTATGCTAAGCTTGAAGTCAGAACCCTCCTGGAGCTTCCCGATTCATAGTTTGTATGCCATTATGCCACATTTGAAGTTCGAGTCGACACTGAGCTTTATATTTATCAATTTCGATAATGTATCTTGCTAACCCTAGTTAAAATAAACCGAAAGCAAAAAAATAAAGCACAAAAGCACAAATCGAAATCACAAAAAAAAAGAACAAAAAAACACACAAAGAGCTTCATATTTATCGATTTCAATGGTGTATCCTGAGAACCGAGTCTTCCAGTGTAAACTAAAGCTACTTCATGACATGTATGGATAGTCGAAATTACTTCACGACTTATGTGACTAGTCGAAATTCAATCCGAAAGCACATAGAGAAAGCACAAAGAAACACACAAAGAAAACACACTTTCCTTGATCCGTATGATAGTCTCAAATCAAATCTCCACCGTCCAAAGATATCCCTAATCCGTATGACCATATTTAAATCAAATCTTGGCCGTTCAAAGATAGGTATATAGAAGATCAAAAGAAAATTTCTCACAGTTTCTTCATTTTCCTCTTTTATCTTCGTCTCTAACCTTATCTTCCGCCTCCCTTGCAAAAGAAAACCCTAACTCACCACATAATTTATTTCTCGATCACTCTCTTATGTAAAAAAACTTACGGAAGTTGTAGATCGGTTCTTTCAAATTGCAATGGCTTCTTTGAAACTCACTTTCTCTTCTTATTCTCTCTTCTTCTTTCTTCTTTTTCGTTCTTCTTCTCTGCTCTTCTTCAGTTGAAAATCGATAGGTGAAATTGAGGTATGGCTTGAGGAAATTTAAATCGTGAGGATGTATAAAAGAAGAAGGAGTTGGTGTTTCTGCTAATTATGAAGAAGAAGATTGAGTCCTGTTATGAATCGAGAACTAGGGTTTTCTCAGTGAATCGTTAATTGAGTTAGAAATGGAGAAATTAAATATGGGTTTTGTGAACACAGTATGATGAGGAAGAATTAGTGATTGATGTGTGAGTTTTAATGAAGATTAGAGAAGCTAGGGTTTCTGTTCTTTCCCAAAATAGATATTAGGGTTCTTGGATGTAATTGAATCAAGTGACTGAAATTGAAATTGAGGTTTTAGGGAAGGATTAGAGATGGGAATGTTTGACTTGAAAAATTAGAGGCCGTGGTGGTGGTAGAGGCAGAGGAGGCAGCAAAGGAGGAGGTCGTGGTAGTGGTGGAATGAAAGGTGGTAGTAAAATGATTGGGTACAAAGTATGGAATCCTTTTAGATCAAAGCTTGCTGCTGCTGTACTTGGTGGTGTTGACAATAATTGGATTGTAAGTATTATTTGTGTATAATGTTTGGGATTTTTCACTTTGTGTTTTTACTTTTTTTTCTTTGTCATCGTTTTAACATAATGGTGTTTGATTTGCAATTTCAGGTATCGCCTGAGTTAGACCTAGAGGTGGTGCTAGTGGAGGAGGAGGAGGTAGATGGAGTGCTAGTGGTGGTGGTAGTAGTGGTGGTGGTGGGAGAAGGACTTATGAGCCAAACCCATTTGATGTTGCTGACAAATTTGCTGAATTAAGTGCTACTGAAATTGAAGGAGGAGAGGAGGGTATCTAGAGAGTTGTCTTGCCATGTGAAAATTGCTAAGTTCTTTGTTTGAGTTTCTATTTAATGATTGTTATTAGTGATGTAGATACACTTTTTTAATTTCTAATTACTCATTTTTGGTTTTGTGGTCCTGTAGATATATGATGAAGCGAAAAAGTTCTCTTATCAGACTGGTGTTAAAGTCGTTGTTGCATATGGTGGAGCACCGATGCACAAGCAGGTTTGTTGCTCGCCCGCATACTTATTTTGTTTGTATTCACTGGCTATTAAAGATAGTTATTAAGAAATGAGATCTTATGTGTTGAATCAATGGGAGATAGCTTTTGATTGCTTCTATCGACGATGAAGCTTGAATAAGTATTGAGCTCGAGCACAGTGGAGAAGAGATGTTGAGATGAATTCAGGTGGAAGAAAAGGGGATCTTATGGTAAGTTTATGGAGTCATGGTTTATTTATTTGTGTATTTTTGTGAGGATTTAAGGGTTTTTTATAATCTAATTGAATCTTGGAAATGATATAGAGGTCTAATTGAATTATTTGTTTAGGGTTTTGTTATTCAATGCTTTTAGAGATTAGGGTTCTTATCAGGATTTGAAATTGTTGAGTTCCCAGTGATGATTAACTGTCGTGTTTATTCCTTCTTATTCGTGTTCATGTGACTTGTGGGTCTTTAATTGATTCTATCTACAATGGGTTTTTGACAATTTTGTTTCTTGTTTGCATACTAAGCATGATGAAATTGAAGCAATGTTTTTTAAAGAGAGAGCCATACTTGAAGCCAAGTACCAGAAGATGAAGATTGTTCAGGAAATGACTGAGATTATTCTTGGTTTACAAGGAGATGTTCCCGCGGATTCTCGAAAAGGAGTTCCTTATGTTGGTGGAAAGTAAGATTTCATATCATTTTTACTATTTCATTGCAAGAAGATCATATAATTTTATTTGGATTGACTTATTATTTTGTTTGGTGTGTTGTAGCAACAAGGTTGCTGCTTGTGCAAAGCATTTCGTTGGTGATGGTGGCACAACAAAGGGTATTAACGAGAACAACACAGTGACTGACTGGGATGGACTACTCAGTATTCATATGCCTGGTTATTATAATTCACTCATCAAGGGTGTATCAACCATCATGGTTTCGTACTCAAGATGGAACAACGAAAAGATGCATGCTAACCGTGATCTTGTTACTAACTTCCTCAAAGACACTCTTAATTTAAGGGTAGATAGAAAACCCTCTTTGAACTAGACCATCATTAGCTAAACTAATTTGGACCAAGAAAAATGAAGGCATGAGTGACAGACTGTTGTTTCTATTGCTTGAATTATGTGTTAGGGATTCGTCATTTCCGATTGGGAAGGTATTGACAGGATTACTTTACCAGCAAGCACCAACTATACTTACTCCGTCCATTCTGGGATTAATGCCGGCATTGACATGTTATGATGGCCATTTTGACATAAACTAAAAGTTCAATGTTAGAACTACAATAAGTTACTTTGACATATTAAATGTTTTGGGTATTTCTGCAGATCATGATTCCAATGAACCACACTGATTTTATCCATGATCTAACCTACCTGGTTGGGAAGAACGTAATCCCCATGATCAGGATTGACGATGATGTGAAGAGAATTATGAAGTTTAAAATTCATGATGGGCGAGCAACCATATGCAGAGACAACGGGGGACAACCTTAACTTAACAATTCCTGAACCTGGTTTGAGCACTATGAAGAACGATTGTGTCTATATCAAGTGTGTTATTGTTGTTATCTATGGACGACCTCTTGTGATTGAACCTTATCTATCAGATGGTGATGCTCTCGTAGCTGCATGGCTCCCTGGAAGTGAAGGTCAAGGTGTATCAACATTGCAAGGATGCCTCAAAATACTTTAATGGGCATGGAAGATCGAGAAGATGTCAGAGGTAACCAGTTAAGAGTTAGGATTCCTCAAAATACTGTTCCAGTTGGCGACATCAATTTGTTTGAGAAAGAAGCAGATTGTTGTTGCTTATATTGTTTAGTGTTATGTTGTTTTTTATTGTTTATACTTGAACTTCTGTAGTAAGATTTTGAATATTCGTTTTGAATATAGGTGATGATGTAAAGAAGGGAACTGGGGTCCATATAGCGACTCCTTATCCTGCTAAGAAGTCTGGTAAGAGTGACAAATAAAGCAAGAAACTCCAAAATCTGTTGCCACTCCAGTCGCTTGCAACACTTGTAGCAAGTATGTTGTAATGTGCATTTAAATTAAATTCTCAGTTAGTACTGCCCCTTATGTCTTATGGTATCTGACATATTTTATTTTAACTATTTACTAGGACATTCAACTCGGAGAAGGGACTAGAATCTCATAGTAATGCAAAGCAGGCTATATCTCACCATCTTATAGTTAATAGTCTCTTTTGTTTTTTACTTCTTTTGGAAATGTGCGAAGGTTTTATCAAATTTCAGTGTACGAATCCGAGGGACCGAGAAATTGGAGCCTACATTGTATGTGTGAAGGTTTCTTATGTGGATGATGCTCTTGTCTACCAAGCTACTTCAGAAGTCAGAACTGTTCATGATGCTGTTTCAAATTTTATCACATGGCCCAAAGATAGAATAATCTACCAATAGACTTCTTAATCTTTTGTGATCTTTTTGGAGACTTAACTTTTGGTAACAAACATATCACTGCCACTTTTTTGTATGTTTTGTGTATATCACACTGGTATGTGAATGCTTTAATTCTGGGTTTGGTTTAATTTGAATGAGTCTTTCAGTTTAATCCAATTGTTTATTTACATTTCAGTTTAATCTAGTTGTTTCTTTACATTTCAAAAATAGTAGTGACAAAAGTGAAATATATATTCTGAATATGGGTTTGATCTTATTCACAAGTATTGTAAAATAGTTTATTTACAATCATAACTATGTGTTATCCAAGATAGTCCTACTACACATAGTATAGTTGTATCAAGGTACTTCTGCAATGCTAACAAGTGTACTAACTGTAATATTCACAATACCAATAAGTGTTGTGTTAAAAATTTCTACGATATGCTACTTATGTTGTCCACGATTGTTCTACAATACAAGCAAGAGTTGTGTTAGGTTATCAAAAAAAATCGAAAGAGAATCACAACATTGACAAACTATTATCGAACCATGAATCACATCACCCTTTAAAACACTTGTCAACCATTGTAGAAAAACTTGGACTTTCTACAATACCCCCGTTCCACAATGCATGCAATGGAGTTGTCGTAGGGGTACTACAACGCTTATCTTGTGTCGTCAATGATGATTTTTCCCGTAGTGGTAACTTGTCAGAAAGATATGGCTAACCTTTGTCGTGCAAAATTTGTAGCCCTCGTGCTTGGGCCGCCGAGAAATATGAAGATGGCGTTGCTTTGGCCAGCGAAGATGGCGCGGAATTGGCGCGGTATGGAGCTGGAGCGGCCTAGGCATGGGAAAGGAGCGGCCAAAGTATGGAGTTGGCGTGGCATGGAGAAGGAGCGGCCTAGGCATGAGTAGGTAGCGGCTACGGCATGGAGCAAGAGCGTCCTAGGCAAGGAGCGGCCACGACATGGAGCAAGAGCGTCCTAGGAAAGGAGCGGCCACGACATGGATTTGGCGTGGCATGGAGCAGGAGCAGCTTAGGCGTGAGCAGGTAGCGGA